>NC_050603.1:4260000-4595000 GCF_013368585.1 Megalops cyprinoides
AAGTCACCATCCACATATTTAAAATAAAAATAAAAAACTTATATTACAAATAAGACTCCCAACTTCAATGACAACATAGAAGTGACACTATTTGTATAACCATGTAATACAATCTGATTCCAGTGGGAAAAAAATATCTATAATCTATAATCGCAATCGGCTCTTTTAAAAGAGGGATCTGACTGGAGTGACATTCGTGTCTCATGTGTCATTAAAGTCACGAAACCTGACCAAACCCTTTCTCTATCCCCCACACTGTCCACGGGCTCAGAAAGCTGACCTCACCACTTACATAATACCCTCTCGAGATGGACTGAGAAAGACCAATGCAATCCATTCATTGTACTGCAAAATCCAATCGAATGCATTTACTGTATCTTACAATACAATAAACGGATAACATGTAAAAACTATAACCTATGCACATGACTCTGTATAAGAGTGTCTGCTAAATGAAAATAACATAATATAATGTAAATATCCCCCCCCTCCATTAAGACCTTCACAGCTCACAAACTGGTGATGTAAATTATGTACATCATACATCATACATATCTGTAAATTATAGAGTGAGGCTGTCTTACAATCTCTCTCTGTCTCTTCTTCACCCTCTACACTCAACCCTCTGTCTCTCCGCAGGGGAGAGAAACAACAGGTCTCTCTCCCTCTCTCATTTCTCAGTCCATTCCCTGGCACAGCTTCCTGCCGGCTGCCGAGCCGGCGGTGAGCCGGGCGTCGTGCACTGTAAGCACAAACCCGGGGGGTGCGGGCGGTAAACAAGCCCCCTTTGATAGGGGTCTGAGTCACCGAGGCCCCCCAGATCACCTCATCAGACACTAAAAGGTAAAAGTAATCGAGTAGTATCCCAAAGGGGAGCGGGTCTGGGGGGGAAAAGCTAGGCGTAGCTGCTGTGTGTTGCAAAGCCGTGCATGCAGAGATGCTCTTTTCTCTCTCTGTAAACACCACAGCTGATTTTGGAAAACAACGTCAACAGTGAAAGATAAAAGACCACAGACCACAAACACCCACAAACAAGATCACAGTCACTGAAACTGCTACAGAGATATGTGCACTGCACACAAACATGAAAAAAATATGCAGCATAGAGTTTATCATTTTACATAATTTATATCATTCATTATGCAAAACGATTTTCTCGTTACTTCAGTCGCCAATGTTGTTTGTTAAATAACTGCTGTTTAATTATGTGGCTTATTAAGGCTAGGGATGCCTTAAACCATGCAAAGCCAGAATTTTACATGTGGTTACGTGTACACGCAATTCCCATGGAAGTTAAGTCACTATTTGAATTAATCTCTATCTCAATGTCCATTAAAATAAGTCAGTCAGCGTTAAATTCATATTAATTTCCATCAAATTAACTGATAATTAGCTACGCGCATGGGGGCACACTGTTACCAACATGCCATCACACAAGTAGGTATGCCATTTCGCAGTTAGCTATATAACTAACCACTTGAACCTTAAAATAACAATTTTAAGTCTTTATTAAAGGCAGGTAGCTTGGTGAAACAATAACGTGACTGTCACTTACAAGTCTGCTCTCACACGCCGCCGTGCCGCGCGGGGAAATGCGTTCACTTACCTGTTGTAGATGCGTTGCAAGCCGGGAGAATCCAGCAGCACAATGCCGCACGGAGAGACACTTTCGTCAGGGTGGGGGGAAAAAAGTAAATGTGCTGCTTATTTCACCTCAACAGCCAGAGACGCCACCACGACTGAATCAAAGGATGACTTCAACTTTGTTTCTCGCCCCTTCCACCCTTTTTAATGTTATTTCGCGCACACTCCCCGTCTCGCTCATCCCTCCCTCTTTCTGGCTCTCTCCTCCAATCTCCCTCTACTTTTTCCACACCGAGAGGACCTGGCGGTGACTCGTCACCCATAGCAACCAGTTGCTATAGCGATCCTGCGAGGTAATTCATTTACTGTTGTGATGATGATGACTTTTTGATGATCGGCTCGCGCCTCCGAGGCTGAGCTTTTCGCATGATTGAGCCGATTCGATTTCTTCAATGAAACGCTCGGCGCTATTACAAATGCAATTACTGTACTTCTCTCCAGAATTTGCGAAGGAGATTAGGACACTCGTCAGTAGCGAGATTAACTATTAATATGAAGCAGGAAGGTAGCAAGCGAAATAGACCTGCATACTCAAGTGCTCCCAAAACTTCGAATACGTGCCGAGTAACATTTTGGCAGCCAGCTCAACATCCAGACCTAGTAGCTGTATCTGTGACTTGACTGACAGAGAACGCTCTAGAACGACAAGGGCCTCTTACGTGTACACGTTAATTTTAAATTCTGTTCGAATCTGTTCACCTGTTCACAAAAATAAAGAAAGGCATTATAAAAAATGCGCAGCGACGCCATCCCCGGTGGCCGGTTCTGTAATCCTCAAATTCTGGGGCCCGGTGCTGATTGTCCAGCCACCGTGAAATCTGTGCGGTCTTACTGTCGCCTGTGTAACAGGTGGCCAGGTTCGCAACGCCCGGGGGCGACAGCCGCCTGACCACAATGCGCGTGTGGAATCAACGCAATTCGGGTTCGTTTGTGAAATAGAAATAAATAATCTGAGTCAGAGATAGGGGAAATGGGTCTGGAATATACGTGTTTTGAAGACCTTTAAAGGCAATTTTGCTTTAATTTAGATGACAATATTAAAAAACGTACTGATATTATTTATATTATAGGGCTAGAATATTCATATGAACTGCGTGGCAGATGGATTGGTTGGTTAAGTAGCCCATACGGCGGGTTGGATTCAACTCACTTAATGTTGGTTAGCAGCTTCAACTGCTCTAATAGCACGGCAGATAAAAAGCCAGTTACTTCCTTGTTTTTTCCTGCATTTTGAGAGTTGCATTATTTTTTACTTTCAAGTAATCAACTCACCATTGTATGAGCTAGCTATGGTATTTCTAACAGATCCATCCGTAGCTATTTAGGAGCACAATCATCATTCCTCCTTTGGATGTCTGATAAAAGATGAAGTCCCGTAAAAAAGATACAGCCCTCTCCACTTCTTTCCCCTCTCTCCCTCTGAATCCCTGATGATGAAGATTTTGATCTATTTTTAGTTCCTTATCTTAACATTTGTGTTTTGTATATAGTGCTTTCACGATAAAACAAACCGTGGAAAATAACTTGCCGTTGTTGTAAGGCCGACTGTCTATATTTTCATGTCCTTGTATTATTAACCACGAAATGCATTTTTCAAGATTGCAGCATAACTAACATGGTTATCTCCCGATAAACATAACCAAATCAGAAATATCTGACATTTTTCCTATTTTTTTCAGTGGTTTGTTGTCTCACATTCGCACATTGATAAACCGGGGATTTCAGCATTTCCAGCATGGTCGCGTGTTTGCTTGTGCCACTGCCGAGAACCGCGTTAATGAAATGCTCCTCGTGAAAAGATTTTACTTTACTAGTTAAATCAGCTAGTTCACGTTGTTTTTCCTCTTAAAGGTGTGGTCATTCAACCGCAGGTTACCTTGCATTGCTCAGCGTTCGCCTACCTCTTACCACACCACACCAAGTTAGCCACCCTAATAAAATGAAGATGTTACAACAAAAACATATAATAGAGACATGCAAATAATAGAGAAAAGAACAGCATATTTTCATCATCAAAGCAGCAAATCAGCATCAAAATGTATTCATTATACATTATACATTCATGTATACATCAATTGTAATGGAGCCTGGAGTGACACTCTCCCTCGACCTCTCCAGCCTTTAGACACACCTGGAAAGAGCGCAGTGGGTGTTACCGCGGGACAGTCTCAGCCAATCAGCCACTTATGGGCGTTTACTAATCGATCCTAAACTATGTAACGGATGATTTTTACAGAAGGTCTGTACCGTTAAGAATAGTGGTTTCTGATTGGCTCTGCATATGGATCAGCATTCTCCACACAGAGCCTTTCCCACCAGCAAGTGAGCGCAGTTGGTAATGACACTGTGGTAAACGGTGGTACGGTAACAGCTCTCACCGGTAACGCTGTGTGGTGTCGCCAATGCGAATGCTCTGTGGTCTATGCAAAGTGTTCTGCGCGGCATGGGGCGTGCGGTCAGCTCTGCATGAACAAAAAATGCATTACAAATGGACAGGAAAGTGCATACTGTTATCTAAAAAAATGAAACAAGTACAACATGAAACATGGAAGGCGTGTTGCAGCAATATATAAATCCCATTTTCTAAGGGGGTGGGTGTGGACGTGTTAATCATAAATATGGAAAATCAGTGTAGCCTGAAGCCAACTGATGAAAATGTGTCCTTTAGGTTATAGATTATTTTCTGCTGTACTCTTAACCAACCAAAATAGACAGCTATCAATAATACTGTTTCCTCCTGTTAGAAACTTTTTATTAGGTAAGTTGCTTTCTTTCTACTGTGACTCAGAGTCTCACACTGACGGTGTGAGTCATTAGGTCACTACACTTCAGTCAGTTTGTTAGTCATCAGGATGTGCCCTGCTCACATCTAAGATCATTGTTTTATGGCAGGTTTGGTGTCATTTCTGCAATGACAGGGTCATTTCCCCCTCTTTCACGCTTTTCTCGTTTCACCTCTTTATGCCAAATAATTAATCTAAATCTCAAAAAGTATACTTTGAAAGATTAATCAGAACTGAACTCTGTCCCCTGGAAAAAAATTTAACTTGTCATCTTACTGTTAGCTCATGCTTCAAGCTTTGCGTAAAAATCCGGATAACTAATTATCTTATCTTGCTTGCTCGGTACGTACACAGGACAACATCTAAACGGCTGTAGCAGCGTAATTGTCCCTGGCTTCACAAATGAATGCTTAATTACAGGCAAGTGTTACATAACCTCCCCATTTAAAAAAAAAAAAAAAAAAAGTTTACTTACCAGCTCAACTGCCACAGGAACCAATGACTTTCATGCATTTGTTTGTTTGTAATTGTTCTGAGGAACAAAATTATAACAGGAAAAAAAGAAAAAACAAAAAACAAAAACTAGCCCACTCAGGGGAAGGGTCCAAACTGCTGACCATCAACCCCTTTCTTGTTTTCCAATATTTTGGGTGTTAATTAGTAACCATGGCAACTGTGAAGAAAGCTGAGGTGATGCAATGCTTTGCCATATTTGGATACATATTTTGCAAAATCAAGTGCATCAACACAAAATCTAACTGGGATTTTAACCCAGAATAACCCGAATGAATAGAACTGTGGAGAAACTGCAGGTACCTCGGGTAACTCTTTCTCATTTTAAGAAACAGTGAAAGCAAATGAGGTTGTGTTAAACAACAAAATAAGGTAAACAAATATATTATTACTTTTACAGATGAATACAGGAAGCAGTTGAAATTTTGACCTGCTATTCTGGATTTAGAGAAACTCCAGACAAATGAAAGGATTGTGATAACTTTGTATTATTGTAAATATTGTAAGACAAACGTGTTGCTTCATCTAATCCCTAATATGAGCTGTAAGGGACCATAATCTGTTGTTAGCATGCGTGATTTTGGAGGTAGAAGTTATAGGAAACTGCACTGCCATGACAATGTGATCAGTTGTGAAGAAATCCACTGTGGTAACTATGGAAACTACGGAGCGACTTGTTCTTCTTGGATTTTATGTCACAGGATATTACTTGAAAATATGAAGAGTGGTATATAACTGTTGACTTATATGTGAAATATGAGGGCAACACTGGTCTTGCTGTTTTTTTTTTTGCGATATGAAAAAGAGACACAATCATTTTGAACCATTCTAAAGGGAGAGGAAACTTGAAAATAACAGGGTCGCCATGAGACTGCATGTGGCCTTTATTTGTAATATGAGGTTTAATTTCCGAGCAACATTTTTTGATTGTTCCCCGTCAAACATCTTGGTTTGTTGAAATGTCAAGGTTTAAGGACTTTGAAATACAATATCCGTAAAATGTTTATGCTGGCTTGGAGGCTAAATATTTTCCAATTTAATATACAATTTTAGAACCACTTTCTCAGTGTCACCCATCTTTGTCCGAAAGGACTTTTCTTTCAAACTTTCCAAAAGATTATTTTAAAAGTAGACCTACTGTAAATGTAATTCAGTCTGCTTGTGAAAGAGCAGGTGATATTTCATGAAAACAGAACTGTAAGTCACAAGCCATGAAACTGGAGTCACCTTCTGCTCAAACAGGGGCAATGCCACGTCAGTATGGGGGTATAACTGAAGTGCTCAGAGGAGCAAACTTGGGGGCAATTCTCAATCACATGACACAAGAGAACATGATATTGCATTTCCAGCATAGAGCTATGTGGTGTGTGTGTGTGTGTACGTGTATGCATTTGTGGGAGTGTGCATGTTTGCATTTGTGTGTGTGTGTGTGTGTGTGTGTGTTTGTGTGTGAATGCATTCACAGTCACCCCTGCTGTCTCCCACAGCCTGGGAGGCTTTCAGCACCGGGGATAGCTGCCTCACAAACAGGCACCAGCACAGCTGAGTCCTATTGCTGCTCAGCCCAGGTGCTGATGGGGCCTTCGTTAGGCACAGGCAGAGACTCGCTGACACTGTCCAGCCACACAGTGTCTGCCTGGTTTTTCTGTTTTGCTGCATTTCACCCCACAAAGGGAGGAAATAAAGCCAACCTGTTCTTGTGCAATCGCTGCCTTCCACAGTGGCCACCCCTGCCACCCTTCTGCAAATGGAAACTTGGCCGACTTGTTTAGTTCAGGTTCTGGGTGGTTTTTCGTTTTCTTTTTTGTTTTTTCATTGTCCTGACCGGTGTCAGCTCAGGCCTGGCATTGCTGGCCTTTACTGGTGCTGGCTTTCCTGAGTCAACAAGCAGCATCAAATGCTTCACTTCTGCTTCTGCTAAGAGCCGTCGAGAGGAACACAGGGGGGAGGGGAGAGAGCGGCGGCCATTGCTGTTCACTGAAAACAAATGGGGCGGACGCTAGAAGTAAAATGGAGTTTTTTTTTTTTTTTTTAATGGAGTTTTTCTTCAGGAAGAACTCAGTAATGGACTGACCGAGGGTAACATCAGCATTCAGAATAATGGAATGCCCTACAGCGCTGGTTACAGGTAATGCAATGAAAGCGTATTGACGCTGTGCCAGGACAGCCAGCTCTGGGTTATAGGTAGTAGGCAGTTCTGGTGCACCAATGCTGGTGATGAAATTCATTTAAAATATAAGAATTCTTCTATTTCTTAATATTTGTGTAAGTGTAGTACTTCCTGATCAGCTGTAAAAGAGACTTAGATATTGTTTAGAATATTTTGTCATTAACTACAGTGTACAGTTTGTGTACTTCGTTGAATGGCTAATTCATGTATGTTGACAAACTGACAGTTTATTGAGGGAATTTTGGTTTTGATTGGTTGAGATACTTCATTTGTTCCACCAAGGTCTTTTTGTAGACAAGAAAATTTTAATGTAGTTCAAAGACGCAGCTTCGTTCACAGTCAGTCCCCTTCAAAACAGAACGGAAACACAGCCGTTAAGCAGGAGTGGAACGCTCCTTTGTCATCTGGCGCCATCTGCTGTTGTGGCTGTGACATGTTAACTGTAAAATCAAAAATGACCAGTAGGGGGAACTATACTCAAACATTTTGCAGAATGCTACTTTGGATGCATCTCAGGCCCCCTTCATCTACAAGATTCTAATATGATGAAAAAACGTTTTTTTTATCTTATAAAGTTTGCATTTTGAACGTTGGGAAACTTTTATTATGCTAATTTTGTTATGCAAAACAATTTGTAGTAGCTCAGGAAAACTGTTCTGTAAATCAGCCATAGTATTTGACTAAATGTAATAGACTAACCCCAAGATGTGACTCCATATAGCACGATATCCAAAGTAAATATTTTTTCAGTGATATTTCCAAAAT
Organism: Megalops cyprinoides; assembly: GCF_013368585.1. Taxonomy (NCBI): domain Eukaryota; kingdom Metazoa; phylum Chordata; class Actinopteri; order Elopiformes; family Megalopidae; genus Megalops; species Megalops cyprinoides. The sequence continues at coordinate 4,267,876 of NC_050603.1, forward strand.
GCAATATCCTTGTTTACCCTTGTATATATCATAGGGAAATATATAATTTCCTTATGAACGTTTTCATAGTGCCTGTCTTCAGATTATATTTCAGTCTTTCATTGTGGGCAAATACATTGGATATTGAGCAATGGCCAAAATATTCCTGTGGGACCTTGAGGAAAGGTTCTTATATGTTAAATATCAGGATTGTATTGTTGTATTCTATTGAAATGTTTGTTACCATATACAGGAGAACATCGGCATGCTCATGAATGTTTGTGATCTGAGTTTTGAACAGTACTTCCTGTTCCTGGCCTCTCTCTGTTCATGGACCACAGGGCATAGCACCAACCCACACACTTACATACATTTCACATTCTAAGAATATTTCATCAATCTGCTTCTTAATCACTATGTTATTGTAGCATTACATTGTTTTTTTCGACTGAAAATGTGTTTGTTTTTGGGTCGGGGGTGAATCCCCCTCACATTGGAATCTTTATAATTGGTACGGTACATTATTTGCAGATTTCTCATTTGCTGGGATCTCTAGAATGTAACCCCCTTGAATGGAAGGAGTCTCCTCTGGTTATCTCAGGCTAATTGGTTACAGTACCTTCATGGGTTTATGGATTACGAAATGTACCATTATATGAAAAACAGCTGGAAAATAAACCAGCGCACACAGAATGTCCTTGGGACCAGGGCTGGCAAACTACATAGAGATTCATCACAGCATTGGGGCATTTTGCATTGCGTTTTTTTTTTTTTTGCCCTGGTCCTGCCCCCTGCTGGCTGTACAGCAGAAGTTCAAGTGATTTTTCCCAAACAGATCTCCTGTCCATGAAGCAAGACAGCTCAGTATCAGTTTAATAAGTCTCACTAACTAGCCACATGCCAGACTTGCCTTGTAAAGCCAGTCTTACCTGTATCTGGTGACAAGCACACCCTTAGGATAACCTTGCATGGCCCACAGAGAGGAGCGATGCTTGTTGTCCAGTTGCCTCTGTGTGAGAAACTGCTACTGCATACTGACTGAGTGGGTGAAACACTTTACTGCTTTTGCTTGCTTGGTTTTGGCGCATAGATTGTCTTAGTTTAGAACACGGTTATCTCCAGACGTGATGTCAGGCCCAGACACATGGCTGATAAGCAGGGCTAAGCCCCGCACAGCCTCAGCCATTTGGTAAGAGAAGAAGCACCGGGTGGTAGGAGGGCTTAGGTTCTCCTGCATTCGTCTTGGATGGAACAAGAAGCCATTAGCAGCAGGGCCTGGACCATTCTCACTGTCCTGAACAAAGTATAATTTTAGACGTCTCCTATTGGCTACAGATGAATCACTTCATCTAACTCATTTCGGCCCTGTCTCCTTTTCTCCCGTGACACCGAGATAGAGGCTGGTCGATTGGTGACACCCCTGAAGCATCACGGTGACATTTTCCACTATAGGGTTGTACCTCACTCACACAACCAAAGGGATGTAAAAAGCTGGATCAGACATTTAAATTCTGTGCCGGGAGGAAACCGTTCCCTTGTTTCTCTGTAATTGGCTTTGCTCCCCAAAAAACACTGCTGCATTGACTCAGGTCTATCTGCTCCTGACCTCTGAGAGGCCGGCCTATTTGCGTTCGTGTTCCGCACAGCTTGTTCTTTCAAGGCATAATGACCTGTTCTCCGTCCACTTCAGAATGTCCGCTGTTCACATTAGCCTGCAGAAAGGAAAAAAAAAAACAACTCCCACGTAGCTAGAAAATTCAGCTCCAGAAACTCTCCCAGGAAATCCATTTAGTGCCCTCTCGTCTCAGCAAGAGTTTACAAAGAATTGTAAAAAAAAAAAAGGAAAAAACCCTTCTCATAGTGATTGCATGACCCTTCAGCTGCATTTAGGTTTTGATAGACGGCTCTCCCTTTTCTCTGTAACACAAGAGGAATGTGTGCACTGGGGAGCCCAAGGCAGAGGTCCCCTGGTCAGTCACTAAGCCAGCAATGAGGAAGAGAGGAAGAGAGGAAGATCTGTCTGAGTCATTAACAGGATACACAGACGCATTTATTGATGCAGCGACGAACCCCTTTTCACACACATCCTAATGAACCAGACCACTGGAGTGCATCAGCAGACCTCTCTGCAGCTTCACTGATCTCGCAAGAGATCGCAGGCGCAAGCTTTGCCTGTTATGATTTGTTTTAATATTTGTTGTAATATTTTTATTTTTCAGTACAGCACCGTTGTAATCTCTGTGGCTTTAGCCCATGGGTGGGTGTATACACACACATACAACCACGCATAAATACATATGTATATAAAATGTAGATAGATAAATAGCTGGTGGGTGGGGGGCGGGGGAGGATTTCAAATACCAATGGAGTACCACCCATGCGCAACACTTATTTTCCACCACTAGGTGGCAGCGTAAAACTCTCAACCACTCTGAAATAAACATATTCTCAGCCTGGTCCGTGAAGTATTGCACTCATTATTCTATGCATATTTGAGCATAAATTCAGAGTTTCAGATCTCCTCTAATCATTAAGCAGCATTGTCTGGAGAATTCAGACACGTTGTTTGAATGTAGATACAACAGTGCGTGAAACAATTAGATGCTTGTGGCAGGGGGGAAAAAAAAAAACTCCAAACCAATCAGATTACCCCCGTGGTAGGTCACTTTGGGGGTCTGGACAAATAGCGCGACTGTCTTCAGGAAATGGATGCGATTTTTCATTTCCTGGAGTGGTTTTCTGGAAGAGCTTGGGGGGCATTGTGTTCTCGGTGGCACTTATCCCAGACAATGTGTCACAGTGAAAAGTGTCACAGCGGTAACTTGCGTTATTCACGGTCAGGATTGTTGATGTTGGATTCCAGAATGGTCCCGTCTCTTTTCCGCCTCTGAGTGGAGTTTTAGGGGCCCGCGAAGCAGCCAAAAGATTTCATCGCCTTCCTACCATGCGCCAAATGCAAGCGCCTGGACCAATCCGCTCCTCAAACAGCTCTCGCCCATTCAGTCTCGCCACGTATTACCTTTGGGACATTGATCCACTCCCATATCAAAATGATACAGTCTTCAATTATTGAACTTGCCCGCTCTTTTAGGTCATTTACATGACTGATGGGCGATGGAATCAAATTCCGTCTTTAATGAAATCGATTTGGATCGGGACGGGACGGATCAATTACCCCGCTTAGCTCCCTGACAATTACAGGGGTGGCTTCTAGTAATGGTACGTCTGAGCGATCGCTTCAAAGCTCCCAGTGTAATGAGGCGGTTTTGAGGGCTATCAGTCAGCAAGAGACTCAGAACCCCTCCGACTTCCCTAATGGGATCATTAAGTCACTATCAGTTCCAAGACTGGGCAACTTTCCTCCAATCTTTCCCCTGCTCTCCAGCAGGCCTTGGCTGGATGACTGCATTGCAGGTTAGAGTGAAGATATAACTGTCTGTACTGCACTATGTGAGTGAGTCTGCAGTCTTCAATCCCTGGTTGGACCCAGAGCATGATGCCCTTGTAGTGAGCAATCTGTGACCTCCACCTTCTGACCATGTGTGCGAAGCCATAGGTCCTGGGCAACAGTTTGCTGTGCAAAAAACAATAACCCTTCAACTTGGGTCATCAGATCTTAGAAAGCACTGGCACCAGAGTGAGACCACAAACTCCACTTGACCTACATATCATCGTCCATTAATACTTAGTTCAGAGGAACTTACAAAGCTGACAAATAGCACAGCAGCATGACCAGCAACAATGCTGATGTAACAATGAAGGATGGAGACTCCGCCCCTTTCCTGACACCTCCCTCCTACAATTGGTCCCTGCCACAAGACCTTTGACTTAACATGCCAATTTCATTGGTGGCACAGTAGTGTAACGTGCAGCAGTGTGGCGTAGTGTTAAGTCATAAAACTGGTAATCAAATAGTCATTGGTTCGATTCCCCGATGGGGTACTGCTGTTGTACCCTTGGACAAGGTACTTAACCCAGGATTGCCTCAGTTAGTATCGAGCTGTATGAATGGATAAAGTTTTAACCTATGTAAGTCACTCTGGATAAGCGTATCTGCTAAATGACAGTAACGTACCTCACTTACCTGCTGTAAACCCTGTTTCTCCCTCAGAATGAGTGAAGCTTCCGCTGCATTCTCGAATGGATGCTGTGCTTCTGTTGGGCAGTTGGTCTTTCTCTCGCTGGTCTGTCTCTCAGTGATGACATCACTGAGCCAGCGCAGGTGAGCCACATTTACTGAGCGGAGCGACGGCAGCTTCCTCAGCATCTGCCCCTGTACACAGGTGTAATGATGAGAGCAAGCAATTCAGCTCCGCTGGGCCTGCCATTCTGCCAACAGCCTGGAGTGTACCTAGCGCTGTGTCAAGCCTCATCCTGAATACTCTAAGGGACTCTGCTTCCACTACAAATCCCGGCTATTGCATGCATTAATAACTCTCTGAATGAGAAAAGGATACTTCCCAATATCTGTGCGGTGGTTGTAACTAACTAGCTATTTGTTGATTGTATGGACTTTCCTCCCTCTCCCCAACGGGGCTCCTCTGAATCATTATCCTGGGGGGGGGGGGGGGGGGGGGGTATAGAATGTAGTGCTGTACCTCTAATTTTACACATTGATTAATGTACCTGTAGACTAGCAGGCCACTTTCACAGCTGCCTGATCCCCTGCACCCAGGGAGCCAATGACAGTCCCTTGGCTGGTCGGCTGGTAGTTTTTTTTATCCATGTTAACATATTAGTTTTTACAAGAAGGAAATGCAGAAGTTTGAATGCAGAAGCTTTGGCATGGACTGGGTCCCTGAGCTACTAAGCAGCTATTTTAAAGGACTTACTGAGTACAGACCTGAGCTTTCAGCATATTCTATGGCACTAGCATCACCAGGTGGATCGGCTAGTATGCCAGTTACAGCCACACTCATACATGTAGCATTCTCCACATATTTTACCCTAGCTTGTATGATGGCATTTCTTGACAAATAATTCCTGCAATATTTCTCTATTAATTCCTGTTTATATTTGTATTATACTATACTATGCTATACTAAACATGCCAACAAATGGATATTGGGAGAATGTTTGTGAATATAATATGTCATATTTCAGCCTATACTCTAGCCAGATTGTTCCGCTCGGCTTTGTCGAAACACTTGGCCGTCCCTCCTCAACATCTCAGTCATGTTCTTTTTTCGTCTTGGCCCCTATTTGGTGGAATGACCTTCCTGCAGCTTTCAGAACAGCGGAATCACTGGCCACCTTCTATCTCAGTCTGAAGACCCACCTCTTCAGACTGTACCTCAGTCCCCTTATGTGTAATTGTATAGGTGGCAGTTTCTCCTAAAGGGCATGTGGTAGCTTTCTGTTTGGAATGGTCCTACGGCAGGTGGTGTTGCGTTGTACTTACACACTGTTACCCAGCATGCACTTTGGCACTGTGTGTGGCACTGATGCATTAAAAGGGACTGAAACCCGCAACCCCCAGCTCAAAACCCCCCGGGGGCTCTATTTCAGAGAATCTGCATATTGCCAGACAGCAGAGCTGACACAGAAGCAGCAGCAGCAGCCTGCCTGTCTTCAGTGAGAGCTCTCTCTCCGCTCCAGGCTCTCTCCCAGCTGACAGGAACGATGCAGCTTTTGAGCACCTGTCACCTGTCTGTACCCCCGGACTGTGCCTGGAACAGTGGGTCCCCGACAGCTACTAACAGCCCATGATGGGGACACGGCGACTGTCACCTCAAATTCCCCCTCAGCCTCGGCTCCGCCCGTGTGCTGTCCCCGGCGTGACTCCTAACTTCAAAAACAAAACAAAATAATAACCAAAAAAATGCAGAGAGATGATCATTGCGGCGTCTGCCTGCGGATGTCAACATGAGGGGTGTGTTGTGCACACCCGCTGAGTATTTTGACACTGTCCGAAGCCGCCCAGGTGCGTCAGATTCCAGGGCGTCAGCTTCTCTTATTTATGCACATCAGACACAGCAGTCTAGCACAGACCATAAGCCCATTGCGTAGATCAGTGTCTGATGCGTCGATTGCAGTCGGCTGGCTGGAAGCAGTCTGAATCGGACGGATGCCAGGTTCAATCGAGGGTCAAGACTGGGAAGGCAGGGGTGTGTGAGGTGTCGATGGCGTGTATCAGTAGCGGTAGGTTATCTGCAGATAAGAAAGGCTCTGATTATCTTGAACATTTCTCATGATTAATCATCTTGCCTATTTTAGAAATGATCAGTTGTTGGTGGCTGACTCCCTTTCACTTCATTGTGTCCATTATGGTAGCATTTTAAACCTCACATGAATGCATTTTAACCATGACCAATATTACATGAAATAATCCTGACCTTATCAAAGAGATCGAAGATAAGTTTCTAGCTTTAAACCCCTTTTTTTGTCATGAGTAAAATGGCAATTTAGAAGCAGTCAAGCAAAAAGGTTATCAGCTGTTAATGGGCATTCATTATTTAAATTAGGACACTTGTTAATCATGAAAAACAATCAAAAACAGGTCGCGATTAATTATCAGTATGAAGGTGATTGCCTGGCCTGTGCTTTTGGTGGCTTTGGATATCTGTCACTGGGTTGTCCAATTTCCTGCCTGAAACAAATAATATATTTCCTTCTAATCCAACACTGCCACATAATCAAACGGCTGCCCCAGTTTGAGTGGAGGATAAGGGGAACCAGGGTCACTCCAGTTACTGCCTGCTAAAAAAGTATCTGTCAATAATGTTAAAATCTGAAATAAAAAAGATGGTGATAATATACCGTACATGTTAGAAAAAGTCACTTTTTATAGTGAGCGCAGCTTCATAAGACCTTCTTAAAGCATGCATGGCTTTCACGAAACACTGCATTGTCACCTCATAAACCATTTATGAACAACTGCAATGCCCCATAACGGTGAATGAAATACATGTTAATGAGTAATGAAGTGCATGTTACATAAAAGATAAAAAACAAATAAGCAGTGGTGTGGCTTGGCTTTCTCATTCAGTTTAAGGATTTAGTAAAAACAAAGGTTCAGAAAAAGATTCTTAGCAGTGATATGACAAACGGTCTGAGATGGGTTAATGGCATGTGATAAGACAAAAGGAGGTGAAAGAGGAAGTGACGTAACTGAGTAAGCCGAGGACTTCCTGTGACCAAAAATGAGTGAAATAAACAGCTGTACAAAGCTGGAGTCCCTAAGTTTGCATAAACCAATCATTCACCCACCAGGCACAGCGAGCGCATTTTTACTCCAATGGACGCCCCTTCAGTCAGCATGAAATACCGTGACACATTATGTAAGCTTCAAAATGGTTTTGACATGACAGACAATCACTCTAACAGGCGGTGAGCAGAGAGCGACCAGGAACATGGCGGATTATTTGTCATAAATTACAGTGACTGCCACAGTCGGTCGACTTGGCACCAAATCGTCCACTTTGTACCATTCGCGTGCTGCGGATACTTAGCGGTTTATTGGCAGTGCCAGATTCACAGTTTTTTTTTGCAAGGGGGGCGGGGTGGAGAAGTCAACTACAGGGAGCTGCCTGACTCTTAAAAACTTAATAGAGCCTTATGTTCTTTTTATTATTCACGCTCCATTTAAGAGCGCCTGTGCTCTCCCGGTTTGTCCTCCCCGGTTTGTGGCCTGTCGACCCGTCCCCCTCCTCCGAGTCCGTTCCTGGATCCCGTCCATCGGAACAAAGCCAGGCCGCTGCAGAAACACTTAGCGCGGGAGAGACAGTCCAGAGTTCGTTTACTGCCTGATATGTTTTTTTTTTTTTTTCTTTTCAGGCCAGTGAACTTCTGCACTCTTGACAGTTACTCCTCAAGTAACAAACAATGTGTACTTTAAAAAAAAAAAAATAGGCTTGACTTCACTCTATTGCTAAAAAAGCCCTGATGCATCTACTTCTTTCATATGCATATGTATTTTGGCCTGGGCTGCACTCCAAGATTATCAATCAGAGGCCCTGTGATGATTTCATATGCATAATATCTGTCAGGGTGTGAAAAAGGGAGGCTCTGAGATTCGATGTGTGCTCCTACCCTCTCCTGTGTAGATTCTGCAGAGTTCTTCTAAATTTAACTTCAGGGAAAGGGAGGGCTTCCATTCGGGGGTGTAAATTAGACATGCAGATTAGGCCAAAAAGTCACCTTGAAAATTTTTTTTTAATATTATTCAAATGGGTTTCATTTGATCTAGTTCTCAGTGCAATGTAAGACATCTGGCTGTTTTTTGGACCCACAATTGGAGGTGGACTCACCACTTAATACTAGCATTCACATGTGTTCAAGCCTAGCATGATGACATCCAGAATGAACCTCCATTGTGGCCACTGACCTGGACGAGGTGTCATCTGAAGTAGAACAAACTAAAAGTAGAGAATCCTAGGCATTTCCGATTCACTGAGGTCCACAGAAGCATTGCTTTGTGTTGGTGGGTATGGAAAGAGGCAGGAATTTAAATACTGTATGCACATAACGTCTGCAGCAGGCAGCGTAAGTTGACGGTTATGTCCATACCTGCAGGGTGTAAGGGACTGCACCATCCACATGGAGACACAGAGATGAATGTAGAGGTGAGGCAAGTGTCGCCAAAGTAACGAAGCATTGCATTGTGGGATATCCAGGTCCTCAGAGCCAAGAGTGAGAAATTCCTCACGTCAAAACAGTGATGTTTTCCGCATTGTCCCTGATCATCAGTGCGTGTGCATTTGGAAGGCACTAGCCGTGGAGAGGTGGCAGTGAGCAGAGAGGGTTCAAGCAGCACCTGGGGAGGGGGGAAGGGGGGGCACGAAAACAGCGCAGCGAAGTGCTCTCCAGATGTGGCCGTCCCCTCTCCAACTCACCAGCTGCAGCAGAAGATAAGAATTTATTAAAATATCTTTATAGCACTTTTCTAATCAATCAACCTGCTTTTTTTCCCCAAAGAGCACATTCTTGAATTTGCATCCAATCTGCATATTTTGGCTGGAAATTACTTTGGGCAAAGATCAATCTTACTCCCTGAACGTTCACCAAAAGCGTTTTGTCATGTTGCGTTCCATTTCTGAAAATATGCTCCCGGAGGGAAAACGTGGATATTAATAATCCAAATACAGCTAATCAGAGAAGGCAGTAGGTGTGTCTAATTGAATGATAGCCCATTATTCAGGATGCTCGGCGCTTTCTTTTCACACTTAATTTGCGACCACGAAACACTGACTTCTGCATAGGACTTTCGCCCAGTGGATCGATAAATCGTGTTGTCTCGTTCTTTAGAATCGCCCCGCGGGTGAGTATTGACTCCCGGTTGCATTATTCACGGGCAGGCGGTTTCTCGCTCCGCTGTTGTTCTTATGGATTTAGTGGCCGTCCACGAGCGGAATTTTCTTGGCTGGTCGATGCGCGAGTGCCACCGTCACAGGGCAAGAAAGAGAATATGGTGGCCTCACATACGGGAGGCGGTGTCACCTTGCGAGGTCATTTTTCCTCTCAACAACGGGAGCGTCAGTCCGGCGAATCGCGGCGAAACGGTGACAGCCGAGCAGAGGTCGCCGGTCCGCCGTCTCCTTTCCCGTCGGGGGACGACTTTGAGCTCAAAGTCACGACGACGCGTCACCGCCGTCCCCATGTAATATATTTTTTGTGCATTAACGAAATTACACTGCAGCGTCTGCGGCCACCAGAGGTGAATGCGTATCCGTTGGGGAGAACGCGGCGGGGAGAATATGCTGTTTATGTTTCATAATTTCATGGTCATTTAATTACTTGATTGCTTGAACTCATGCAAAAGTACATCGCGAAAGCAGATACATTGCAAATGGAATGCGAACTAAAAGAGAGAGCAAACCGCATTATTTGTTAGACTTCAATTACTCCCCTCTGAAGTGCTGCTGTGGGCTCCACAGATATTCTCCACTTTGACAATTTGTTGGAACACGTCGTCCTTGAATTAAAAGCAGAATACAATTAAAGGGGCTGCTATATCTACCGGTGGTGATGTGTCACAGATAGTGCTTTCTGTTGGATTGCTTTCAGATGGAGAGCCAGAAAGCTCTGGGCCAGTGCTGGGTCTGCTTGAGTAGCTCTGACAGCATTGGTGAACTTTGTGAGTTTCATCAAAAAAAAAAAAAAAAACAGAGTGAATTTAGCTCGCGATTCTCCTAACTTTGATGAGGAAAATATTCAGATAACGAGGGAGGTTCCTTAAAATTTCAAGCAGATTTGCCTGAAAGTACCCCCCCCCCCCCAACAACCTTCAAAAGTGCAACCTCTTCAAAGTCTTTATTCAAACTTCAAAAAGAAGTGGCTAATAATGTATGTTTTGATATGCAAACACATGTGAATGCACAAGACATATCTGGAGCAGCAGGACCTCACCAAGGTCACCATTGTAAAGGAGAGTTGCTCCGAACTGACCTACTTGGATGCTTAAATATTAGGGTCAGGGTTTATGTTGAGGGTATTTGAATTTTGCCCTCTGTGTTGAGTCTGTGATGTTATCAGTATAATGGGAGAGCAGCCTGCTCTTTGTGCTTAAGTCAGGGTAGCCATGGGCGCACGGCCTAGGATATTGATTCACATGCAGTGACTATATACCCGAGGCAATTAGAGCACAAACCATCCAGATGGAAACAAAGCAACCATAAGCGGCTGCTGGCGGTCACAGAGTGCTGCTTTTGTGTAACGGAGGCCCAGCAAACACATATACCGGCTGAAGGACAAGGACGGGGGGGGGGGGGGGTAACATGCTCAGAAAACCTACTGTATACCAACATTTCTCTGCCAGGTCTTTGCAAAACTTTCCTGACAACAACAATTATTTCTGTGACAGGCTGGTGTGAAACATATTGACTGCTCCTCCCCTCCTCCCCGGGTTTAGGGCGCAGACATAATGAATTTTGATGCCGGCTGTCAGTGCTGTCGCCGGTGCGGATGTGACAGGAATGAGGTAAGCAGTTCCGAGGCAGGACCGGGGATCTCATTCCGGCTGGGGAGAGAGGGGGGTTACGCTCACACCTCTCAAAAATCGCTAATTAGGGAGATGAATAGAGAGAAAGAGACATAAAAAAGGGACTTGGCTTCAGAAGCCCCTGGTAAGATGGATTAAGGGAGGTGCATAGCCATGCAAAGTTACTGGAAAACTTTTCCTGTTCGTTTTCTATGTGTTAGACTGCTTGTAGCCGAAATATTAACAAATTTGCAGACTGTCATAACACAGTGTGCTCAATAAACATCACTATACATACAGGCAAAACATCCAGTTTCCTCTACAAGAGATCGTACTTCATGACTTTTTTTTTTTAATGATCATGATCAGGTTGTCAGACAGATTGTCAGAAGCATGGATCAATCATGGCATACATGCAAATACATGTATGCATCATGCATGACCTCATAATGGACGCGGTATGTGTGGTGACATCATAACAAAAATCAGGCGGCTGCTAACATGAGCAACACTGAGGACCCTTCAGTCAGATCCCGTGGGAAAAAGATGCCAACGCCAGAGAGGTCCAATCCGTTCCCCCCGCCACTAATTCCTCAATAACGACCCATTGCCTCCAACGAATTTCTCTGCTCTGCTAATAAAACGGCAATCAAAGTTATGTTCCTTACAAGCCCGGTCAAATGGGTTGCCTTGGCTTTGTCTCTGCCGTGGAGTCCAAACGCCCACCCCCCCCCACCCTCCCACCCACCTCTCTGCCAGCCATTGTCAAAAATAAATTACACCTCACTCACTTAAAGAGTGAGCCGCGTTTGACTAGGGCCTCCATCGGAATCCATTAATCATAACGCCGGCCTTCGCCGTGGCCAATTATTCTCCCCGCGTCGCCGCCCCCGGAGCCAGCAGCCATGATTACCTAATTGAGATGGAAGATAATCACACGGGCTAATCAATAGGGACCTGTCAGAGGGGCTGGCGGCCGTGCGCTCCGCCGGCCCCGCCCACTCACACTCGCTGCCTCTCTGCCCTTAACAGCCGGCCTATCTTTGGCGAGGGCAACAATCACAGGCAAAATCTATTTCACACTCTCACAGCCACCTGATTGTTAAAAAAAAAGGGGAAAAAGGGAAGAGAGAGAAAAAAGTAAAAAGTCAAGTTTTGAGTAACCTTGAAATGCATTTTGAATGAGGACCTATCTGAAATTGATGTTTTTGGCCTATTAATTTAGGTGCATATCCATCTACTAAAGCCTAATTAATGGTGTTTCATTAGGTGCATGCTGATAGTTATGCAAGTGTCCAGAGGAGCATTGCTTTAGGTTTAATGTTCAATGCTCAATGTTCTCATCCAAACACATATGGATTGATTGAATGGCTTATGTGTAACTCACTCAAAGCTATTAATGCAAAAACTGGGGCAACATGGGTTAAGACCAGACCGATAGCTGGAGAGACAAGGGCCAACGGCCAAGAGAGGTGAGGACATGGTTTTGCACGAAACATCCGTCAGAAGGCAGAAAGCACGTTTGTAAGACCATTTTATTTAATTTCTTAAATTATAAGGGACATACAATAGCATTGAATGAAACTCTTGGGGCATAGCCCGCTTTAAAAAAATTAAAACAAAACGAAACAGAAGAATGCTGAATAACAATAAAAGGAATATTTCATTATTTACACTGTGCAATTCAAAGAAATCCCAAAGCGACAGTGATACAGCAGTAACCGTTCCCTTTGCCACAAGCGATCTGAAAACGCCACGCCACCGCTAGAACATTCACTCCCTACAGCCTGTAAGCCAGCTGGTCTGTGTGTCCACTGACTGGTCAGAGGGAGGGGAGAAACCTTCCTGTATTAGCTTAAACACGGTTGCTTTGATTTTATTCAGGTTGTTACCCAATGCATATTAAAATGCATAGTGAGAACTTCGCCTTTTGACTGCATGGTGTGTTTTTCTACATATCTTTAGAAAGCTATGAGCTATCAGAGCAATGAGCTGCAAAGAAAAAAAAAAACATGGAGTGAGCTTGTGTGTCTTATTTATGTCATATCTGATTCAGCTGCCAAACTGAGGCACTCGTCTACGATTGGTCCAGACGTACTGAGGGGTGAGGCAGTTTGGACCAACTGGAGTGGAGCGTGCGCTGTCTGACAAGAGTAAAAAAACAGCATGCACACAGCTTGGGCGTGTGGCGTGACAGGAGAAAGGTACTCCTGATTTTCCTGACCCCGACTGAACCGGTGCCCTTCTCCTGGAGACCGACGCTGACCCCCCACCCTCCACACCACCACCGTGTAGGAATGGCGCTGACACCCCTCCGGCCTGCCAAGTATAGATCAGCCCGCCCCGACCCCCCCTGGTGTGTTTGCCCAGCGGCTGTGCAAATTCATTTTACAACCCACTGCTCCTAAATCGTTCCCACAATTACCCTGCCATTAAAACAGAGACTCTACTACATAAAGCTTAAATACTTGGTTTACGGTTTGCTCCAATATCCGCCACAGCTAAAGTGAAATGACGAGAGGTTTTAAAAACTAACAAAAAAAAAACACAGGCAGGAGTATCCTTATACATATGCACAGATTTTATGTCCAGATGTGTATATAGTAAAGTGGAATAAATCACAGATGTTGCTTGTGTAGGCAGTTTAACCCTTTAATCTCAGAACTATACCAGAGACACAGTAGTTTCATCAGAAAGGAGAGAAAGCACTCTGTCTTCCTTCCTGGACTGGCTCACTGGTAGGGTTTCCAGTCACTATTTGCGCTGTTGAAGCTGAGGTGATCCAGTGATGGTTGAAAAAAAAAATGCACCTTTACTTGCAGCCTTAAGATGCCTGGTCGATCACAACAACCACACACATAGTAATACTGACCTGTGATTCGGGGTGTCAAAAAATGCTAGGAGATTAAAAATGGTAGACACATATTGACAACAAAATAAAAAATACAAAAAAAGAGAAACAAAATGAAAGATCTAATACAGCCTCCTTTTCCCATAACATCATCCATAGCACGTTATATTAAATAAGGCACAAATTTACACATACAATTAAAATTTTGGCTAGTTATTATTCCACAGTCCTTTATTTACACCTATATGCACAAAGTTAATAGTAATTATGGTCACTGTAACAATAGCTGTCTTCTCTACATTAAAACCAAGGGCAACCCCGAAAATGAAGCGTTATGCTTTTTAACCTGGTATTTAGGTCCTCTTTTTTTAGAAAATAAATCTCATGTTGTCAGGGATTAATGTCATGTTTTGCGGTACATCTTCACGTTTAAGCTCTCATTTTGACATATGCCCCTGTTCTTGCATTGACTGGATTACTGACCCTTCTGAAGTGCCCATGGGATAGTAGTCCTTGCTTTACAAGCATAAAAAATCTCCTTAAATGAATCTAAGGAAGGGCCTTAGACTATGAGTCTGGGCCTGTTCTTATGATGCTCACCAAAGCAAGACTTCCTATTTTCCCAAATGCCAATGCTGTCATTTTTGGTTGAAGCACTCCTCCTGGTCCTGTTCTCCTCCAGTTTGCAGAGATAGTTTTCTTTACCTGTGAGTTGCAGAGGAAATCTTTTTGCCTGCGTGGCCTGTGGGGAGTTCCTGTATTCCCCATGAAGCAAAACTCGGCAGCTGGCCTCTTCTTGACAGTCAGAAAGAGATCATTGCCGTGCATCTCACCTTACCATAGGTGTATGGAGGGAGTGCAACCTGTTTGGTCAAGGTGAGAAACATACATACAACGTACATACGACGTACATACGCCAAACGTCTCTCTGAGGAAGAGGATAAGGCGAAGAAAGGGCTGCCTACAGGGAGTCCACTGGATCCACTTCCTGCACTGTGTATGTATATATACATATCCAATGTGTATATATATATAAACACATGTACACATACACACATGCATATAGAGATGCACACTGGAGGCTGAGTCAGCAGTGGCCGTTGACTCTGGTCTGACATGTTAGCTTAGCGCTGAGCGAATGCTCTTCGTGGTCCCTGTCCGGCCCCACAATGCACAACGTGCAATATTCACCTCCAATGGATTTCGATCGTGACCAAGAGCCTAACTGAAGGTGGCGGGTGACCTACCGGTGACCTCTAGGTCAGGATAAACCCCTCCCCAACCCCCACCAAGTCCACCGGCTTCCTCGGAGCCAGTGGCAAAGTGATACCAATGTGGTACAGAGACGCTTGCCGGGAGGGGAATCGGGTTTGGTGGAGGCCGAAAGGTGAACCTCATCGGTCATTCCCTGGACATTCCACCCCCCCCTCCCCGTAGCCCCCGTCCTGTTCGGCTCTTTAGAGGGTTTTAGTGGAGGGTGTCCCCAGTCTCGCCCCTGTCCCTGCCCCCCTACCCTCACCTCAGTAGTTGAACTTGCCCTGGGGGTTGACGGGAGAGGTGGCCGGGAGGAAGAGGGGCTTGGGGGGCACCTCGGGCTTGAGGGAGGCGCTCCGGCGGACGATGGCGACCCGGTGCGCGGGCGGCTGCTCGCTGTAGCTGTGCTGGCGGGTCAGGTATCCGCTGGGGATGAGCGGGTGGTGGGCCTCGCTGGAGCCGCCCGACGAGTTCATCCGTGTCAGCAGGGTGGGCGGCTGGTGGCCGCTCCGCTGGCCGAAACTGTGCTGCCGGGGGACCAGGCCTCTGTTGGCCATCTTGGGGACGGTGATCAGGGAGTGCCTCTGGGACGGGTGGCGGGCGGGGCCCTCGGATTGGGCCGGTGGGGGCGCGTCTGGGGGGACGTCCATGCGGCGGGTCAGGCTGTCCCGCGGCAGGGTGGAGGAGCTGTAGTAGGGGGCAGACTCTGTGTCGGGGATCTGCGGCTGGACCCGGTTGGCGAAGGCGGGTTGGGCGCCGGCAGGCAGCGGGGCGGATGTCAGCACCGTCAGATCCTTGCCGCCAGCCGCGTTGGTCTCGTGGATGTGCTTCAGGAGCTCGTCCAGGGCGGAGACGTCCACCACAGTGTGGGGGTAGCAGTGGTAGGGCTGTGGCACCACCCGCTCGCCGTTGGGGATCTTCCTCTCCTCCAGGTGGAAGGCGCCCCCTAGTGGCTGCCCGTTGGACAGGCCGTGGGAGAAGGGGAACATCTGTTGGGAGATGGCTGAGCTGGACCGCGAGCTGCCCATGCCGGGGGGCTTGGAGTCCTTGGCATTGTTGCAGTTCTGGTTCTTCTCCCATTGGTTCCTGAAGGCCTTCATGCTCTTGATTGGCAGCTCGGGGGTGGAGTCGGGGGTGGGCAAGCCCGTCAGCTCGTCAGAGTGGTGGTGGTGGTGGTGGTGATGGTGGTGGTGGGCGTGGTCAGCACCCCCCCCAGACCGGCACTTCCCGCTGGGAGGGTGCTCCTTCCCGTTGGGGATGAAGGAGTTGTAGAGCTTTGGGGAGGGCACCTCCAGCTTCTCCTCCTTGGCCTGGCCATCCAGCAGGCCGTTGAGCTTGGCTAGGCTACGCAGGGACAGGGCATGGGGGAGGGGCGTCTCGGGGTCCTTGCCCAGCCTCTTGGTCTTGTGGCCGCTGTGGCTGCAGTAGCAGGAGACCAGGAACCCGGAGAGGAAGGCGCCCAGGACAAAGGCCACCAGCACGCAGGCGATCAGCAGTGTGTAGTGTACGCTGTAGCTGGACTTGTCAG
The DNA here is from genome assembly GCF_013368585.1 of Megalops cyprinoides. Lineage (NCBI taxonomy): Eukaryota > Metazoa > Chordata > Actinopteri > Elopiformes > Megalopidae > Megalops > Megalops cyprinoides. Next base: position 4,284,406 of record NC_050603.1, read on the forward strand.
CGTCTGGAGGCCGTCGAACACCTGCGGGCAGAGAGGACAAAAACCGTCACCACACTGACTGACACTGCCAAAATCACGACAAAAAGCATCAGCAAAATGGCCGCCGTGTTTGATACAGAAAAACAACAATAATGGAGCTGCCCTGGCTGACCTATTCTGAACCCAGCTCAAGCAAGCTTCTCTTTCTGTTAATAAAACAAGAGCTATTTCTTGCCAAGCACTCAGCCAGTATCTCAGGGGCAGAGACTAAGAGCTCCCAAGCGGTGATTAAACCTCTGAACACTTTCAGGCTTTAAACGCTGAATAAAGCACCAGAAAATTTTTTAAGCCAAATTCAAGCGCACACTGTAGCACAGGTGTACCCGGCACCAAGCTTGCCAAGATTAATACTGAGACACACCTGCTTATCAGAGAACACAATGCGGCCAAATCCATCTTTATGGTTTATTTATAGAACCGATCGAAAATTCCTCCGACAATGCGCACCAGCTGTCTCAGAGGTTCTCGTTTGGGTGCTATGGTGTCTGTTTTTCCACTGGCCTTCCTTCCAACTCGCTAGACTCATCGTCAAAATGGAGCCAAGTCAACCACTGTTCCCAGTTGGAGCTGGAACACCAACACTCAAGGCCTGGAGAGCAGAGACTCTCCAACTCCAGTGAGATCACACACACTGTGTTACTTCCTGGCCCATGCAGAGAGTTCCACCATTCACTTTACTGAGCAGATATTCAGCTCTGCCTCCCTTCCATTCTCCTTGCCTCCAGGCTCTGCTTGGCACTAGAGGGGGCTTTGGTTCTATTCACATTGGTATACTAGCTGCGGGCATTGTCTTTGACCACACCCATTCATTATTATTCATCAGGAGACTGCAAATTAGAACACTCTTTTCTTCAGCAATGGCCGAGACAAGATATTCAATGCTGAGCACCTTGAGTCAAACATCTGTTCAGTAAATATGATAGCTGTGGTTCCACTCTTCGGGCAATGTGCTGATGGCAGGCAAGCCTGTAATGTATGCTGGCTTTGAAATGGGGTCTGTTACAAAAGTTCAGTGCATAGTGATTAGGATCAGAATCAAATAAGTAATGGTCTAGCTGCTAATGAATCCTTGTAAGCCCTGGCCTTCCACAGAATTCTTCAGACTATGTAAATCACAGAGAGAGAGAGGAAAAACACTGAAGATCTAAAAAGCAATACTCGGAGCAATTCTCCCAAAGGGAACGGTCAAAAATCTAATTCAGAAATACCAGAACCTGAAATAACACAACAGGAATGCCTTTAGAATAATAAATAATATAAAATAATATTAAGACGAAAACCACAAATGATTGTCTCCGTTTCTTTTTTGTAACATGTTATTGTTCATAGTTGGGGATATGATATACCTTTATATAGGTATATGTGTATGTGTATATACACACACACACACACACACACACACACACACACACACACACCGTGAACCATTGAGAACACACAGCCCCTTGGTGCAGACAGCATCTGAATTAGAGCAGTGAGATGAAATCCCCTGGCAGTAGCAGGTTTCTACAGATGCAAACGGGGTAATTTCCTGCCATAATCACTACCCACGTCAGTCGACGTGATGGAGATTGACACAGGTAAATGCAACGCGCGTGACGACGACGGCAATGATGATGATGATGATGATGATGATGATAATTGTGAAAATAAGGAGGTGGTGAGAAAAAAGGCTCCGTTGCCTGTGATCATGGTATTTATGGAAATGCACACAGGGAGGGGGAAAACTAATGCAGGTCCGCAGAACTACCTATTTTTCAGAGCAGAAAAGTGGCACACATGGCTAATACTTTCATTTGCTTTTAAAGTAGGTATATTATAGTTTCATAATATCCCCTGGCAGAACTATGACGGAATGATTGCTATTTTCATTTAGCGGTCAGCCCTTGCTGCTGCTTAAAGACAAGAAATAACCATGCAGGAAAATGCTGAGACCGGCAAAGTGAGTTTATGTGCGTTTGTAACGTGAATGACAACTTGCTGGTCAATTCTGATGAGACGGGATTTGACCAAATCCAAAGCCGGAACAAATCCTTTGGTATGAAACCAGCTCTGATCAGACATGTGCAGTGAAGCGTGAAGGGTTGATGACAAAGATTTGATAATCGGAGCCCAACGAGGCAAGTGTTTTTCTCTTAACTTTACACAGAGTAGGATTTTCCTTATGGTTCAAGTAGATGTTTTATGCAGGTCAGAGAGTCAGTGGAGAGCAATACGTTGCTATATGGATCCTTAATAATGAGAAACAAATGTTAACCAAGCAACGTGGAGATCCCGAGCTCTGTGAGTAGATTGAGATAAAATGAACAGAGGTCAGCATCCAATACTCAGAACGCAGTGAAACAGTTCACACTATGCTCTTTCAGTTTCAATTTTAATATAAGGAGAAAAGATGCCAGTGGAATCATTCCATAGGCAATGTCTGGTCATTTCTTTGTCTCCTCATCCCCACTGCATTATGTTTAAGCTTGCAGTTCCACCGTGAATGGAGAGACCAGCAAATATCATCTCTGTCCTACTCTGTGCGTTAAAGGTAGAAGAAAGAAAAAAAAAAACGATAAACTTCAGAGGCAGTTTGGCATTCCACGCACACAGGACCACTCCGGCAATGGGGGAGAGAGGAGGGGGGTGGCGGGGTAGGGGACGGCGTCTCCGCCTCTGCGGCTGCGATCCGATCAAACGCGCTCGCTTAAAGCTGGCGCGGCTCCTCTGTGGTCCCGCTTTAAAAGGTCACCGTTGTAACGCCTGCCAGAAATGAAAGCAGGCGCCCGCGTCGGCGAGGGCCTCGCCCGGCCCGCGTGTGTGTTCAGCATGTGTTTTAAGTTTACCTCCAATCCTCGGAAGAATATTAATATTTATACTGGGGTTTCGCGGGGTGCCACGGCTGAGCAGTCGCGGCGTGTGTACTCCGCTGGCGTTCGATCGCTCTCGGCCCGCGGCGGCATGTCAGCCATAATCTGGGATTTGATCATTCACGATGACAGACGTGCGTTCTGGCGTGGAGTCCAGCTGGATTTTTTTGTTTTTGTTTTGGTAAACATAAAAACGGACGAGTATATTTAATGCTCGCGGTCTCAGATTGCTTGACAGCCGTCCAGGCTTTTATGGTCTGGTGTAATTTCGGCTACGTCACTGCCCTGGACTTGGCGGGATCGGTTCATGGCGGGGCTGTGGATTTACACCGGTCTTAAACTGCCTCTGCCTCTGGCTCCTATGTTGCTACAATAGACTGATTTCCATCACAGTCCCATAAAATTGACCACATATTGTAAAATACATTCTTCTTCTTCATTCTACATCCAGTTCATATTTTATGTTTTAGTGTGTGTTAGTACACTTATTATTTATATACTTCTTATTATATATTTATTTATTACATATATGTGGTTTTAATAAGGGCTGTTGGGAGTGCACAGTGGACTATCAGTTTGTTTGTAGCGTAGCTGAGGCACGACCTTAAGGAAGTGAACTACCTTTGGACTTAGCCATGGCTGGCACAATTGCCTTCTGTCCCAGAATCCCTTGCTGCAGCCTCAGCTCTCTGTGGCTAGCGGGAGAGCTGTGACTCACAGTTGAACACCACCCCCTACCCGCCCCATGGCCCTGTGACTCCGCCCTCCATGCCATGGGCCTCGGGTGGAACCGCACGACTCATGACTTCTAAGAGGTGTGGACTGTTGCGGAGGCGTGAGCCAAGAACTGGGGTTTTGGTGGTCACACACTGCGGAGAGCCCACGACGGGATGGACTGCCGTCACCGCACTGGGCTGACTGTACCTCTGGTTCCCACACACAGCTGAACCAGTCCTCTCAGAGCTGTGAGTCAGGACCCACAGGGATGTGACAGAGGTTTAAGTGGTCCCCAATGTACATGTGATAAAAGGCATATTACATACCTTCCACAGAACCACAAATCCAAACACTACAACTGTTCATACACACATACCACTAAGTAAAATCATGAGGGGCAATCTTGAAATGAATGCGCAGGATATTACATGCATTAAAGTGGCAATTTCAATACTTTTAATGCACTGTTTGAGATTTATTTTTTTAGTATGCTTGAAATCATCATATGCCTACAAATGAGTGACGGTTGCTTTTTTTTTTTTTAAAGGGATGAGTCACAGGAAATGCATTTGTTCACTGGGCGCAATGGGGTTTGAAAAGTTTTGAAAAGTTTTGGGTTTGAGCTGGGAGACATACTGACATGGTGATTGTTTGAAACCTGTTTATCAGTTTGCTCATGCTCAAGGTATCCAGCCGCTACCAGTGCAATTATTATAGATTTGTGTCCACACAAATGGACTGGACTGGGTTTTTGATTGGGTTGGTCAAAAAAAATAACAAAACCTACCTGGAGCCAACTTCAAACCCCCATACACTCAGAAGTTGCTATGAGTCAAAAAAAAAAAAAAAAAAAAGGAGCAGATGTTTTCTGGAGTTGTCCTTTCCTCGGCTTTTGTTCACGGGGAAGCTGTGGAAGCTTCCCTGATGCGGCACCGCGCTGGTAAATTACGCGAGCGTGTGAGCGTATTGTGCACTTCATTTTTTTAAAAAACAAAACTCCAACAGCAGCTGGGATTAAAGGATAATGGCACAGTCATCGCTCAGAGCCCAGGAGCCAACAGCATCTGAGCGGCTGATAATGCATTTCAAAGTTACGTGATGCAATTAGCGCATCCTCCCCGTTTCTCGCGGGCGGTTACATTACGGGGTTTTTTTCCCCTCTCCCACGTCTCGTTTTAACGTGTGGCGCCTCGGCTAATGCGCCACAAGGAGTTAATGGTGGGGGGGGGGGGTGCACATTAAAGACACTCTCAGGGCTGCCGGACAGGTAAACAGGCATTTTGATGGGGAGGGACAGAGAGGGATGCATACTGCACGCGGATAACGGGTCCCGGGTACGAGACGCGGAAATATGCAGTCACAGGCGGATTAAGGGGCTCTGTCCTCCCCTCTCTCCAAGCACACAACTACAACACAGGGCTCGGGAGCCACCCCGAAACGCTCTGACAGCCTCTGTTCCTCAACTCAACAAAAACGATTAGTTCCTGGTGGTTAAAAATAGCCGTCGCGCTGGCGTTACGTGACCCACCGAGGGCTGTTGAGAGCCGTTGCTCCGCGCAGCGACGCGCTAATTGGGAACGGCGCGTCCAAACGGACCAAGTTACACAACCTGCGCTGTTTTCGGCTCTCTGAAGCCTGCTGCGGTCAGGACCAGGAGGGGGAAACACAAAGTGAAAAATAAAAAAAATAAATATAATAATAATAAGCATACACAAACAGCTGAAAAGCCGAGAAACCAGCTACCTACTTGAGGCAAATACTGCTTGAGGCTTTTTATGCGTTTTCTTTTTTTGGAAATCTCAAATGACTGGCTTTAGAAATGATGAGTTTTGGAGTGTTCAGATGGTACTGGAACAGTGTGTTTCGGCTCTGAAGTACAGGGCATGTGGAAGTCACGTACCAGGCTTGGTCTTCAGAAATTAAAACGAGTTAAGTGAGTTTAGGAGACATGCCACAGTAAAAAGGACACATGAGCTATCATGTAAATGCAGCGGCATCCAGTTCAACACGCACACACAGAGTCCAACACGCACACACCCTGTTGGATTTAGACACAGTTTTCACAGCATCTTACTGACCAATGGAAATAACTGATTCTAAGTATGCATCCAATCAGTGGCTCTGATTAAACGGTTGAGACCTGAGCTGGAACGAAGACCCGAAACTTGTGGACCTCCAGTGAACCCTACTGTTGTATGGTGACAGAAAAACATGAATCAGCCGGGTACAAAGATACAAGAGTCACCCCCTGCTGTATGGTGCTTAAACTGTAGGGATGTACGGTTTTACTACGGTCGCTTTATAGAATCATCCATGTCCTGACATCAAACACAAAGTTTCCAAAGGGAAAAAAAAAAACAGAATCAATTAATTCAACAGACTCACACTACAATCTTCCTCAACAGCCTCAGTTCCTGCTTCCCGTTCTTTAAAAGATTTCTATTGCATTATAAAATAACACGGTAACAGTTTAATTTTACAACACATAAAAATTTCGATTAGGTGGTTCTCCATTCACTGGGCTGTAAACAGTCGTCCTTTTCGAGCAAATCGCCAATTACTGAGCAGCTGGAAAACTGCCAGTTACTGTCGTTCGTGCGCACAGCTTGTGTTATGAAATGAAGAGCACAATGAATGTGGAAAAGTGGATGACTTGAACACTGATGAAGCCCTTTTTCCTCTATGAGAGGGTAATGAAAGCACCCTTTAAGGCCTGGCAGTGTTTCTGTGACTCTGGCTCTCCCTCTCTCCCGCTCGCTCTCTCTCTGTCCCCCCTCAGGCTTTGCAGAGGAAGTTCTGGATGAGTTCGTTTTGTCCCTCCTTCCCCACGGTGCTTTAATGAGTTGCGGAGGCCCCGCTTCCCTTTTCGTGCTTTATTATCGAGACGTCTGTCTCCGCTCCCTCAGATAAATTAGCCGCGAGTCGGGGATCTGGGACCCCAGCTCCCGTACGCCGTGGTTCACTTCGGTACGCCACTGACCCAAAAGAAGGCCCGTTTTAAAAACCAGAAGTGGGGTAGGGATGGCCTCGTAGGATTATGGCCCACTCGGAAAAACAAATAGTAAGTTATTCGAGTCAGGTAAGGTATGGAGGTACGTCAGTGCGAAAACTGCAGCGGTTTCAGCTTTAAAGCACCGCGGGAGAGCTCTCTGTGAAAGTGCTTGCTACCCTCATTAAGATGCTCTCAGTACAAATGGGTACAGTTCTAATATGTATAGCGTTGTGCTCCTTCCATGATAATTTGACTTCATGCGCTTAACGCGCTTACATAGATTACTCTTGGTTGCAACACTGCGGAAGCCAGCACTGGCAAAGGCAGGGGCATGAAGTGCTTTATTCCTAATGGTCACCTCGGGCAGGAATGACTCCTGAGGCCAATGCTGCTCCTGTGCCACTTTTACCCCCCCCCCCAACACCCCGGATTCGGTAGGCGTTCGTCCTCGGCTTGTAATTAAATGCAAAAGCGGTATGTTTTTTGCTTTGAATGTTCTCAGCGAGTTTTGCCGCTCACCAAAAAAAAAAAAAAAAAAAAGAAAAAGAGAGATGAAAATGACTGAGCCGAGCCACTGGGGTTCTGCTAGCAGCAGCTAAAGGCAGCCGTGTGACGAGTTCGCTTTGCGCTCTCCCCTTCTGAGCAGAGAGCCAGGGCCGGGGCTGAGGCTGCACTGAGTCAGAGTGGCTCACTGGAGCTGCTGGAGTGGTGCATTGTGGGAGGAAAAATTAGAGCTGCACAGAACAGAAACTGAGACGGTGTGGGACAGAGAGGAGAGGAGCTGGAGTGTGCTCACAGATACGTTTACAAACACCGGAGCGTGGAACATTTGTAGCCAAAGGGGACAGAAAGTAGACACCTGTTGATAAGCTAGTGTATTAGGCATGATCATCAAAACATGAGTCAAAGCACGAGTCACGGTTCCAGCAGTGGCTGTAAGCTACAGCTGATCTCCAGTCTCTTTGTAATAATCACTTTGTCTAACGCCACTCAATATCCTTACTATAACTGAACTGAGTTAAAAGCAACAGGCAGCATTGTAGCAGAGTGGTTAAAGAGCAAGACTCGCAACTGAAAGGTTGCAGGTTTGACTCCAGTACTGCTGCTGTACCCTTGGGCAAGGTACTTAACCCACAATTGCCTCAGTATATATCTAGCTGTATAAATGGATAACATTGTAAAAACCTGTCATTGATGTAAGTCACTCTGGATAAGAGCATCTGCTAAACGCCAATAACACTCGTACTAACAATCCTACACGCCTTACATATTGGATTTTTTTCCAGGTGCTGTTATTTAATTGTTTTTTTTTCATGAGGGTAGAAGTTTGACTGAGAACCACCCGCGCAGCTGTGTGTCTCGCAAGCACGCGCACACCACACCACAGCGGACTGGGCCTGCTGGCTAATGAGCCCGCCGCCACGATGGCACCAGGGAGCCCGGGCCCACGCGCTGGTCCTGGGGGGCCCCCCTCTCTCTCTCCCTCTGTCTCTCCCCCGTCTTTCTTTCACTTTCAACCGCAATACGGCATGCTGCCGAAGCACCATCTGCGCCGGCCAAATGAAACCCTGGCTCCAGGGAAGGTGTGCCGGGCAGCAGCTAGCGAGGGCCTGTGTTTAAATCTCTGTTTACTGTTGGCTGCGGCCTGGGGGACTGTGTTGTGTTGTGTGTTGTGTGTTCTGTGTCCGCGTCGTCTTCTCTCGTGGGCGGCAGCTGAATGAGGTTTTTGGTGTGTGTGGGGGGGGGGGGGGGGGGGGGGGCTTCGTGGGGGTGAGGATGAGGTAAGGTCCATCATTTCGCGCCTCTCTGCCAAACGCGATTGTTTCGGATTCGTTTCGGACAGACAGGCGTCTGCGTTAAAGTGAACGCTCCCAGCCCCGAACAAAGGGGTAATCTCCTTTATGCAACTCGCGGGGGCTTCGGACGCCGTATGCAGCAGAAAGACCGAATTAATCCGTGGGGGGTGGTGGTTGCACTCATCAGCGGCTGGCACCCGCCGCGCCGGCGGGATCGCCGTGCCAGGCCACAGAGGGGAGCGGAGCCAGGAGCCCTGAAGACGCTCTGATTCCGAATGCTCGAGGCTGCCTCTCTCCCGCGGATCATCGTCAGACACTATTATCTGTGCTGTAGGAATGTCATGTTTCCTGTCGTGATGACTCTATTGCATGCGCATACGCATGCTTGTGAGAGCTTTGGTTTTATCCCTGTAGCTTAGCGTTTTTGTTTTTTTTTTTTTTTGGCTTGATGCTAAATCTCTCACATATTGCTTGTTACTCTGTAACCAACTGGAACTGACGAACTGACATCCGTTATGTCATCTGAGGGTACAGGGGCAGTCCTACCTATGTGGCATGCACTGTTTTTGCTCCCTAGGTTTGAGATGTGAACTCTTCCTTGGAATGGAGACATAAATGGAGCAGAAACCAAACACAGGCCTAAGAGAGTTTAAGTGCATCTCCTTGGATCCAGACTCCTACAATGCATAGCTGGCATAACCCACAGGGACGGTGAAGAAGCCCTTTTGTAGGTGGTTCAGTGTCTGCCTTAGTGCCCTAATTGTGTTATTGTATAATCTGTGTGATGGATCAATTACCACGAATTCAAAATCCGTGCGGGGCCTTAATATTTGCCTGATAAGCACCCACTCCATAACTGTTTATGGCGAACGGCAATTATGTTTTTAACGTTACACCTGATGGCTTCTCATTTTTGATACGGCGGTGGCTGAGTGGTGTGCTTGCACAATCGTTTCTCTGCTTTCCTGCTGGAGAACCTCAGCGACTCACCATGGTAATTAAATATCAAAACAAAGCCAGCACTCTCCATTGGAAAAAAAAAGGGGAAAAAAAAAAAACACTGTCACTTCTGCTGCGGTATGAAAGTGCTGGAACTCTGGGAAGAGACTGTGGAGGGAAAAAAAAATGTTGCAAAACAGAATAATAAAATACAGAATGTTAATACGCACAGTCACGGCCCATGTGGCGGTCTCCATTTGCTGGCCGTCTGTCGAGCTTTTTTTTTACGGCCGTTTTGATTTTTTGTGTCCAACTTATTTCACACTTGAGTGAAAACGAGAGCGTTTGTGTGAAAAAATAATTGATTAGATAAATTGTGCTGAATAAGTCTGCATATTGATTGGCCCGCAGGAAAAAGAGCAAGCATGGGCATTGTTCTGAGGGTTGAGACCGCTTTGGCTGATACTCTGAGTGGTGCCTTTTCGCCACCTAGTGGTAGAACAAAGGTACTTTGATTACTTCGGGGGAAGCTGCTCGTTCAATGATTGAGTGAGACATGCAATATTCTCCTAGAGTTGCTTAGTTGCTGCCAAAAACCTGTTTTCACAACACATACAGCACGGTCTCAACAGACTCCCTGTGGGAACCTCAGAAATGACTCACTGCCAGAAATTCAGGACAAAAAGAAAACGACAGATCCTGACATCCATTCACCTAAATCGTGACAGCGAATGCTCATACACAAATATGAGCCTTTCATGAGACTGTGGATGTACGTCAGAGGAACCTTGCCCCACGAAAGCCCCTGAGAAAACCTGACGTCAGACAGCCTTCATATCTATGCGCCTCACAGAACCAAAGCACCAGACCCATTAAAATCACACGAAGCTCGCAACAAACACAGCCCTTGTGCCGTAACCCATTTCATACCGTCTTTGCACCAGGCTTACCCGCTTCCTGTAGGAACTGAGAAGACGTCATTAAACGCGAACAAACAATAAACTGTAGGTTGAATAAAACAGAATCAGTAACTGACCGTAAGCTGAATCGGCAGCGGCATTCTGCCCCCGTGTCGTCACCAGCACATCTGCAAATGAAACAATAAGAGTGTCATTAAAGAGAGTTGGTAAACATATTTCCACAAACCAACACCGGCTGACATTATAAGGAAACTATAAAGCAACAGTTGCTTTACAACGACTTCATCGTGTTGATGTCGCAATGCAGGGGTTTCCCTGCAGATGCCCTTACAGATAACAAAATGGAAACTGCAGAAGGTCTGGAGGTAAGGAGCAGGTCTCAGATGCATAGGCTTGTTTTCAGGAAACTTACTGACAGAACATTAAAGCAAATCATTATGCGTGGAAGACCATGCAATCCGGTGACGAAAAAAGGCTGAGATTACTTTCATTGCCGATACCTGCATCCACCTGGACACGCCCACTGCAGAGGTGATGCGCGTCGCTGTGCTTACCGTGACAGCCGTCTGTGTCCTCTGTGTGCCCACCCTCGATGTCCTGCTCAAACCCGGCCCTGAGGATTCAAGAGACAGAGAGAGAGCGGGCTGTCAGAGAATATCCTTTTCCTGCCACCGTTAAATACAGGCCTCTTGCTTTTTAATTGGCCGCACTGTCACCTTTTCAGAGCCGGCAGGATGAGAAGCGAAACACACAAACACCGTGACGCTCTCCTGAACGTCAGAGAGAGCGGTCAGCCCGCTCCGGCCTCTGTCATCGTCACGGAGACACCTGCGGATGCTGTCAAACTGAAGCCTGAAGGTGGCGGAGGGCAGAGAGGAGGGGGAATTTGTGAAGGTCACATGACAATCACTCTGTGACCAAGGTGGCACACATGGGGACGAGGGGGGGGGGGGCAGTGGGGAGTACTAAAAATGTGGAGAAATATTTTTTGAAGTTGATGATCAGAACAAAGATAACAATGGACTAACTGGGGGGGAGGAGTAAAGGGCTTCTCTGACATCTCCTTTATTTTACCCAGAATGCCCTGCAGGATCGGTCTGTACACGGTCCGAGGCGACTGCCTTCCTCTCACCGTTTTCGGAGATGGGAACACGCCGAATTAGCCTCTCTGTGGATTTCCCGTGCTTTCGAATTAGGCAGTGAAATTGAGAACCGATATTCCATTACTCCCCTCACACGGAGCCAAACCTCTCGAGCTCCGACTACAAGGTTAATGAAATAGGTCACATTCATAATTTAGACAGCTTCCCCCACAGTGAATAACCAAAAATCAAGTGCGTCGTAACATAAATAACTGTAAATCCATTATTAGACTACTCTGCCACCTGTGAGAGCAGGTTGGACACTGGCGCGAGGTTTCACAGGCTAATGGAACAGGAGACAGAGGTGACACCTCCCGAACTCCATTAGAAAAGTGAATGAACAGATCCATCTGCCTCGTCCCGGCTCTTCATCCTGTTTTCCGAGCACAAAATGTACCCCTACTGTGCATGTTCAATCATCCTGACGCTTCTTCGACGCGCCAACGCTTTGATCTCATTCATTTATTTCTCCTCCCCTGCCTTTCTATTAAGGTAAAAAGTGCGGGATGGGAGCTGCGCTCATTAATCAAACTCATCTTGGCTGCACCACCCCACCCTCTTACAACAGAGACATAGTAATCTGAACTTCACTTGTGTTTTGATCAGCAGTCAGGCCACAAAATTGTGTGTCTGTGTATGTGTGTGTGTTTGTGTGGATGCATACACGTGTGTAGGTATGCACGTGATGTGTGTTTCTGTGCACGTGAGTGAGCGAGCTTGTGTGTGTTGGTGTGTGTGTGTGTGTGTGTGAGTGAGTGAGCGAGCGTGTGTGTGTTGGTGTGTGTGTGTGTGTGTGTGTGTGTGTGTGTGTGTGAATGAGAGTGCGTGTGTATGTGTGAGTGAGTGAGCGAGCATGCGTGTGTGTTGGTGTGTGTGGCTGAGGTAACTGTAAAGGCCTTTTGTGATGGCTTAAACTTTTCACACAGTGGAGTGGCTGTCTGGCTGGTGGACCGGGGGGAACTGCTAAGATGCTTAAACCCGCTCGTGTTTATCCACTCTCGTCTCAGCGAGAGCACTTCGGCGCTTTGGAGCTCGTCTCGTGGAGACTGCCGTTCCTGCCAAGGCATCTGCCGAGCTCACCTCTGGATCCCGTCCCCACCAAACAGCAGACCCACTTTGAGAAGGAAGGGGGGGGGGGCATTCGGCCTGATTCATTACCCTCACCTAAAAGATGGCCCATCTGGTATCTATCTCAAGGAAGGAAACTCAGGAGCTCCAAGAATCTGAATGCTTTCTGCCCAGTCTCTACATTAAATAAAGCTTTGCTGCGATTTTATTTTTTACTGAATTGGTCTTGCTGTGGATATGGACTCCAAAATATGGAGACAGTGTTTTGATACGGAGCAGCTCATGTGACTCAGCTCATATAAGCCACGTCAGTTTTAAGTTTCCTTTGGAATTTCATGCTAAGTAATGTGTCAGTGTGTAACAGTGCCAATTAGGCCAAAACTGGACACGAACGAAGTGTTGCCGTGTTTCGCAATTTTTTCACCTTTTATAGACTTTTATGGAATCCTAATGGTATTATTTTCCAGAATGCTATACAGTTCATGAGTGTCCTATCAAGGTACCCCAACACTGATGGAAACAAGTCTTTCTTGTGAATATCCTTCATTGCGACTCTCTGCGATTTGGGTCCAACAGGAGCTCTTGAAAAATGTGGCAACTTTTTTTTCTGTGAAGAGGTGGCAACAAAGAGACTGGACATGGTGAGCTCACCACAGGAAAACACCGCTCTGACGGTGACTTTCATTGCTGGTGGATTTTGCACACCAAAGCTGCGTTTACTTTGAAAGAACATGCTGTTATGGTGCCACCGTGGAGATGGTGTCGCAAATTTTGGCATAAATCTGCTGTGCCAGGACAGTGTGGGCCGAAGTGATGCCACCTCTGTGCCCCTCCACGGCACCGCTGTGGTGTGACCATGGCGTTACTCTGCTGCACAGCAAATGACGTTAAAGCAACAGTCTGTATGACACAGTTCACTTTATCCAGTCATACGTCCGGTTCCCACACCACACCACACCACACTTTGCCTAAACACAGGCATTTTTGCCAGTTTTGGAAAATTAAGTCATCCTTACGTGATGATCACATTAGAGCTGACTGACAAGAGAAGAGAGTTTCGAGCAAACACACACAATGAGTAAACAGGCGACGAGGAATGAGCACCGGTGACAACAATGTCTATCCCAGCTTCCTGTGTGAACAGAGATATGCCCTGTTTAACTTCCATCATCTGTGCGTAAATTAAGTGGAAAAAACCCACAGAGCTGCAGCTCATATCATTCATATACTGCCATTTCAGTGGGGGGAAACAGCCCCAGCAGATAGGGTATACTGGAGCCCAGCTGCCGGGTGTTCAGAGATTGTACAGGCGCAATGAGAGGGCCAGCAATAGAATATGATGGGTTTTAAAAATTAGCTCTGCTCCACTCAATGACAGCTAGCTCTTGGCAAACTGCATGGAGTGCGTGCACAAGGGAAAAAAACGGATTGAACCTGGGGAGAAAGAACGAGGAAAGAAATTGCATTGTGGACTTTCAGATGGAATGGTATGATTAAACGTGAAGGGGAGCGGTGGCAGCAGGTGTTTGAGTGCCAGTTTGGAATTGTTCGGCACACGAGCGCGGGCTCGGCGTCAGGGTCCCCCGTTTGTGCGGAGCTCAGGTCTGAGTGTACCGGTGACAGCGAGGGCCGTCGCCCCTGCGCCGAAACTCATTAACACACATTTGCGGTCAAATACCACGAGCCAAAACCACATCAGATCCGGCAATTCCCTCGGTTGTGAAGGCAACAAATTGTTTGGATTATCATGACCTGATTTAGGACTTTGCTGCCAAGAAATCCAAAAAAAAAAAAGAAAAAAAAAATCAGTCAAAATTGAACAATAAAAACTGATAATTTCCCAGTGGGCCTGATGCTGAACTTTGAATCTCAATTTTGAAGGAAGGCAGCGTTTCTTTTGTTCAGGCAATAAACCGGGCACATCAGTGAAGAAAAAGTAATGTTAGGGGGGTCCTGAGTGGCTCAGTCAGTAAAGACACTCTTCCTGAACACTGTGCATTAGTCTGGTCTGTAGCATTAGGGGACACAGAGCCCCTATACCAGTGCTCTGTTCTGCTGGGGTGGTGTGGGATTACATGCTTAAATTAGAATTCCTGAGGGAGTATATTTTGAAAGTAAAATATCCTGTAATATTCTTCGAGGATTGATATTATCCCATGCTGCCAATTAAGACCATAAAAGACGAAGCAAGCCTTGCAGTCCTGCCACAACTGTCACAACTCCCATCTGTCCATGCAGTAAGTGACAAGATTTATTTGCCTTTAAGTCCTGCAGTTCATCTGCACAAACATGTTGAGACACCACTCAAAGAAAAGGGCTTTCTTGATTGCCCACCAACTGTCCCAAAGCCATGGTAACCAAAAGAGACGGGTAACCATGCCAACGGCATGTTGTTTTCGGAAAACCTGTCAACAGGTGCGGACTGACACCGGGCCAAGCCTCCTCTGCATCCTCGTAAATTGCAACCACCCTGGGTTTACCGACCGAGGTAACCTGGCATTCGGAGTGATTCAGCGGGCAAGGCCGTACAAACAGCAGCAGTAAAGCTGTGAGGCGGTGTGGGAGTGAGGGGTGAAATAGGACCCTCGCTCTGACAGGAAGAGTGGGCCGTTCCGCCCGTGATTGAAATCCACACGGCCGAGGCGCGGTCTTCGATTGCTCCCGGCAGCGGGGAGGGAGCTCGGGGAGAAATCCATTGACTGGCCTTTAGCTGTCACACTCTTTGCTTTGAGGGAAGCCGGGATCAATAGTTCTAAGTGTCAAATGGCTTCTTTCCAGTTCATAAGAATGGGTAAATAAATTACATCTGGATGGCTTTGATCTATGGCTCTATTTTATTTTCTCCGGGAGAACTGAAGAATGAATTCTGGGAGAGCGTGTATTACAACCCGACCGAATGCCGTCTGGGTTCACAAACCGTGTCTTATAAATAAACAGAATGACACAAACCTTTTCGCCCTATTATACGTCTATGACAGAGCTTACCGGAGACACCCACTCTCCCCTGATTGGGTGCTGTTTGGTGGCTGACAGGAGGGCATCCTTGGACACATGCAACAGTTTTAGCAGACATTTTAAGACTTTATGATATATTATGAATTAAGCATGTATAAATGCAAACATTGCATTAAATTTAAACTCCTTCAGTGTTTTAATTTTCATGTTTGTTCATTTAAGATTTTTTTTTGTCCTCAAAAATAAGAAAAATTCAATCCGCATAAACTTTGGCTGATAATGAGATAATGACACTTGAGAAACTGAACCTTATTCATTTTTATTAAATCTTGTAATGAGAATTTCTCATCAACTCTCTTGTCTTAGACAGGTCAAGATGGCTCTGATTTGAAGCTAGGAACCTATAAAGAAGAACCTAGTCGTACCACAACACGTACCCAATCAGAGCACAAACGGCCGTCAATTCTGACATCACTGCACCTCCAATCAATTGTCCTGTCCTTTCCTTTCCTCGTAGACACATTGATTTCAATCAGCAAATTAGAAGAACTCTACACATAAATCCAAATCGACTCAGATGTCCTCTCCTCTCGATTGGCCGGTCAGGTCTCGAGAATCCCCGCCCTCTTTTTTTTTCTTTTCCAAATGAGTGAGACTTACTTGAACCCGGGTGCGGCGGTGGCACAGCTTCCTGTCTTCAGCCAGATGCAGTAGGGGTCGCGGGAGGACAGGCAGCTCCTGCAGAGAGGGGGGGGGGGGGGGGGGGGGGATAGAGTGTGAATCCCACCAGCAGCATGACAGAGCCCTGCAGCGGTGTGTTAGCATTAACGATAGCATTAGCGCTAGCGCTGCGGGCCGCCTCCAGCAGGCGCATGGCGAGCGTCAGCCCAGCCCGTATTTCACCGTTTTTTTTTTTTTTTTACGAGCAGAGCTCTGATGAGCCTCGCCTCCCGGGCTGTGAACCCAAATGGGAGAGGCGCTGCGGGCCTGGACGGGCTGGCGGAGACCGAGCCAGGCGTTTTCCTGTCAGCGCCGAGGAGTCCGGGAGCCAGCGGTGCTGTATAGCTGACAGCCGAGAGGGAGAGATGGGCTGAGGGATTATGGGTAGGGGGAGTGGGGTACGACTGGGAGGGGTGTCTCGGGAGAGGGGTGACGAGCTCTTACTTATCTTTCACCGGCCAGCCAGCCCATGTAGTCTTTCGCCTAACCATCAAGCAACCCCCTCCCATTCCCCACCTCCCATCAGGAAGTGATGTGTACAGAAGCAAAAGTACTGCACTGTGGGATACCCCAGCGGGACACAGAAAGACAGCCATCTTAACTCCCTCACTGTATCAGACACCTCTCTCCAAACACTGTCACTTTGATCTGTATTGATCGATTTACCTCACTTTCAGCGCCAGATTTCTCCACTACCCTGCTGTATCCTGTAATACAAGGCACTGAGGAGTCTGCCTCTGTTTTCTGTGGGGGGGCCGGGGGATGGATGTGGGGTGGGGGGGGGGGGGGGGTGGGTGGGTTTGCTGCATGTCCTCTCCAGGGTCACATCTGTTTACACAACACACTGGGTCTGAATCTGTGTCTCAGCCTCACTGAAATTTGGCACCTGTGCAACTTTCACAAAAGACATTGCAGGTGAGGCACAAAGACAGGACACGCCCTCTTCCATCACCTCTCTGTGCCTCTGTGCGCATGGGCTTCTCACAGTACGTTACATTAGATTATTGGCATTTAGCAGATGCAGAGTGACTTACATAGGTTATAGCTACATGCTATCCATTTATACAGCTGGATAGTTACTAAGCCAACTGTGGATTAAATACCTTTCCCAAGGGTACAGCAGCAGTGCCCCACTGGGGACTTGAACCAGGAACCTTTCAGTTACGAGCCCTGCTCTTTACAGTGTACTCTTGTCATTTAGCAGACACTTTTGACCACAGCGACTCACGCAGCACATCTAATAAAGTTTTCTTTAACCAACAATTTCCCTTCCACACTCTTAACGACAGCATGGAGAACTGTCACGGAAAAACACAGAGGGTGACCGCCTCTGACCTCTGAGGAGACGCGGCAGGCACCCCAGACGTACCTAAAAAAGCCGAAACCGTCACGACGGATTTGAGCTCTTGCCGTCTCCGGCTGCAGGGGTGCGGGAAAGAGTGACTGATCCCCCAGGAGCGGAATTCTCGCTCCATTACAAGTGAGGGGCCCGGGGGGGGGCTGGGGGGGGGGGGGTGTATTCCGCTGGAAATGAAGACATTACCGAAACGCCCATGGCTCAGCAGGCCCGGGGAGATTATTACACCCCCCCAACACCCCCAGGTACAGAGAGCACTCGCTCCATCCTCTGAAGTGTCTGCTAATGGGATTTCCAGCCCTGTAACATGAAACGGGACCTGGGGTTCCTCCCCCTCCCCCCACCCGCCTCTGGGCTGGCAATCGTCCAATATGATGGCTGTAATTAGGGGGTAACACTGCCAATCAGCTCCGTCTCGGTGTCTGTGTTGGTGTCAGGGTTAACAGCTGATGGTACCTCGTGTGGGGGTAGCGCTGTCATCCCCTTTTGAAAAACTACCTTTAAGCGTTTTTGGAACCCGACCCCCACTTCATACCGGCGGTGAACAACGGGAGAGCTTTGATTCTGGACGGATTATTCGCTGATGATATACACAGCAGACCTAACTCCCGTCACGCATCGAATTGATCCCTATTAAAACTTCCAGCTGCAGGCTCCTTGAATACACCAAATCTCAAATTTCATACTTGCCCCCTGTGCGCCGTAAATCTCGACACAATGGGGAAATATGCAATCAGGCTGCCGAAAGTGGTGCTCTGCTCATGAGCCTAACACCGCAGCGAGAGAATCCAGCCTCCGTCGAGCGCTGACCGACTCGCCTCGCCTTTCACACTGTCCAAATGTGAAATCCGCGTCATTTAAGACTCATTTCAGACATCCCGCAGAGTGTGGAATTATGACATGGGTCTTTACAGCTAGGGGCAGACATAGGAAAGGCTGTTTTTTTTATTATATAGTCAGGGAGCCAAATGTGAACTTTTTTCCGAAGAGCATGGTACTCAGAGGCTCTGGCTTCTATTTAGTGTTGACCAATAAGCTTTGCTTTTACATTGTAAATTAAAAAAGGACAAAGGACCACATGTATGAGGTCCAGTTAATGTGCGAGCATGATCATACACAAAAGCTGTGGACAGGTATAGCAGGATGTGGCGATGGGTGTGGCCCACAGGTGCTTCTCACCTCTTGCAGGTGCCGTAGTCTGCACAGCGGCTGAGGGGGACACGAATGACACAACTGGAGAAGGCCACGAACAGGGCGTGGTGCTCCTTGTCTAGTTCCAATCCCAGAATCCTCTTCTGCTCACCGTGGACACTGCACCTGGAGTGGAGTTTGGTTACAATGAGACACAAACCCCACGTAAACTCACACAGCATAGGTAGGCTGACACTGGTGTGGTGTGGTTACAGGGTTCATGGGTAAACGCAGGGTGCATGGGTAATTTCACTGTATAGCACTTTACCACAAAAAGAGCTTTTCTGCTGTAGAGCTGGAACCAGGCTGGTGTGTGCTGGCTGTGACCAGAGCTGCATCATGCCCAGATTGAGATATCTGCCTAAACTTTGACTCTAAAACAAGCATACATACTAGCACAATGAGCTAACATGATTCAGCATGAACTAATTCAGTCAGCCTGGTTCCAGCTCTACTGGTGAAACGGGGTATAATGAGGCACCAGTCTGGTGCAGTACTCAGGGTCTTGGAATGAGAACATATGACTGTAAATTCAAATTAAATTTTTAGTGAAAAATTAAGAGTGTCTTCCAAAAATACAAAATGATCAACCAGAACAAATCTAACTAACAAAATGAACCTTAGCTCTTCACCCCATAATTCCTAGCTTGAATCCAACTGCTTAAATTCAGGAGCATATTCAATAAAGCTTGAGGAGTTTAAAACTGTGTGACACCAGACTCACAGTTCCCAAATAAGAGAAGCGTGGACACATGCAATAAGGAGAGAGGAATGATTTAACCCTTTCACTGTCTGGCAGAAAACCAGGGTCTATTGCAGACAGGGACTCACTTGGAAGGGTTGTAGACATCAATGTCCTCCAGGAGCTGGGGTTCAAAGGTCGCGTTGGGATGGGTGCTGGCCAGAACCTTCAGTACCCTGCCATCCTCTGAGCCCAGGAACAGCATTGTGTGGTTCTTGTGTGGCCCGGCAGAGGTGTCCACAGCTATTTGGGTCAGCTTATACCTAAGGTCACAGAACTATACTTAGGCCTCACCCACAGATATAACGTTCACAGATGCAAAACTCTTGGTATTAAAAGCGTCAACAGTTGCACTAAGGACTCTTTCTCAACTGATAAAACATTCCGCTAATTTACAAAATCATCTTACGGCTGTACTAGTGTGCATCCACACTGGGGTGTCAGGCTTTACTGCAGAATTGAAACGCAGTTGCTAAGTGATGTGAAACAGCGTGTCAGATGCTCCCTCATCATCATCATCTGTCTTGTCAGTTGTCAGAGTCTCTCGGCTGCGTGCGGCGGGCCGCAGCGGGTATACCAGCTGGTGTGGGTGTACGGGGCCTGGCTGCCACCGAGAGCGAGCGCTGTGAACGAGTTTGCCCTAAATTATCAACACAGTGGTGGGAACGTCTCCTGACAAGGCTAATCAATGGAGCATGGCTAATCTCTTAATGGGAGGGGGAGACTGACATCAGCTATTGGCTTGTAGGCCTGGCAGCGGAGCGCAGCTAATCCCTATAATGGGGGGGGGGGGACACATCGGCTATCGGCTTGTAGGGCTGCTAGCAGAGCATGGTTAATCTCTTTAAGGAAGTGGAGAGAGACATCGGCTATTGGCTTGTATGCCTGGCAATGGAGCACCTGCAATCCCCTTATGCGAGAGGAGCGTGGCATCAAGTATCAGGTCACAGGCCTGGTGGCAGAGCATACCTAATCCTGCCATGGGAGGGGAGTGATATCAGCTATCGGCTCACAGGCCTGGCAACGGAGCACAGCTAATCGCTCCACAAGGGGGGGAGGGGGAGAGCGACATCAGGCATCGGCTGGCGGGCCTGGCATACCTGCTGGTGGTGCGTGTGAAGCAGGGCCGGTCGTTGATGGAGGGCACCGCCTCGTCCATCAGCGGGTATGACTTGATGAAGGTCAGGGTTTCGTCTGGGAAGTTGGTGGAGGACTTGTAGGAGGAGGCGGGGCCATCGCCGGCACAGGAGCCTGGTCTGTGGAGGGGGGATGAGAGTGTCAGCAGGAGGGGAAGATCAGTACTTACCTCTCAAATCCCAAACACTACTCTGTTCCATATTTCACAGCCAACAACACACGGCAGTTTCCTAATATTAAGAACAGCTCCCACACCAGGCCCCTGGAAATACTATCTTTTGATTGGATACTGGTCACAGGAAACGCCTGGGATTCTATAACTCACAAAGTATTACAGGCGTCTGTCACATCTGCCGGTGTGCGGTTACAGTACTCTAGCTTACAATGAATGACCACTGCTGCTACGGGATCACAGAGTCCCTCACTCTTACTGATCCAGCCTTACTGGTCAAGGCTTATCATGGGGTCTTTGTCTGGGAAGGTACACACAATGTGCACTTAGGCTCTCACATAACCCATCTGATTAAGCTGTAATGTAATACTGAAGACAGTGGCAGAGCACAGAATGAGCAGGAGGTGATGTTGTGCTCCTGGTGTACTGGTGTATAGTGCGGAAGAATGAGCTGGGCTTCAGGGGATCTGACTCACCTGGGCTTGGGCACCTGGTCCTCGGGCACAGGCGTCCACGCCGACTCGCTGCTCTTCTGCTCCTTGAACTTCCCGTTGAAGACCCTCTCGATGTCGTCCATGTAAAAGGCGCAGACTGCCGAGCCGGTGATGCTGAGGGACAGGCGGACAGACAGACGGAGTTCAGGGAGCGGGCCTTCAGGCCTTTCCCAGAGGCATGTGGGTAATAACAGGGGCCTCCACTCTACTTTTACACAGCGTCTCTGTGAAAGCGCACAGCTTTGTCTGTACGTGATCAGATGGTGCGCGACTGTTCATCTTTTTAACGGCGCCTTAATGTTTTATTTACTGTATAACAGATATCCATCGCCCGAGCAGCTTTACCGGCTCGCATCGGGAATGTTATCCATTTGTGCAGCTGGATATTTCCTGGGGCAAACCAGCCTAAGTGCCTTGCTCGATCACAGCACCCAGAATTCAATCAGTTCCCAAGCCACTGTCACGCTGCCACTTCACATAGTGAGTAAGTGTTCACAACTACAGTACCAGTCAAAAGTTTGGACACACATTTTTCTTACCTATTTTTTCCTATTTTCCACATTTTAGAATAATAGTAAAGTCATCGAAAGAATAAAATAACACAAATGGACCTTTGCAGTGACCAAAAAACAAATCAAAACTTGTACTTTAGATTGCTCAAAATGTGCCAAAAATATATATATTGTTTAAATTAAAGATTTATTTGGAAAGAAATTCATGCTTAGACACCAACTTCACTATTTCTATTTGTATAGGAAATGTCAAGCATTTAAGCATAGATTAAGTCTTTAGATCAAAATGTCTTTGAATGAATGTTTCCCATTAGCTTAATCAAGTATGTCCAACCTTTTGACTGGTACTGCATATATTCAAGAGCTAAGCTCTTGCTGTCTGCATTCAGTACGGCTGACGCCGTCTTGCCGTCTTTCCCAGCATGCCCCTGGGCGGGTCAGCTGACCTGTTGGCCTGGGTGGTGAACACGCCCACCACGGCGGGCCGGCCGTTGATCTGAAGGACGTTGGTCAGCGACTGCAGCACGTCGAAGTAGAAGAAGGAGTCGCCCGGTACTGAGCAGTTGAGCCGGGCCTTCAGGAAGGAGGTCCAGTAGCGCTCCAGAACCCGGGGTGAGCCGCCGTTGTCGTTCTTACAGACCCGGGCCACCCGGGAGAAGACCACCTGGGGGGGGGGGGGGGGTAACAGGCATGTGGTCACTATGGTTACGCTATACATTTTAAAAAGGCAACCCACAGTTGAACTACTTACTGAAAACATTACCAAGTTTAGTTTGCTATTGTCACTTAACCTGGATCGCCCAACTGGAGCGTAGAATGTTATGTTTCAAGTAGAAATAGATTCTGGCAGCATTTGAAAGCAAACAAAGACAGTTTTCAGCTGGATGACCTTTAAATTACATTACATTATTGTCATTTAGCAGATGCTCTTATTCAGAGAGACTTACATAGGTTACAGTGTTACATATGGCCCATTCATACAGCTGGATATTTACTGAGGCAATTTTGGGTTAAGTACCTTGCCCAAGGGTACAAAGTCAGTACCCCAGCGGGGAAGTGAACCGCAACCTTTCACCTGTGAGCTGCACTCATTACCATTACACCACAGTGCCGCTAGTTAAATGATCCAGCCATGGGGTTTCTTAGTGTCTCAAGGCACTCAACATTTCAGCATCCTGTCAGCTGTGTATACGAGGCCCCAACAGCCCGACCACTTCGTCCTGTGCTTGCCATTCTCTTACCTTCCCGAGGGTGGTGTACTCCACAGCGATCTCACTCAGGAAGAAGTACACATAGTTCCCATACTCTATCGCATGGAGAAAGTGGGGCTCTGGAACAAAGGCCATGCAAAGACGTATTTGGACACATGCCTACAGTTTTGTGATCTTATTTATTCATAAAAAAGCAGTAATATTACATAGAAATTAAGTGGCCTTAACCCCATATGGGATGGAGCTTGTGGGGCTAAATTTTGACTGATCTGAACCAATCAAAATGCTTTGCTCTCCACAGCAAAATGCTGTGATTGGTCTAAATCACTGAGTCTCAGAAAGCACATCATTACATTACATTAGATTTATTTAGCAGACACTCTTCTCCTGAGCCATTTCCACAACAGAAGAACAGAAGCGTATCCATTCAAGCTCAATGAGCAAGTGCCAAACCATGATAACCCCGCCCACATACTTCAACCCTCCACTGTGCTCTTTCATTGGACGGCTCCAGGTCATGTGACTCACCTCGCAGCCACTTGGAGTCGTACTTGACGGTGCGCAGGACGGGACTGCCCTCCCCCAAACTGCGGTAGATCACCGCGTCGCTCGCTAAGAAGTCCGTCATGGTGGCTGAGTAGAAATTGCCCCCTGTTGGATAAAAAAAGAGCCATTTTGAACCTCTGAAACCTGCAATCAACCTTCGAGACCTCTTTTGCTGATGGCAAGAGTCTCCCTTGTGTATCTGCCACCTTTTACCACCCGAGCCACTTAAGTGAAACTGACACAAAACAAGGTCCTCTGCTGAATAATTCTAAGCATAACGTCTATGTCTGTATCACGGCCGCATGCTTACCTTAGCGCTGTATCATATCTTAATGGTTTAACATGCGTTAGTGGATATTCTGCACCTATACCTTTACTCTCCCAGCTGTGACGATATGGACTATGTATATCCACACTGCAGCCATAGAGACCTTTTAAACTGCTCTGATTAATAATGTCGTTGTTGTTATTATATAACATTATTACTACTACTACTAGTAATAATAATAATAATAATAATAATAACATAGTGCTCAGCCCCTAAGCTCTGATGTTAATCACTGACCTCCCCCCCCAAAATCCCACACAACCCCAAACGTTCACCTGCACTGTATGTATCTGGCCCTAAAGGCCTTTAGAATCACTCTGCTTAAGAGTGTGATGATAATGATGATGATAATAACAGTGTACCTAGCACACATGACAGGCTAAGGGCTGAGCAGCACATGATAATCACTGACCCCCTTTCCCCCCCAATAAAAAGCTCACCTGCGAAGAGGCCCACGTTGGACTGGCGGGACTCAAAGGGACAGCGGGCCTGGCCCAGCACCTCCTCCCCGTCCTGTTCCAGGGAGGACATCTGAAAGAGGGCCGGAGAGCGGACGCCGCTGGGGTCAGAATCTCATACCCGCCCACTCTCACAGTGCCACAGCAGGGAATTAGAGCTGGCAGAATGAGCTGCCTTTTTTAATGGGGCTCCTCACTGCGTGGATCATACTGTCATCCGCAAAGCCCGTTAAAAGCTTTAACTTAAAGAGACGGGGAAGAATGAACTACAACCCACACTGGCCACAGTTTGCTGAGTAATATTACTCAATGGACCCATAAAATATTACTCTTCTACCACTTTGTTTTAATTAAATTTGTGCCTTTCTGTTCTTTTTATTCTGTCTTTGCATTATTTAGTAGCAGTGGCTTTATCCAGTGCCAATTTCATGGCTATTTTATGCATTACCTCTTTATACAGAGGAACTCTTAGTTTCAAGTCTATAATATAAGTGATAAGGACCTTCATACTACAGAATAAGGGCCTTTGTTAGAGGGTCCAACAGCAGTGCCCCATTTGGGATTCAAACCCTCGCAAGTCCAGGTCCCCCACAACTGCTGCTGGTTGCCCTATGTCCACCCCACCGCAGAGAAAAAGCCGAGTGAGAGGCTGAGTTATTATACTCCTGCGTTGTGAGAAACCAGATACGTCCCACGACCACCATAGTCCTTCCAGCGGCTGTTCCGACAGGATTGTTAGCAAGGCGGTAAGCCATAAATCTCTGTGGCGACCGTAGAGAGGATGCTGTTGGGCAGGAGAGGTGGCTGGGAGGAAAGGGGGGGGGGGCGTTTAGGAGCTGCCAACAGTTGACCATCCGGACAGGGCAACAGCTGTTCAGTTGTTCGCCTGCACATTAATTACAGAGCCGTGTCACCAGCCCAGCGGGACTCTATCTGTAACAGACTGGCGTTCTGACCCCTCGACTGTTTCTGGCCCAAAGCTGAGTAGTGAAACATAAACAGCATCCAGCTTACTGCTCTCATCCCCCGATTCCTGATCCACCCCCGCCCCCCCGGCCCCAAATCATCTTATATTACCCACAATGCACTGTGCTACTGCATCCCATGAAGTAAACACAGCCACCCCCCCCGAATCTCTTCCCCCAAGACTGTATGTCCTTTCAAAGAACGTCACGTATAAATAACGCAATATGAAATATGCCGTCTGACGTTCCTCCCGTTTCTCCAGGTGGTCGTTGGGTCGGCTCTCGCCAAAGCGGAAGAGAGAAAGAATGCGGCCCTGTATTATGAATTATCCAGCTCTCTCCACAGGCCCTGAAAAATTTACGGTGGTGCTGCAGTGAGGTCTCTGTTCTGGGGAACAGATTGTGTCGACTCCTGGTTGACTCCTGGCTGCTTTTAGGATTTAAAAGACTCCAGACCTCTCTTCCCCAGGCCCGAAAAAGGCATCTGTTAACCAACCGAATGTCTCTGGCCTCGTGTGACCTGGCTGCAGGATGACCTAAGAGACCAAACTTGATCATAACTGAATAACTGACCCCAGGAACGCGCGTGCGCTTGTAAAAAGCGTATTTTATGTGTTGTCAAGGGCAATCAAACTCAGGCGAGAGACATTTGAGTGTCTGCAGCGGTAAAGGTGAAGCTAGTCATTTCCAGATTTTTTTGTCCAGGCAACCTTTTGCAGTAATCAATCCCCCTTAATTCTTCAACGCCAGGAAACAGATTTCTGAACAGACCTCCGGTCGTCATGCCAATGCGTTGCTATGACAGCCTCTGTCTGCCCGTGTGCCATCCAGCTCCCCCCCACACCCTCTCCCTCTCTCCTCTCGCTCGCCCGGGGCAGGCTGGCATGTTTCAGAGGTTGTTCGATTTGCCCTTTACTCGGGTGTGGCCCATCAGTTCTCCCACCGGGGTCGTGGACAGGATTATGATTTTGAGAACCAGACAGACGGGCGGTGTCTGTGTTTACCCACTCCCCCCTCACCACCTCCCCCCTGCCTCGACCTCAACCGACCCATGCTTGCGAACGTGACTTTCAACAAAAGGGGAAGGTTTACTCGCAAATCCAATAAACGCCCATGACCAGCTGATTTAACCTCATATATCATTAGCCGTGATTCCGTTAAGGTTAATGCAGACAAGGCATGCGAGCGAGCGTGCATTCAGCATGTAAACACTTCTCCTCCCGAAGAGTGAGGCGAGGAAGGTCGTCTCGTTCGAGTTAAATGCGCACTCCACCCGTTTCCATTGAGCCCGCGCCTCTGTTTTACCACGTCGGCTATCGAGACTCAACCCGCGCACCTCTAATGGGAACACAGCCACTTATTCCTTTGGAGAGATTATTAAACGCCACAGTAATCTGCCATGACTCAGCCCATTTGCAGATGCCCTACAATAAAAAAATGACACTCTCCCCTGGGTCAGGCACTTCACAAACACTCCTTGCAGTGACAATGGACCAGTGTCCAGCAAATAACAGCTACATAAAATGGGAAATTACTGTTTTGAAACTTTTGTTTAAGAGAGAAGTGCCGATATTTCTGTATCAGAAGTTAAACTGCACCTAGCCTTAGGCTGTCCTCTGAAGAGACATGTGCGGTCTACGTTTACATTAAAAATCAAAGTTGTACACTGAACTGCAGCTTACAATTGATTAAGTTTTCTTAAAATGATCCTCAGGGAGAGTATGCAATTGGATGGCACTTACCTTGGCCTCATTTCTTGGCAAGTGCAACCAAGTGCTTTCCCTGGGTGCTGTTCTTACAGTAGGACTATCAAAGTGATCCTTTTTAAATACAGTTTATCCGTGATTTCAATGCAGGGGTGAGATGAAGGGTTTGGGAGCGGGGGGCGGCCTACCTTGTAGTTGCGGCAGGTGGGGTTGAAGGCGTTGGTCCCACAGGCGAACAGCGTCTCGTCGTTGCGGGGAACCAGCACTTTGATGTAGTTGTAGCACTCGTCCTGCACAAACAGCACCCCGGGGGTTTCAGAAGGTGACACACAACTGGCTGCTGTCATAACACATGTCTGCCTGACTGCAGGGGGAGGGGGGGGGGGGGGGGGGGGGGGCTTGTGTCTGGAGATTCCTGTCATGTCCAGGCCTCTGCAGGCCTCCTGCTGAGCTTTCACGTCTCACTCACGGCCCCCGCTGGTGACAGCCGGGAGAGCAGTACTCACGCTGTTCTTCCCCCGCACGGTGCACTTCTCCACGTCCTTGGTCTTCCACGTCAGCTTCTGCAAGGCGCAAGAGAGAAGACTGGCTGCCAATCAGGCGAACGGACACTGCGGCCGTGATCAATCGATTCGATTTCATTGAATTTTAATGTGACGCTCCTCACAAAGGGACTGTCACAGCTTCAAAGAGCATATCACAGTAACATACAGTGAAAATAGCAAACACTTCTTTACCATCTACAATGAAAGTATAAAAATAATGTCAATCTGTATATAAAGTGAGATACATTTAAGCCAAGCTGTCCTGATGTCATACCAATCTATTAGGCCTACATATTATACTTGTACTACATACACTATTACTGTATATAATAATAATATTGTGAATCACACTATATGTGCATTTCTGTTTTATACAATAAGGAATTCTCTAGAGGAGGACAAAATAAGACTACGCTATATACATTATATATATATATTTTATATATATATATACACATACATATACATATACACACACACACACACGTAACCTTGCACAGTTGCAATGACTCTACATTCGTAGATGTGTGGAGTTCACAGTGAAGTTGGCCAGCGTACCTGTTGTGGGATAATCTGTTCATCAGAGGCACTGAGATTGATGGCAAACACGTGGTCCCTGTAAAAAAAAAAAAAAAAAAGGTAGGAAGGTTTGAGTCACGTGACCTATTTCCCCCCTCCCCTCTGGTGTTTTCCCTTCCCTACAGCTGAAGCGGCCAAAAGTTGAACCCTTCCCTGGTGCTCTCTCCTATAGCCCGCTTCCCCTCTGACTTCGTTTAGCAGCTCACCACTCCGCTCCATGCTAATGCATGCACCCGGGCCGAGCAATCAAAAACAGCCCGTGATTCACCAGCCTCAGTTAGTCAGCGGTAGGCGTTCCTCGCCAGAATTCGCGGAAAGCGAAGCCGTCTCACTCGAGTGAGACCGATCGGCCTGTGAACAGCATCCTAATCCATGCCGGACCGGCTCATTAGTAAGGAGAGAGCTCTCGGTTTGCGGTGAGGAGCTGCAGAGCTCCTCGTGGAAGCTTGATTACCGCGCGACGCTACACAACATTACAAAGGCTCGCTCTATACAGCCGCGGGCGGCGTTAGGGGAACGACTACATGTAACCCAGGTGATGCACTGAGCAAGCTCTAGGCCGAGCGATTAAGATAGGAACAAAGGTGGAGGATTAAAGAACCTGTGCTACAAAACAGATTTAAAACACAAGTGATCAGGACAGGAGATAACCACAGGGGAAGATTGTTCTCCCAGTGAATTCCAATTCACACATTCCACAAAAAAAGCACACACATAGCTGTATGCTAGCATGGATTTCAATGTTAACTGTTTGAGTTCACATACTTAATATGTTTTGACTTCGTATTATAGCCTTCCTTTTCATGCAAACGGAAGTCCGTGGGGCTGTATTAATGCCTCATAAGTACTGTTTCTGATGCTGTTACCACACTGTCACAGCTTGAATGGCTACACTTTATAGAAGAAACTGAACATAACTAAACTAAACATAAGCCTATAGAGATTTATGCCATTTCGAAACACCAACATGAATGATTTGATATTGTAGAATAAAGCATTGCAGTGGTGCTAACAGGCATCCAGCTCTAAGAATCAGGGATGGCATGTCCCTCTCTCCCCCTCGACTGACCCCGGGAGGCCCGTTCAGGCCGGGTGAAGGGGGGGTCTGGGTGAAGGGCGTTCTCGCGTTTTTGCTGACCTGGCTGCGATGTAGAGGATGTGGTTGATGCGCAGCATCCTCTGGAAGTCCAGGCCGAGCCGCGCCGTGTCGTTGTCCGACGTGAGGCCCTGGAAGCCGGGGTACAGGTGGGTGCCTGAGGGACAGAGAGAGGGAGACCGTCACCGTCGAACCAGCTGATCTGTTACAGAGTGCCTGAGCTTTCACATTACATTATTGTCATTTAGCAGACGCTCTTATCCAGAGTGAATTACACAGATTACAGTTTTTACATGTTATCCATTTTTATAGCTGGATATTTACAGAAGCAATTGTGGGCTAAGTACCTTACCCAAGCGTACAGCTGCAGCACCCCAGCGGGGTATCAAACCAGCAACTTTTCGGTTACTAGCTCAGTGGAGACTTTGCCATCTCAGTAACTGCACGCTAACGGATCTGCCCTGGGGAACTGGCTAGGTAGCTGGGCTTGTAACCAGAAAGTCGTGGGTTCAAATCCCTCCTGTTGTACTATTTTGCAAAGAACTTATCCTGATTTTTTTTCAGGATCTATCCAGCTGTATAAGTGGATAACTTGGAAAATGTGAGCTAGGACAGTCACCCTGGGTAACTTCTCAGACTTCAATCATAGCATGACGCCTGACGGGAGACACATTTAGCTACCAGCACACGAAGAAAACACCCCGGTCTG
Source organism: Megalops cyprinoides (assembly GCF_013368585.1). Taxonomy (NCBI): domain Eukaryota; kingdom Metazoa; phylum Chordata; class Actinopteri; order Elopiformes; family Megalopidae; genus Megalops; species Megalops cyprinoides. The sequence goes on from NC_050603.1 coordinate 4,314,294, forward strand.
CTCAACCAGGACTCAAACTCACCCTGGCTCCATTAGTGGACATCAGCGCTGCTATCAGACCTGTGCACACATTGACCTCAAGTATGACAAATTCCCCCAAAAAATATCGAAATGCATACCGGAGAGTGGCCTTTAATCTGCCCGCCACGATCCTGTACTCCCTCTGGCGGACATGCCGTCCGACTCGTTAATGAAGTCATCTTGTCACTATACGGGCTCGCGACGAGACAGAAATTCACATTCTGGTCATGCGCTCTTTGCGGACTCCGGGCCGCTCTTCGCTCGGAAGTCCTGACTCATTTATGAAAGGTTAAGCACAGAGGCCTTTAATAATCTGAGCCGTGCCGTGCCTGCAATGCGCGTTGCTATGGACAATAATACTAAGAGGGAGAGGATGGCTTCAGTTATTGCTTTATTAGACCAGGGAAATAAGATTAGATAAAGGCTGCCGGTCTGGCCGCTCTCGCACCAGGCCACTCAAATGAAACTGGGCCTGGACTTGGACCGCAATGCGGCTTGGCCTCGGCTTTGGATTTAAGCAACTTTTCATTTTTCCCTGTTACTTAAACAACGTTCTTTTTTCCCCTCCCCCTTTCCGCCGTAATTTCGATGAATGACGAACACACAGCCCCACGGAACCACTGCAACAAAAAAGAAACTTGCTTAATTTCGTTACACAGAACTGAAGGATGAATCACCATGCGGTCAGGTCCATTCCAGCATGGCTATAGATTCGTTTTTTTGGTCAACGGAATTCATTTAGAAGCAAAATGCAAGAAAAGGGTAAGAAAGGAAAACCTGATTACTGGAGTCCCGGACTGAATATGTCCTAATTAAATTGATAAGGCATTAGCTTGGCCCTTCAGAGAGACTCTGGGCCACAGTGCATTCAGTGTGGTGCAGGACGAGCAGCCAAGCCTCTGACGGAGTTAAGTGAATAAAATTGGAGTCAAACAATCAGTAATTACAGTGCTGCATTTCTTGGCAGGAGCCCGCCACACTTTCACCTCATCTCGGCGAAATCGCCCCTAACCACCGTTATCAGCCCGTCATGGCAACATCGTTTTTGAGCTCGCAAACGGGACATTTCGCCGGGTTAAACTGTCCCATTTCCCCTGCCAAAGTGCTTCCAAATTCGCGTTCAATCGGCGGTGCCATTCCGCACGAGTGCCTGTCAGGCACAGTGTGACGCACAGAGTCCGTGGGGTGAAGCCAGCGCCAGAGAACGCTCCTAATCTGGACCGAATTCTACCAGAACTGTGAATCCCCATACTGGAAGTGAAGTAGAGTCAGCTTTGGAGTGGAAACTGCACATCAGGATAGGACAGATAAAGGGACTTAAATTCACTCTACTGCCTGTTATGAGGAATGTGCTTCTTAACCACTCAAATACTGCTTTCCCCTTCCGCGTTATCTGAATACACACCCCGTAAACACAAACATACATTGTCACAACACATAGCTCTTTGATAAAGACATCTATTCCCCCAGACAACAGAACACACGGTGATGTAATGAGTTTGCACCACTGCCGCTCCGAGCACACAGAGCCACTACAATTACCCTGTGATTGCACCTCACCGCTGTGATTGCACAGTGCCATCATAATTACTCCACTATCCCCATGTTTGCACCACTGCCAGACCCATAATAAGAAAGGAGTGAAATGCTTTGAAATGGAACTGAAATCAGTGTGAACCCCGAAAATGAACCGACTCCCATTCCCTGCCCGGTTATTTCGGTACTTGCATCTCCTGTGTCTTTTTTTTTAATGCTCGATCTCTGTGTGCTTCGTGACCGGTGCTGAGGCAGGTGCTGTATCTCCAGGCTGCTGTGTAGGGGGGGTGGGGGGGGAGCTTCTTGTGTGGAAAGCTAATCAGGGTGGGGGAGCAAAACAGCAGCCACACGTCCAGCTAATGGATCTGCTGGGTCAGGAGATGAGAAGCGGAGGACTGAACTGCATTAATGCGCTCGGAGGATGAAGAGAGATGGAGAGACGGAGCTCTCATACTCTCCGTGTGCCATCGCACTCAGTATGGGCAGCCTCTCTTCTCTCTCTCTCTCAACTGTATCAGTACAGCGTCTCTCTCTCTACTGAACCTGTCCAGCTACCCCCCCCCCCTCTCTCTCTCAACTACATCAGTACAGCCTCTCTCTCTCTACTGAATCTGTACAGCCTCTCTCTCTCTACTGAATCTGTACAGCCTCTCTCTCCCTCTCTCTCTCTCCCTCTCTACTACATCAGTACAGCCTCTCTCTCGCTACTGAATCTGTACAGCCTCTCTCTCTCTCTCTCCCTCTCTCTCAACTACATCAGTACAGCCTCTCTCTCTCTCTACTGAATCTGTACAGCCTCTCTCTCCCTCTCTCTCTCTCTCTCTCTACTACATCAGTACAGCCTCTCTCTTGCTACTGAATTTGTACAGCCTCTCTCTCCCTCTCTCTCTCTCCCTCTCTACTACATCAGTACAGCCTCTCTCTCGCTACTGAATCTGTACAGCCTCTCTCTCTCTCTCTCTCCCTCTCTCTCAACTACATCAGTACAGCCTCTCTCTCTCTCTACTGAATCTGTACAGCCTCTCTCTCCCTCTCTCTCTCTCTCTCTCTCTCTCTCTACTACATCAGTACAGCCTCTCTCTTGCTACTGAATTTGTACAGCCTCTCTCTCCCTCTCTCTCTCTCTCTCTCTCAACTACATCAGTACAGCCTCTCTCTCCCTCTCTCAAATACACCAGTGCAATCTCTCTCTACTGAATCTGTACAGCCTCCCTCTCTCTTTTTCTCTCAACTGTATCTATACAGCTTCTCCCTCTCTCTTTCTCTCAACTGAATCTGAACAGCTCATCTCTCTTTCTTCCCCTTTCTCTTCCTCCTTCTTTCTCTTCCCCTTTCTCTGGCTCTTCCTCTCCCTCCATGTCTCCTTCCTTCTCTTCATCCTTCTCCTCACTCTCTCCTGACCCGGTGTCTCTTCCTCACTCTTTCTCTTCCCCTTCCTCCAGCTCGTTTTCTCCCTCTTTCTCTCCTGCTCCCCATCTCCCATCTCTCCCTCATCTCTCTCTCTCCTTCTGTGCCTCAGAGCCTCTACTCTGACACGCCCTGGTGAGGCCCTGGTCCTCTGCCCTGCCTCCCCTCCCAGTGGCGTCTCTGGCTGGAGCGTTTTTTTTTTTTGGGGGGGGGGGGGGGGGGGGGGGGGGGGTGAGCAAACCCCCCAAGCCATGCTCTTCCAATTAATGCAAATGGAGAAATTATTCCCTCTGAAGGCTCCATGCATTACGGTGCATTAGGGACACCTCGGAGAGCTCTGCATCCCTGCCACTCACTGAAATGGGTGAAAAATGGCCCTCATTATGCCTCTCATCCACTTTCAGCGTGGCTATTTCCATCCCCATTATGCTATATTTTATTCTGTATATAAATCCTCCCCCAAAGTAGGGCCCCCATTACGTAAGGATCAATTAGGGGCCTGTTAATTAATTAACGAGGTGCCGGAACCCGCAGCCCGATGCAGGATGTAGGAGATGAGATAGGATTGCTGTAACGGGTTCCCCGTGGGTTCCCGGCTCGAGCCACGGCGTCCGCTCTGTCATTGAGGGAGATTAAACTGGTAAGCTGCCCAAGTTTTCAGCACACCTATACTCTCTGGCTGTACATGAAGGAATCTCACATGAAAAGAACCAATCCCCATCTCCCACACACACACAAACGCATGTACGCACGCACGCACGCCTGCACACACACACACACGCGCCATTCCTCTCAAACCCTTGCATCGCGGCGTACTCACGTTGCCTGCTGACGATGCTGATTGGCTCCAGGTCCCTGGGGAAGGGTGTGGCCGTGGCGGAGACAGACAGCAGGGAGGTGGCGAGGGCGAGGGTCAGCACCAGGAGCAGCCTTGCGTCCAAGGTGGGTGTCATGGTGACGGTGGGGATGGGGGAGAGAGGGGCCAGGGAGGGGCGTGGGATGGAAGATGTCCTGCTGAAGTCTAGGTCAGGGTATCATCACAGACAGCCACCTGAGTGTGATCAGAGAGATGGAGAAAGAAGCTTAGAGGGGGGCATTCACTCCAAGCACAGAAAGAGAGAATATTCACTAGACCAGCATCTCACTCCCCCTTCCATTTCCTACCTGTATTATTAAACTCATGAATAATTCAGTTTCAGAAACACAGGTAAACACTGCCCCGACAGCACCAAGCCAAAACGGTGCGTATTTTGAATTAGTGTCCTACCACATGTTATCTAACAAAGCACACACTATTAAGGAAAGGGTGCCTGTGTAACATAATGGAAAGGCAATTTGGATGGCTGGGTCTGACTAAAGCAGCTGACGGGCGACCCTAAGAGAACCGCTCTGAGGTGCTGAAACGCGCCGCAGACAGAGCCGTCGACCGCATGTTTTATTCATGGGAGCCACCTTCAGAGGGACGCCGGGGAGCAAGCGGAGGTCTGATTAGCATTCGGTGTTAATGAAGACGTGGCGGGCGTCAGGACCCACAGTTACAGGAGCAGATGTCCGCTGCCTTTCACGTGAGCGCTGTCATGATTTACCGCCATGCTTTCACAGGTGACCTCACATGACTACTGGCTCACCTGCCTCCTTCACTCACACTGTGGTCTTTCACAGGTGATTTCAAACGGCTACCATCTGTTGTGATCCCATAACCTACTCCAGTGATCCTTCACAGTAGAGTGCACGTGATCACTGCCTTGTACCCTTATCCTGTATACTTGTCTTTTATGACCTCACACCATTATTTTTGCCTGGCTTCCTTCACTCAGAGACTCAGGTAAGCTGACAAGTTAACTGCTTTGAAAGATGGTGATCTTTCACAGGTACAATAACATAATAATAACTGTCTTATACACTGGTATTTCACAGGTGAGTTCACACAACTGCTGTCCTGCCCCTCTGAAGAAAAGCACCACTAATTCCTCTCCACACAGGTAGATAGGGCACAGTGTCCTGATTTTGGGAGAAGCGTCTTCAAAAAAACAAAAAAAGGAAAAAGGAACAGCCCCTGTCCAAGGTCAAGCTGTGACTCTGGGCAACGTTTATTTCGGTGAAACTATTAATTAGTCATGCGGCATGGGACTGAGTCCAGATGGTCTCACAATGCTAATGTCAACATCTGCTTCTTCCTCTGCTAACGGATGCAGGCAGACTGATGACACAGGAGCAGCTAAAGTAAAGGTTAAACTGTGTTGCTGGGGCTGAAGCTGGTGGGTCCGTGATGTAAGAAGGTACTGCAATCTGGGGAAGACCACTCCTGGTGTCCGGGGTCTTTGCGTGGGGGCGAGAGACACATTAACATTCTGGAGTTAAGGAGACGGAACCAAAGTAAACAGGGACCTGAACCGTCATCAGTATTAATTAACATGCAGCCTCATTCGGATTCCGCAGCCGTTAGCGGAGAGGTCAGGCAGTAATCTCGCAGCCATAGATTAAAAGGATTAGCTCTGCTCCGGTTAACGCCGTGAATGACAACCGCCTCCCTCCCTCGTGGCACGGCGTGGTACACCGCCGGGTGACGGATGGACCGGGACCCGAGGCGGCGGCCTCTCGACGGACGCAGAGACGCGGCGGCCGGCGGAACACAGAAAACGGGAGGCGGGGGGTGCGCGGTGACTTCCTGTCACGTCCCTGCCACCGAGGAAGAGAGCTTAACAGCACTGCAGACATCCAGCCGGCAGCGGCTTATGCGAGAGCCTGTGCAAGCCAGGCTCCAGACGCATCATATCCCCGGCATGTTGACCTTTCGTGAGACACGAGGAGCCGGAGAGATAACATTTCCTTTTTTTTGTGGAGAGCTGTCGGCACAGAGCTGCAAAGAGCTTGAGGGGGGAAAAAAAAAAATCAAGAACTTGGAAATTCTCTCCTCTCCAATCACACGCCAGCATCCGATGCACAGCTGCTCTCCCGTCCAATCACAGACCGGCGTCAGGCGCGAACCTTCTCTCCTCTCCAATTACAGTTGTGATCACATATATATATATGCGCCATCTGCCCTTTCTCTCGCTGGAGCTGTGTTGTTACAGATTATTAATATTTATCTTGTCAAGATACAATTCTCTAGGGCACCTAACAAGGTTAAGGTGGTAATATGCACTAAATACATATCACAGGAACAAGAACAACAGTAATAGGTACAGAACAGCCAGACCTACAGTAAACAGACATCGAGATGAAAAATACTGGTAAAACGAAAACATGACAGTAAAAACACTCTGCCCAGCAATTATGCCTAAAAGCAACGTGCTTACATCAAAGAGAAGGGGATGCACAGACTAGCAATGACTTATAAAAGCAATGTTATGTTAAATCAAAGTCCAGACGGTGATCAGCAGCAGCAGCGCTAATTCGTATCACGCTAGATGCACAGTGACAGTGAAACCGGGGACTGGTGGTTGCCGTGGGAGATGGGGGAGGCTGACTCGCTCTTTCCTGCTCAGCTCAGGAGACCTCAAATCTACAAGGAGTGTTGCTAGGGCCAAACACCCCCCCCCCCCCCCCCCCCCCCCCCCCCCCCCCCCCCCCCCCCCCAATAACCTGCCCCCTCCCCGCCCACCGATGTGCTTTGGCGTCCAGTCCCTCACAGCAAATCAAACGTCTGTGTTTACCGACATACGGCCCCTGACCTCTTTCAAACTGCACCCCGATGGCAGAAGCTGTGCTCTCTGCGGTGATTTTCAGTGACAGAAGAGAGCAGCTGGTGCCATCCGTGGCCATCGGTGAACTCCTGTTGCCAGCCATCACCGGCTTCAGCAGCCTCCCTCTCTACCTCAGCTCCATCTCTTTTTTAATCAGCCGGGCTTTGCGAGGAGGAGGAGGAGGACAGTGGCCTGGCGTTATGACAGCCGCTGAGCGGACAGGAACCCCATTTATTCTGTCACTCTCTCTTCTCCTCCGTTCCCGTCTCTCCCTCTGAGACGCGGGCTCGTCTGGCCTCCGTCGCAGAGCAGTGGATTGCGGGACGGCGAGGGTGCACATCAGCGGTCCGGATTACCGGACGAGCTGACTCGCACAAGTCACCCCCGTGTTATGGCGTGATGAATGACTGTGAATGTTTATGACAGGTGCTTATGTTGCACTTATGAGTCCGTAATGCAGAATTTATGGCGGAGGGGGCCAGGAGAAGTGCTAACCACTCGTAAAACGTTGTGTTGTGTTCTGCCGTAATCAAGATCAATGTCAGAGTCTCTTTGGGTTGACGTTGTTTGATTGCCCCAAAACTTAAGAACTCCCACCCTGACGCTTCTCCACCCCTGGAGGGACTCACCCGTGTCCACTGTGGCATAAATCGATGACCGGCCCAACCGCCCCCCCCGCCCCTGCCCGACGCCCCCCCGCCCCCCTGTCCCTGTGCAGATTACCCTAAATAATGAGGCTGCGTCCCCGGACTCCTCTGTCATTTCAAACTCGATTAGGCGCATTAGCCCTGAGTCTACGGGCCATTACCCTCGGCCCACCCCCTCAGAACGGGGCCAGTTTGGGGAGGGGGGTGGGGTGCGTAACCGTGGGCGATGGGAAGAACACAACCGGAGCCGGAGCTGCACGGACACAGAGAACAGGTGGGAGCAGGCCTGTCATTTTAGGACGATTTTACTTCCCCTCCAACGAACAAGGAACAATAATACCTGGATCTTTATATAGGAAACATTTTGCACAGTCTGGTGCTTTTCATAGTCATTTCGGGGTTATTTCATATTTGTTGATGGGAAACATTTGAAAAACAGGTGCTACAGCACACGGCCAGTTCTGTCTGTCTGACTCGACGGTGAACTGAGGGTGCAGGACCTCAAAGAGGACAGCGCTTGACAGACACCATGGTGCCATGTTTTGCGTTCTACCGTGCACTACAGCTGTGTAACCTCTTTCAATGAGACATACCGATGCGGCGTATGCACTTTATGCTGTTAGACACGCACCGATTTGGGTCACAGACTTTTATTATGGTTTTTTTTCCCCCTCCACAAAAGCCATTTCTGCCATATGAGGGGGTTTCCCTGATTAACAATAATTAAGGTCAAAAAGCCCGAGATGATGAGCATCAGGTGATATGGGAGAGGCAATGAATGGGCTGTTAAGTGGATGAGAGGAGACACCAAACCACACGCACATGCTCCCTGTGACCCTGGGACAAAGGCCCCCTCTGTTCGGTGACCCGCCAGCCGTGGGATCCCCGGCGACATCTGGCCGCGAGTCTAACGAAGGGCCACACGTGGCCGGAGGTCAGCCCGAAAAAAAGCAGAGGCGTACCCCACACACAGCCCCTCCGCCCGGCCCTCTCTAACAGCAACAGCAACCTTTAACTGTTGTTATTTATCGTGGAGGCAGACTCCCCTTTCCGGGGCCTGCAGTTTATAGCCTGTGCATCCTGTTCCATTTTTACTGCTTGATTTTTACAGGAGCAACGGAGTCAGTCGAGGGCACCACTCCACATATGCAGTGTTCTGACAAACACACCTCCACACCCACAACTGGTTCACAGACACACTCCCTAAAACAACTCCCCCACATCTTGGGGGAGGGGGGGGGGGGCGCATAAAGGTCAATCTGTACGCCCGAATAATAGGCATTATCAGCACCGCAGCTGAGGTGGCGTACTGAAATGAACAACAGGTGGTTTAAGGTTTCGGGCAATCTATACACTGAAATCCCAATCGCAGAACTCACTACCGCCCCCTGGTGTCTCGGGTGGATATTAGTCATTAGGACTGACTCCCTGGCATGGACTGCAGACTTCAGAGAGCACCGAGGCCTGTTCTCTGAAGAAATAAATCACAGTAATTTGCCTCTCGGTAATCATTTTAACATCTCCATCAAAATGAGCCTTGAAATTAATTTTAAGTCTGGGAAAGGTCAATATGTATTTTAAAAAGAACAATGGGGAGATTGATGAGTTGGACCTGCCAAGCATTTTAAAAAAAAGAGTGCTGGGTTTTAGATTTTCATTGAACAAGGTGCTTATTATATTAGCATCCTGTCAGACCTGCTCTTGTCCCTGCTGGAACTTTTGGTCTGGCGAAAAGCGTGTGAAAATTAGCAGCTGGCTGCGTCCGAGTGTATCGGAGGGTGGCGTTACTGACTTTGCTTCGGTGCCCCTGTGAGAGCACAAAGATGGCGTGGGGAAAAAAAAGTCAAGGAACCCAACACTCAAAGGAGGAATCTCTAAAGAGGTGTCACTTTTACCTGCGATTATTACTCTCCACAGTGTGGACTCCTTATAGTGTGGATATTCTTATACCCATTCGACTCTCCTGTAGGATATGTGGGATGTTGAGTTTAATTACGGTCTTAGGAGTACAAGGTAGATTAGTTAGATATCTAGATTTTATCATTATTAGCTTGGATAATAATAGCAATAATACTGACTTCGACGTTTTACCTTAGCTGCACCTGTGAAAATTCTAGCTGCACGAACAGGTCACTGAAGAGTGAAACCAGCAGCAGTGCAAATTATGTGGAATGAAGGCATCTGTTTGGTGCATGCAAAGCACAATGCCAGGAGCTTCTTCAAAGCGGGGGGGTGGGGGGGGGGTTTCTGTCAGAAGATATTCTGTTAGAGGAGCTGCTGATACAGCTACCCCGGGGGGCCGCACACAGTCGGGCAACACTCACAGGTCTCCAGCTAGGCGGGTCTGTGACAGAGGATGAGAGGCAGAGAGATGGATCAATGGGAGCGACCTGCCATACAGTGATACTCGCTCTCTGTTCTTCGGGGCTTCACAGAACACTGGAGTTGGGGGGGGGGGGGGGTTCTCAGGACCTGTCCTGCCCCCCCAGTGTCTTTCCTCATTCATCCCATTCCAGACCACCTCCTTCCACCCCGTCTCACACGACGCCTTTGGCGGGATTCCCCGCACACCTGCCCCCACCATCAGCGCAATCCCAGAATTCACTGCGTCGATATCAAGAAGCTGCCCAGCACAGCCTAGTGACACGCACCCCCCGTGAGTTTCTGTCCCCCCCCCGGGTGGAAGGTCGGGGGTGAAAAGTTCACCCTCTGACACACAAATGCAACCGTGCGTGAACGATGGCGAGCACGTTCGCCTCGGACACGCGTAAGCGTGTTCATCCATCTTTACAAACCTCTCTCTGCCATTCAAACTGCATTCAGGACCAAACTGAGGACTTCAGCAGTGAGTCCGAAGTGCAGGGGGCAGGGGGGGTGGGGGTGGGTGTTGCCTGCGGTTGTTTTGGAGGAGAGGGCACGGGTGATGCGGTCTGAGAAACCCGGGCGATCTTCAGCGAGCTCGCATCTCGGTCGGCTGCCACCGCCAGCAACAGACAGGGAAGAAACGCCGGGTGCCAATCTCGTCCGAGGCGCTAATTAGCGCGCGAGAGCGGCGGGCGGCTTTCTGCTACAGGCGTCCGCGCCACTGTGTTTTCGCCGCGCTCCCCCGTTTTTTAATTGGGCCCGCGATCCGTGACATGACACAGTAATCCCGACGCCAGGAACGAGCAGACAGAAATCCGAGAGCATTTGGACGGTATGACTGTACACAGAATGGTGCAAAACAGGCAGCCTCATTAACAGGGTCGTCTCGGGTTGTGTCTGGAACTGAGTAATTAACTTAATGTTGCAATGATTGCTGAACATACATACCCTATTAGCGCGGGAACTTAATTTAGTGTTCTCTGAAATGGGTCAAGCGTTAGCATTCGCTACTCAAACCCAAGACTGTGGAAGCAAGTAAAACAGTCTGGCATGCTACTGAACTGCTCCGTATATCACCAGAAGCTCATCTCAAGCTTAATTTTCACAGGCTTATTAACCACAGACAGGAAATTACTGAGGCTTTGGCTGGAAGAAAAGGGAACATGTAATAATATGTTTCAATCTGCATGTGCGGCAAACACTCCACACACAAATCTACTTGCAGCAAAACACTGAACGCACCCAATCAGCACGCAACAAACACGTAACGCACCAATCAGCATGCAAGAAACACTTAACGCACCAATCAGCATGCAAGAAACGGACCAATCAGCAAGCGGTAAACACTCAGTCCCTCACGTCATTTTCTGACGTCAAGCCTTCAATGCTGCAACGGTTGCAGCAAACACTCCCCACTCACCAATCTGCCAAGAGCAATCAGTGCACCAATCCACTAATTCACCTGTATCAAATATTCAACGCTGCCCGCAGCGAACGATCAAAGCATCGGTCCATTTGCAGAAAAACACTCAGCCTTTCTTCTACCCTGGGCGCCACCGCTCTGACCGAACAGGATGGAAAGCATCTCAGAGAGTGCACATGAGCCTCTTCACAGCGCCCCCTTCTGACAGCTCTACAGAAACATCTCTGGCCCTGCACTTCCCAGACGCCAGCATTCTGGTGTTTCTCTGGACCGTGAGTGTGTGTGTGTGTGTGTGTGTGTGTGTGTGTGTGCGTGTGTGCGTGTGTGCGTGTGTGCGTGTGTGCGTGTGTGTGTGTGTGTGTGTGTGTGTGTGTGTGAGACATACACAGCACTCCTACTGCAAGAAGAGGCCCACCCTGTGGATTGACAGGCACAGGGGGAAATGAAGGGAGGGGGAGGATGGAGACAGTGAGCTTTGTCAGGGTGAACTTTGTACCTCAATGCTCACAATGGGCTGGTGTGTTTTTATGAACTAGGGCACAAACACCTCTCTTTCTCTGGGTTTGGCATCCAACATGGCTAACCACCCACCCCCTCCTCCCTGTGACATCTGTCAGAGCATTGGTAAGGGGTGCAAAGAGGGAATATGTAAAGATGCGCCCCCTATCTGTCAGGCTGGGTCATGGCCCCCTTTCTCGTCAACGTCACTCACCCCCCCCCAGGGGGCGCCCCTCTGTCGCTGAGCTGAGACGCGCCATTACGCCTGCTCTCCCCACGCCATCGCTGACTGACTCCCCTCCCTCTGCCTGTCACCGCGGAGACGCTAAGCGGACACCTGCGACCACGTCGCGTGGCTGCTGAGGGAGATGATGTCAAAGGGGCACAGGCAGGCTCGGGCGTGGATGAAGGGTGGAGATTTCAGATGTTTTTACCAACTCTCCCTCTGCTCTCTGTGACAGGCGAACATGAGCAGAGATCCTCCTTCTTCCATTGGTTAGGCCTGAATTTTGCTCTATGAGTTGTTGCTCAGTAAACCAATCAAAACTGTTTTTCCCAGAATTCCAAATGGAATTTGGCATTTTTCCAAATGGAATGGGAAGCAACTCTCTGTTGAATGGACACACTTTTTAATATACTAACCCATTTACAGCTTTTTTACATTTACTTCTTCGTTATTCTGCCTTTGTGTGCTTCAGACGAAATCAATTTTAGACACAACAACAAAAATCTTTTTTTAAGCTAAAAACTGACCTCTGACTTTTTTTGTTATAGTCTAAAATTACGGACTGAACTCAACCCATTCTTGGAAATTTAAATTACGGAATGGAAGGCGGGAAGGTTGCGCTCCCTCATCAGACGCAATTTAGCTCGGTAGGAACCGGTCGCCGACCGACAACACTGAACCATGCTAAGATCTTATTAATTGCACAATCACAAGAGGGCAGATTCCTGCCCATTATCGGCATAAAGGTATGTTCCCTCTCCGCTTCCACTGCTCAGAACGACACTCTTTGGTTTGTCATCATTTAACATGCTGTTTGCAGCAGACTATTTAACATAGCTATACCGTAGGTTCTTCATTTGCTGCATCAGGGCACCCAGCAATTCTGACCTTTTCTTCACCGTCATTAGCTTGGGCCTGATAAGACTATCAGCCCGGCGCGATTTACACCTGCGCTTTAAAAATGCAAAACGCACAAGCCCTGACGAACCTCTCGTTTTTTTTTTTTTTCCTCTCTCTCGGAATTTAATCGCGCTAAAAGCCGGAGTGTTCTTCGCCCCATTATTCACAGCTGAGAGGGGAAAAACAGATATGAGATGCCTGACAGCAGGGCATTGTTCTCAGCCTCTTCGGCAGGCGTCGGGTGCGGCGGACGGTCGTTTTAAATGAGCGATTCTCCAATTGGCGCGGTCGATGCAAATGCAGGGAGCTATAAATCAACGGGAACAAAACCCTGCGGCAGCGACGGCTCCCAAGCAATCCCATCATGCCCGCCCCGGCCCACAATTCCCTCTGAAAATTAAATACTTCATCATGGTGTCCGCCGTGGCAAAGCTGATGTTTTCTTATAAGCGTGCCTTTTTAAAGCGAACCGACACGGCGTGCTGTTTACCGCTGTGTAATACACCATCTCCCTGTCCTCCCTGGCATGTGGTGGGCGGGCTTCGATCGCCAAGTGCGCTACAGTGCACAGGATAGACAGGCTAAACTTACGAGATTCACGAAGACTGAGCGATCCAGTCAAATGGGAACAGCGGGGAACTGTGGGAAGCTCTATACCGGGGCTGAGCCTAATTTCACACAAACACAAGTGACATCCACAGAACGGCACTGAGGTCTGAGACGCAGGGAAGGACAGAGTGAGAAAGACAGAGGAAGATAGAGAGAAGGACAGAGTGAGAGACAGGAGGAAAAGAGAAAAAGGACAGAAAGATCGATAGACAAAGAGAAGGACAGAGTGAGATAGAGAAAGGGACAGCGAAAGATAGAGAGAGGGACAGGACAGATTGAAGGAGGCAGGGAGAGAGAGGCAGAGGGAGAGAGACAGGAGCAGAGAGAGAGAGACGGGGCAGAGAGAGAGAGAGAGAGGGAGAGAGAGAGACGGGGCAGAGAGAGAGAGAGAGAGAGAGAGAGAGAGAGAGAGAGAGAGAGAGAGAGAGACGGGGCAGAGAGAGAGAGAGAGAGAGAGGGGAAGTGTGAGACAGAGAAACACAGGGGATTGAGGGTGAGGTGGTGGCATTGAGCCGCACGCCGGAGCTTTGATCACACCTGTGACAGAGGAGTGGAGAAGCAAACAGGGCCATTTATAAGCGGCGGGCGGCGCACTGTCGCGGGCGGCTAAGCCCTGGCAGGGAAGGGGGGGAGTGATGAATGCAGGCCTCTCGGCCCATCTGAAGCTCTCATTACTCTGCGTGTGTGTGTGGGAGGGGGGCGCTGCTGGGGAGGGACTGGTGTGCCGTGGCGGGTTGTGTGTGTGCATGTGTGCATGTGTGTGTACACATGTATCACACATTTATCTAGCTTTTTGTAAGTATGTGTACACATCTAAGCGTCTGTGTAGCAGTGTGTGCGCTTCTGCTAGCATGTGTGTCTGTGAGCACATGTACGTGCGTTTTTGTGCCTGTAGGCCTAACAGCATGCTTATATACATATGCACACAGGTGCACGTCTGAATGTATGTATTTCTAAATATACTGAATCTGTGTACACATGTAATGCATGTGTGTAGTGACCTCTGGGTGTTTGTCTGTACATATGCGTGTGCACGTATGCGTGAGTATGACTATTTGTCTGCACATATGTATGTGCGCGTGTGTGTGTGTGTATGTGCGCGTGTGTATGTGCGCGTGTGTGTGTGTCTGTGTGGAACGAATGCAGACATACTCACTCAACAGCACACTGACACACAGAGCAGACACGGCCCTGTCTAACAGGATCGATGGAGGGTCTGGTCTCTCCATGTGCCACGTCCCTGTATCATCATTAGAGCAGGAACCAGTGGACAGAGAGAGGCTCGATAAACATCTATCAGGCCACACAGAGACGGCCCTGAGAGAGGGAGAAACGGCCTGCATGGGGGGGGGGGGGGGTGGGGGTGGGGGCGAGGGGGGGCTCCATTAGGGGCCCGTGCTCAAGGTCCTTCCCCTGAACTGACCCCACAGACGTGGAAAACGTGCAGACAGCGAAACGGAGCGGAGGAGTTTGCCTGGCGGAGAGCGGTCCTCAGAGCAGCCCCTGGGGAATACCCCCATGCTGACTCTGTGAGGGTTAAACAGCCCGTTGCTGCCTGTAGTTTGGTTTCTACTTTTTTTAGATGCCTTCCATACCGAGGGGTGACCTGCGCAGGGATTGGAAAAGAAACAGTCCCTTTCCATTACAGCCACGGGCCTCAATAACTCTGCTGCTGACAGCAACGGCTGAAAAAAGCACTGAGAATGAAGTTTCAGTTATCATACAGGTAAAAGGACAGACTTGGATAAGAAAATCTGACTGCTTTCCAAGTGTGAAACTACATGCCTTACAAAGAAGACTTTTACTTCAACAAATAAAACAAAAGAAATAATGTAATATTAAATATTCAGTGACTCCACTTCATCGAGGGGTTAACTTAGTGAAAGTGTTCAAGGACGCTCTAATGGGGTTCTTATTCTCAACCCGCACACATAGAGAGAACATTATGATTTAACAAGTATATCTAACAATTTTCACTTGTTAATCTATTTTATATGGCCTTTGCTGGTCTGAACCAGGCAGGTGTTACAGGGAATTTGGTGTGGCTGTGGACACATTAACACCACAGACCTCATCACTGAAGATCCCGGCTCACCCACTCACTGCTTGAACGAAGGCCTGTGAAATTCAGAGAATCTCTGGAATTAGCCTGGGCACACATCCCTCCACAGAGATGGATCGGCCCATTTCTCCATGAGCCTGACTGAGTGCTCTGTGTAGGTGGATCACACTAAATTGCTTGAGGGGGATGGGGGGGTGGGGGTGGGATGACTCGACACTTAGAAAGTAGTGACACCCTGCAACGCCGGGCATGAATCTCTTTCCTCTGACAGCGAGATGCCTTGTGGCTTGGATCTCTCAGTCGAGGGCTGAACAGACTGGTAGTATATGATCTTTCTGTTTCTGATCCTCAGGAAGGCATTCTGAGGGTTCCATGGGGCTCTGTCTGGATTCCGGCTCCGTTTCTGTTCGCCTGTCTCGGCTTTTATCCACACAGCTTCCCAGCGTGGTTCCAAGGTCACAGCGCAGACACGGTCCAACACAGCACACGTGCTGTTACAGCCAGACCTGCTGAACTGGGCGGGAGCTTGGCTTTTCTCCTCACGGCTTCGGCGGTCAACCCGCTCCAGGGAGACGCAAGCGGCGCGTTTACGAAGGCAAGAGAGGACCTACCGAACTTTATGGTGCCATATGGTGGGTCTGGGGTGTAAGCAGTGCGGGACACGGCCCCCACCGTGCCAGCTTTGTGCGTTTTCTCTGCAGAAATGATCAACCTGGCACACGAGAAAAAGCGACGCGTGGAATTTTTTGCGCCACATCAAAGCGGGCTGTGACTGCACTCTCTCTCCGTCAGCGGGAACGGCATTACAAGGCGTTACCAGGACTTGAGAAAAAAGAAAGAGAGAGATTGTCTAAATTTACCAAGATTAAAGACTGCAGAAGACGAAGCTGGAGATAAAACACAAACGGCGATCGCCGCCGCAGCGGAAAGGAGCAACGGATTAATCGCACTTAAAAAGGGTAAAAGACGTGTACTGATCTAGAGGAAGCGGCGTTCGAAAGACAGATATGAAAGGAGAGACAGGGGTGTCCCTCTCCACCCACTGCATCCGTCTGCCAAAACGCCTTTCCCTCAAAACACTTCTCTTCCGCTGCCCTGTTTCCCGTTCTTTATGTAACGCTCCCTCTCTTTTTCAGGCACTCCGTCTCTTGCTGCCATCCTCCTTCTCGCTTCTCTTCTTCGCTGTGTGTGTGTGTGTGTGTCTGTGAGGCAACTGGCATGTGTCTATGGGAATGCCTACATGTCTGTGTGAGTGTGCAAGTGTCCATGAGTGGGTGTGTGTGTGTGTGTGTGTGTGTATGGTCGTGTTCACGTGTAGGTTTATGAGGTTATGACTGTTTGCGTGCATGTGTGTACGAGTGTTCATGAGTCACGTGCAGGCTTTATGCAGGAGTGCAGGAGTTTATGAGTGTGCGAGTGTCTGTGTGTGTGTGTGCGTGTGTGCGTGTGTGCGTTTACGTGCACATACAAGCATCTGTGTGTATTTGTTCATGTTTGAACGGGCATGCTTTCACATGTGGGTGTGTGCATTCATGTGTGGATGTATGCATGCGCCTGTGTGTGCACATGCATACACAAGCGTCTGTGTGTGTGCCGACAAGTTTCTGTGTGTATGTACTGTCTGTCACAGTGACACACAGAACAGTTTGCTGTGCGGTGGGGGTGGGGCCTTCTGTGTGCGGCTGTAATTAAAGGAGGAATCCTCTGTGCAGCAGTCACGGTCTTTGTGTGCGCGCCAAACACGTCTGATCGGAGTAACACTGACAGGCTTTTACACAGCAATCACATCACACGTCGAACTGCGCTCATTGATGATCGCCAAAGCATCGCTGAAATAGACAAGGGTTTTGCGGTCTTCTCGACCACTGACCACTAATCAACCGCACACGCAACAAAAAGGTCCGGCCGCAGACGGTGACGAGGAGCTTCTTCCAGGCAGATCGGGCGACGCCAGCCCAGGTGACAGAGAGGAAAGCGAGGTGACTCACAGCGGCAAAGCCTTGTTTGGCCTCTGCTTTCTTCCAGAATCGGTTACAAGGAGAGGCGTGCTTTCTCCCTCCCCTGTCGGATTTAATCAAGTTTGCCAAAGCCTGAGCGCTGAGAGCTAAGTGTTGTTTAAAGTGCTGTTGTTGAGAGGTGGCCTTCGAGCGAAAAACTTCTCTGTTTATTTGCTGTGCAATCAGTGGCAGGTGGCGGAGAAGAAATAAATGAAACCTTTTTTTTTTCCCCCCCTCAAAGTACGGACAGCATTTGATGCTGCCATATTTTCAGTCGCGCGGTAAAACCGGTCCTCAGAGGCGCGTACCGGGGAAACCTCTCTCAACCAGTGACATCATCCTGTTAATTACGCTGGCAGTGGTGGTGCAGTAGACAGGGGACTGGAACTGGAAGGAATTCCTGAGGGGACCCTGCTGTTGTATCCCTTCAGAGAAGCACTGACCCTTAGCTAGTCCTGTAAATATGCAGCTGTTTACATTGATGCAGTGTAAAATATATGCTGTGTAAATGGCCCTGGAAAGTGTGTCTGTCAAATGGATGACATTCCCTGACCGCTACTACACCCTGCAGATAGGGTAGCTACTGTGTATTCTCCCCTGGCTGGTCTGGGTGACCCTTACTGCTGAGCAAACGGCAGCCCAAAATCAGTCTCCAGTGCTCTACATGCACCATGGAAGGGACCAACGTGCCAAACCTCTGAAACAGAGAGGTGGGCCTCGTACCCGGACTGCTGATGGCTCTGGGCCTCATACCAGAGTGTCTGCCTGCTGGATTCGTAAACAGATTGCTCAGCTCTGCAGGACTTTAGATTACTGAGGTCTGTAGGACTAGCAAACAAATCACTGATGTCTGTGGAGCTCGTACCTGGATCACTGACGGCACGTGTGTGGAGTTTGTACCCACGTCGAGCGACAGGAGACGTGCTTTTTCCACAGGCAGCGGCCTGAGAACGGCCCTCTCGCAGCACTCTCCCGCTCCATACCTTTCCTCCCACTTTAGCTGCACACTTCTTTTTCCTAGTTGTCCCCCCCCCCCCAGATAAAGGGCTGCCCCCCCTGCTCTAATTCCTTTCCATTTTTACTGCCTTCTCCGAGTCCATTTACGGGGCCTTGGCTGAGTGCGGCGGCATTGTGCTGGGTGAATACCTGCAGGGGTATTACGGCTGACAGGGCTACATCTCCTTCAGCTCGAGCACAATGGATCTGCGTGTTTTAAATTAAAAAAAAAAAAAAAAAAAAAAAAAACGCCCACCTAAACAGGGATCAACGTGATAAAGGCAACGATTAGACAGGCAGATCTCTGAATGCCAGCCTTCAGGAGCTTTTTAAATCACAGGGCCAAAAGGCCAGCCCAGCAGGGGGGTCGTTGTGAGGGGCTCCTTTGTGTGGCCATCAATTAGGGCACGAGCGTTAGGAAGGAACGCTGGCTGGGAACAGCGGAATACCTGCCACTGTATGGTGCTTTTTTTTTCCCCAAGCCGGTAAAGAATTTAAATAAGTGCCATTTTATGAATGTGTTCACTGTCACAGTAAAGAGCAGGTGGTCTGGTTTCAGGCCTCCACCACTGCCAGCAACAGTGCAAGCGGTAATATCATTAATAAGGGTCTCCACCACCAATGGCTTAGTCCCAGCTCCTGAGCCACAATGGAGCCTGGGCCTCAATGGAGTCCTGACACACTACAGGCTGTTCTGATGGTCACATGACATGCTGACATGACCGACTCCTCCCCCACCAGTTTGTCTGTGGTGAACATTTTTGTGATGAATATTTTTGTGTGTTCACACCTCAAAAGTATTGGATGTGCAGACGATCGAAAATGCTTCTGAGCACTCAGTTCTCAGGTGTTTTAATATTTTAAGCAGGTCAATATTACATCCTGGTGTCTAATCCAGGGAGTAACACACATTAGGCTTTGGTGCTTCCAAGTATTACTATGGATGTAAACTTGATGTGAAAAGATACACTCATATGTAAGAGTACTGCTCTCCTTCCTTTTCCTTCCTAGGTAAAGCCATAGTTTTTAGACCAAAGGGTGAAGTAACACACAGCAACAGTGTTGGATAACAATACTATCAGAAGAGTGGCAGGACAGTATTGTATACTATACCTAGACTGTCAGCATATTCTATACAGTTCGTTAACAGGGAAAGAGACAGGATTTGAGCCATACTCACTGTACAGTCTGTGCCAGTTGTGATGGTAAGCACTGATGTACAATCAGCCAATTACTGTTGCCTTCAGCTCTCACAGGGTGAGGAGGTTGGTGTGGGCGGAGCTATGGTGGTAGCAGGCGGGTTGCTCTGGTTACAGCTGCAGTTGTTATTGGAGGGGTGGTGGTGCTAAGTGTAAAGGGGGGTTAGGCCCCCGTGTATGCACTCAAGTTCGGACAGCGGGGCTCAGCAAGGTCCTGGAGAACAGAGAGAGAGAGAGAGAGAGAGAGAGAGAGAGAGAGAGAGAGAGAGAGAAACCAAACACTGGAATCAGTGATTTATTCATTGTGACTGAAGAGAAGCATTTCCACACAGCCAGACCGCAGAGAGGCCAATGGCCTGCTTTTCACTGACAGCAGAGCTCTGTGCAGACCCACAACCACCCCGTGACCAGGCGGAAATGAAGCCGAAGGGGCCCTTAATGTAATCTGCTGCCTGACATCCTGACAAACACAAGCAAAACAGCCCTAAACAAAGCCATCTGCCACTTCTACAAACAGGCAGAGGACTCGAGAGCGAGATCATCGGCAGCCGCGCTCCGCGTCAGAGACCCCGTCCCGCGACAGAGACCTCAGCCCCCTCCCTTTGCAATTACTCTCTTCCTTTGGGTCTCACTGCGTGTTGTGCCCAAATGATTGAATGATGGCATCAGTTATATCAATGCTTCACTGCGATGCTCACCGCTCCTCACTACTGCAGTTTGGGTCTGCTGCCCACAGGGTGTCCTGGTCTCCTGCCCTCAGTGTCCATTATCTCCCATTGAAGATGTAATTAAGTGTACTCCTGACTGTTCTCACTGCAGTCAGATTCAGTGTTGTGTGCATCCATCCACATACAAAAACCATGTAATTACACAACATGGACTCTGATGCACTACAGTGTAATTACATACAATAACCATGTAATTAGACAAAATGGACTCCAACCCGCTATCACTGCGACTAAGCCTGCGTGTAATAATAACTGCATGCCAGCATGCGGAAAGCATGGAAGACCCATGATCAAACCATGCGACAGACCTCTGATGATGTGTGGAAAGAATCAGAAAAGAGCAGGGGGCACGCCGCGGGATAAAAAAAGGGTCAGATCTGTCAGCGGTTGTGTGGGTTTGAGCGATTAAAATGAGAGCCAGAGCACCATCTGGGCCGCGGCCTGTGTGGCGCGGGGCTGAGCTCGGGAGGTGGGAGCGGGTGATGAGTGGATTTTAATGACAGTCACTCCCTGCCCCCTGGTAGTGGGGAGCGCTTGCGAGTGCTTTATTAGTTAATTTCCGCCGCACGCCCCGAGGCCACACTTTTCCCTAAATACGTCTTCCCCTTAACGAGGCACTCTGTCGTTTAGAGGTGCCTCATTGACTTAACGATCTCCAGGCACCCCCCCGCCCCCCACCCACCATTTGCCCCTCCCCTCCCCTTCTTCCTCCTCTTGCTTCCCCTCAGACTCATTCTTTCATTTTCCTCGCCACCCCCCCCCCCCCTTGCTCTATCACTCTTCATCCATCACTCTCCCTCCATCCTGTCTTCCCTCCTTCTTCTCCTCTCCTGGTTGTCTGCCTCCATCCCCCTCTCTTCCCTGTTCTTTGCACCTTCTCATTATTCCCCTCCTTCCCCTCCCTCCCTCTATCCCTCCCTGGAGCAGCTAACAGATTTGCAGTTTGTTTCAGAGCGCCGGCAGGCCTTTCTGTGGCTGCCCTGTCGTGGTGATCAATGGCCCCCGCAGACAGACTCTCCTGGAGCTCCGCGGCTCTCCAAATGGAGGAATTAATAATACATAGGCCGAGGCCCTCATCTCATTAGCAAAGAAGGGGGCGGGTCTCACGTCCCAGGCCGCTCCTAACTGGATAAATCACTGTCCGTTAGGGAGGTGAAAAGAATAAGTCTAAATCTTTATGTAACCAGCTGAAGTCAAAATTATAAGTCTCCTGTTGGTTTGCCATTGAAGTCATTCCATGTCGTACCTGGCATAACACCGCAGCACCTGCCAAAGCATCGCAAAACAATGAGTGAGTTACTGTAACATCAATTAACTTCATTAGTGAACACCTCGGAGTATGAACGGTTATGACATTTCCCCTCTTGCACATGCTGCTAGGGTTTATTAGGCTGGTAATTATGGTTAAACGCTCTTTTCACTGGCAGGGTAGCCCATATTTGGCCCAGCACCCAGGTGCCAAGGTGCAGAACCATTATCCCACCACTAGGGAGGCAGTGTTTGGTGCAGCAGTACATATCAATCTGTATGAATGGGTGGAATGTGTGGCATGTCATGAATGGTGTGTAGAAGCGTGAGCTTTGTGAGTCTCCCTGGAGAGGGGTGTTTACCAGGCGAATGAACCGTAGCAACGTCACCCAGTGGGTGACTCGCATTCCGGTAAAAGGAGGACCAGGAGAGCTCTGTTGTACACGTCAGCCGTTTCCTGTGTGATCATCACAACCTCGAGAGGAACAGGAAGTGCATCAAGAAAAGACGTAGCACCTGCCTTCTTATGATTACTGTGCTACACTCTAAAAAAAGAGGCTTGGGTTTTGATTTTGATTTAATTAAGCTGGTTGATTAGGCTCCCTCCTCATGCCTGGTGTGTTTGCCTGACGGTGTCCTGCTGTTAGCTGACCCCCCCCGCCCCCCCCAACCCCCTGCCCCCGCCCCCAGCAGCCGCGCCTAATATGTGCAATCACAGCGCGGTTCCCCGCTGCAGAGAAGAAGGCAGGCACGGCCAGCGGCTCGCACGCTATTTTCAGAAAGCAATAAAGGGCCCGACAGCGAGAGAGCGGCACATGGAGATGTGGAATTTAAAATGGAATAAAAGATGAACGACAGGTCCTTTCAGAATTACTCCCCAAGGATGAGGCATTCGCCATGAGAGCTGCCTTCAATTGTGACCACGGACATAATGAGCTAATTAAACTCAATGGGAAATGATCACTTCTGGAAAAATAAGGGTACAATTATGTGTTTCGCTTTGTGAGTGCAGAACGTGTGTCTGTGAGACTCTGTCTGTGCGTCAGTGTGTGTGTGTGTCTGTGTCTATGTATCGGTATGAGCATTTCTCTGAGTGTATGTATGTCAGTGCCTGTGTCATGTTGTCTGCGTGTGTGTGTGTGTGTGTGTCTTCTGTGCATCTGATGCACTTTGCACACTTGCCCCACTGGCTTTCACGTACCAGTTGCCCTTGGTAACAGGTTACGAGGAACAGCAGATTGAGTGACATGTGACAGCAGCCTGAGTCAGGACAGGGGACATCTATTACTGTGAAAGGGGTGGAGGCATCGATCTGACAGTCCCTGCGCCCCTATCGCCTCCTCAAGCAAGTGGGCTGTGTCACGGATGTCCTCTGAGGGGCCTGTATATTGATCGTATAAATGCATCCCTGATCCAGAATGCATCACTGCCACAGGTCACCATGGGGAGGGGGGCAGTCTACTGGCACAGTGTCTCTCCCTTAATGGACACAACCTCCTTTGGACCTTGTGTCATGTGGACCCCTCTCTTTCTGTGTTCATCTGATGCAATAGGGTCTATGATATGATGTGGGCTCAACCTGACCGCTCAAAACCACTGGGTTAGAGTTTACATCAGGCACCATGCAGATCCACTGATTGTTTCCTTATTTGGACGGGCTGATGGCGGAACCAGATGAACAGACTGCCGGGCGCACGTAACATGGACGTTCACGGCTCGCTCACGGGCATCAGCGCCAAGCAGGTGTGGTGCAGATGGGTAAATTTCTGCTTTAGAGGTGAAAGTACAGCCACAGAACTCAAAGTACTGTTGCATACCGTGCAAAAGACCAACATAACACAAAAAGGTGGGATCTTGTTGTATTCACACACCTGATTGGTGGAACTGCTGTTTGGGGGGTTTGGCGCCCCCCCCCCCCCCCCCCACACCCAGTTAAGCACGGCTCAGATAATGAAGACCATCGGAAGGGGGGGGGGGGGGGGGGGGGGATTAGATCAGAGAGGGTCACATAGTTCATTCCTTAAAGCAAGGATTTGATTGGGTACGCAGAATGGCCAGGCCGAAGTGGGGCAAGGTCACCTGCTCCTCACCTCAACGACCGGGGCTGTCCCCTGGCAGGGCACCCCATGTACTAATAGAGCATGTATTCAAACTTAAATCTCCATCTTTCGCTCTTCTATTCCCACATAGATTGCTTGTTTATGGGGATAACAATGAGGACATAACTTAAAATATCAGCAAAGAAGGAAAATAACATCACAAGTGCATGTCAGGCTGTTCCACGATCTAGGAAGCTTTGCGTGACTTCAGCTACAAAGGATTTGCAACAAGCTGCGTGACCCAAATGAACCGTCCGGCGCCAGAGGTATCGGGGGAGGGTGACGGGGGGAGCAGGGTGGGTCACAGGGTTTGAGATGATGAGGAGCGTGGATTTCGTGCGGGACAATTGGTCGGCCATGTTTAATTTCCAGCGCCCTGAATTAAAGGAGGAGAACCTCCTTGTTATGGGGGAGGATTCTCCATCTCTTGCTCCATCGTGATGAAAGATTCTTTAATGAGACTCGGGGAAGATTTATAAGGGAGTGATTTGTCTTCCTCTGATTTCAACGCCTTTTTTTCCTCCTCCTCCACCTGAAATATGAGTCATTCAGGGACAATCCAGAATGCCAGTGCTTATGGATGAGGTGCTGTTAATATCATCGGCCATGTTGATTCAGAGTCATTTTCATATCGGTTTTTTTAAAGCTTGAGCGATATGGGATTTTTGGGTATGATAAAGATAACAGCTCCCATGAGACCAAATGAACTGATAACCTATACACCCACCACTCCGCTAACATATAACGATGTTAGCATTTTGAGTAAAAAAAAAAAAAAAAAAAGGCAAAAACGTGCTTTTTAAGTACTCTGGCAAGGAATATATAGTTTAACTGAAATAGAAATTCTCCAGAGAAGCAGGAGGACCCATCTCCCAAAATAGACAAAGTCTCATAAAACAATACATGCTTCTAAAAAAGGAACAAGGACTAAAACTAATAATCATAATCATAAGTAAAATGAGAACTTGGAACTTGTTCAGCTGAAGTTTAGTCAGCCAAATGCACACTTGAAATGAAAGATGCGATAAACACAGGCCAACTGACAAGAAAAATCCAGGAAAAAAAAAAAAAACATTACTGGGCATTATCTTCCCTGAGACAGCCAATTCTGGTAAGTACTAAAAAAGCTGTTTATCGGCGGATTTTCATCGGTGAAAAGATGCATCGTTCCGGCCCAAATGATGTCCTTTTTTCCAATGACAGTGTTTCTCTTTCAAAGCTCCTTCTTTCTTTGTGGTCTGCTGCCCTGAGCAGTTCAAGTCCTTTTCGACCCATATGGCCACTTCTCGACACGAGCTGCATTAGGCCACACTTCACACGCAAACCCCGGTCGGTACGAGGAGTTCTGCCACTTACTCCGGAACGCGGGGATATAACATGCAGAAAGGAGCGCTAATTACACGTTCAGGAAGGAGAGACAGAAAGAACAGGCTGGTAACAACCCCGTGGAGAAGGGCGAGTCCATTAAGCAGCAGTCAGGCCACGTGAGGCCTCGCAGGTGAGCGTCACGCAGTCGGACGGACAGGGCTGCTGCGCAGATGGACCAATGACAGGCCAATCTGGGGACTCCTTTGCCACAGTGGGGACTCAGAGCAGCTCACACTTCCTGTACTCCACAGCCCAACTCATTAGCATATTTTGGGGCACCTAAACCTCAGGGACACACCCCCCTGACCTTTACATCATATGGATGGGCTGATGGTAGATACAGATAATTGGACTGACCCATCCATGTGATATAGACTGCGTGATCACAGGTGTCAGTTTAAAGGTGGCACAGGGCATACAAACTACTCTTTGTTTCGTAGGGATGCTTCATTCTAATCATCACTGTGGGTAAAGATGCAGGCATGTAAACTGTGCATCCAAGGCTTGGTCGATATGCATCTTTTTCAAAAGGCTGGGTACAAAAAACACAGCGGGTGGGGGGGGGGATGGATTGCTTTGGCCTCTTTCAGATTATAAGCAACGATCAGCAAAGATTGGGCGATGCTGTGGGGAGATGAAGTCTTGAAAGGATCACAAGGCCTCTTATCTGGAGGTACAGTAGCTGGCTAAACCACAGGACTCTAACACCACTAAGCACATTAGCTATAATCCTCACAGAGGAGGCATCTAATAACCGTTCCTCTATTTGCACCAGCTATTCAATTCAAAGAAGGACGTCTGGTGTCTAGTATACCAAGAGATGACTCACAGAAAGTCACTTTCCAAGGTCAAAACACCGCGCTTGTCTTTTATTAACTTAGGCCACGCTCCACCGTGGAACAAGCAGGCAGTTGTAGGTACCTGAAAGGACGAGGCTGCTATGGGGTCTGTGTTCTTGTTTTTCGACGTAGGAGGGGAACGGGAAGGAGACAGGTTCCGTTTTCATTCCTGGTTTGATGAAGCTAATTAAAATCAGAAAAAAAACAAAAAAAATCGCTGAACCGAGCCGCGATGTCCACCCACTCAGCATAAGCATGGATCCAGTCCAACGTGCTGCGTAAACACTCTCTTCCTGGAACATGTGGCTGCACGGGGTCTCACAGCAGATGGTTTGAAAAATGCATGAATCCTGATGTTATAGCACGGCTGGTACCAGTCTCCTTTCGGAAATGGTATGAGGCAAGGTGGAAGCTGTGATTCTTACTGCTTTCTGATCCTCACAAACTTACAAAGGCATTCAGGCTGGTTCAACAGGAGTAAAACCCAGGGAGAGAGTTTGGTTGGCAGCGTTTCTAAATCAGTGATTGTAACCTTGTGAAGTTCATTCCCGTAGGGTCCTGTACATCTGGTTCATACAAGTAAGCGTTTTCCCCGGGGTTTCGTTGTAAATTTCCCAGCAGACTTAAAATCACTGCCGATGTCTTTACGGATGTGCACGCCGGAAAGATATATGCAAATCCTGAGGTAAATAAAAGAATGGTAGTGAATGTTTTATAGAGCAAAGCCCAAAGAGGACTTTGCTCTCTGTGGAACCCATGTAGCAGGAAACCCTGCTGAGCTAACCTGTTGCTGTCACCTCTGCACGTGTGTGTGCGTGTGTGTGCACGCGCATATACTGTATGTGTGTGAGTGTGAGTGTGCATGCATGTGTGTAAGTGGGTGTGTTCATGTGAGTGGATGAGTATGTATGTGAGTGAATGTGTGTATCTGAGTGAATATATATGAGTGTGCATGAGTGCGTGTATGAGCCTGTGTGTGTGCGTGTGTGCATGTGTGCGTGTGAGATATTCCAGGCTGCCAGGCCACACAGACGGATCTCCTGCTGATAGACCGTCTGAGCGGCTGGGGATCCTACAAGCTACATGAGCACATCCATTAGAGCTAACAAATCCCTGCCTCAGACTCCCTCTCTCCCCGCTCTCCATCTCTCTTCCCATCTTTATCTTTCACGCTCCTGTTCCCTAGCTTCTCTCAATCTGTTCCTCTCTCTGCTTCCTTCCTCCATCCCCCTCTCCCCCGTGTCTGTCCCCCTCTCTGTCCCCCGTCTTTGCCTGCGTGTGTGCGTGTGTGTGAAACAGGGCACGGTGACCTCCGTCACCCCCCGCCTCTCCTCTCTTGCCCACCCGCTCCCTGCTGTCCCCTCCCCAGCCACACATTACTGCAGTGACGGCACTTTGAAATAACCGAAAGTGACCCTAGCTTTTACCACCCCTAGCTGCCCTGACCGACCCTCCAGAACCCCCCCCTCCATCCCCTTCACGTTGCCCCACAATCTCCCTCTTTAAGCTTGCACACGCAGATTAGAGAGAACTGCAGCGTTGCAGTTTCTGCACGCAATTAGACCCCTGCTAAACCCACCCTAACCGGCCCCTTCTGGCTCTAATGGGGAGCCCGCAAACTGCCGCTGGGGTTGAGTAATTACCTAAACACCCTCAGGGCCTTTAAGCGTGCACATCGACGAGCCTTTCCTGATTTGACGTCTCAGTTTGGAGATCTAATTCTCCTACTGTAAGGATCTAAGCCGTCGTTATCAGAAAATAAATTTGCACAAAAAAAAAAAAAAACAGGGGGTGGGGGAAGACCTCGCTGGATCTGCCATTTTAAGTTTTTACAGATTGAACAGGAAAACAGGTGAAATGAGTCTGCGTAAAAGACAGGGACTGTGCAAAGAGGAGGGCCAGCCAGAAACAAAACGCCGCCCTCCCTCCCCACCTCCCGCACTGGGCTGCACGGGGGCGAAGAGTTCTTGTCGAACACGCAGACGGAGGGGTTCTATCTCCGGGCTAATTTCAGGCGAACGCTGCAGCACAAAGGAGCAGGGATCTGAGATAAGGCCTGATAGGATAATCTGTCTCCCTTTTGATAGCGCAAGCTTCTCCCCATCTCCAAAGAAACATCTAATTGTTTCTTTGCTCTTAATCGCCGCCGCACCGAAGACAAAGACTGCAGACCAAACTCCGAGTTGGGTAAGAGGTCAATAAAGGATGAGAAGTAATTAAGCTAATTAATTCTTACTCCCCGCAGTTATTAGCGGAGGACTTGAAAGACACTTAGTAGAAAGCCACTTAAAGAAAATAAAACTCTGAGTCTGCTCGGATGAACAAAGCATTTATAAACATCCCTTTTACTTTGCGAGCGCTTGGTGAGTCTGAATAAATACCTTCCCTGGGGATTCAGTTTCAAATATATATTTGACTTTTTTTTCCCCCAGAAAGCTTCAAATATATATCAAGCTCCAAAATGGTATTCATGTCGCTGAAGTAAACTACCAAAACTTTTTTTCCAGAGAGCAGCCCCAGAGCCCTTTGAGATCACCCACATTTTTTAAGATTATCTGCATCCTCCCACCCTCCCGCGCCCCCACCCACGGAGTGCACGTTGCCGCGATCTGCGTTTCCGGGGGCAACAGAGGAACCCTGGCAAACTCATAAAGCAGGCCTGGAGCCCCAAAACCCGATAACGCTGGTGATCATGAATCAGCCTCACCATCGCAACCTGCGGGCCGACAGCCCAGATTTAGCAACCAGTGTCTTTATTAAAAGAGAGCGCTATTCTGACAAGAGGGCCGCCGTGCTGTGCAGTGGAACAGTGGGGGGGGGGGGAGGGGGGTGGAGAAAATAAGGGAAAATATGAAGATGTCAGCGAGAGCCAGGCGCGAGGAGAGATGGCGCTAATTGAGGAGCAGCCGGGGAGGCCGAGCGGCCGTCCCTTCGTTAGCGTCACCCGGGGCAACAGCTGATGAGGTTGCTACCCCCGCCTGCCACGCACGCAGAGCTGGTGATGGAATGTGTTAATTGAAAGAAGGGGGATTAGAGGTGACAGGTGTGGGTTAGGGACACTGGCCGAGAGGAGAGGAACAGAGAGAGAGAGAGAGAGAGAGAGAGTGTGTGTGCCTGTGTCTGAGGAGAGGGAAAGCATTTGGTTTAACACTTGCTCAAACACCTTCGGAGGAAGGAGAGGTCCCTTTGGCTGCCCTTGGCATTGTGGCACGCTGTGTCCCTTTGCAGAAACACTCAGTCAGGCCTGCACGGAGGCCCACAGTGCAGGGATGCATACAGAGCCCACATGCTGCACCTGAATGCTGGGGGCGGAGCCTCTGCTGAGGACTCTGCTGCGCACTGAACAGAGTGCTTTTGAATGGGGGACACGGTGTGGGTCAAAGAGAGAATGCAGACATTTCAGTTTTTTGTGGTTAAACCACATACTGGCTGTCATTACCCAGCCACCACTGCACCAGCTGCGTGTGTGTGTGAACGTGTGCGGGAGTGTGCCTGCCCGTGCATGCACGTGCGAATGCATGCCTGCATGCGTTTGTGCTCGAGTGTGTGTACGTGCTTGTGAGTTACTGGTGGATATGGAATTTTCCTCACTTTAAACTCAACAGACACGGGGGCCGTTTCCTATTGATTGACGTCACACTCACTGGGCGGACTCTGAAAGGCCCTCTGTTTAACTACCCCGTGGTCTGTAGCCAATGTGGGATTCTGCTGCAGTGTGCTGCTTTGGCCTCGGACTCTTCTCTTTTTTTTTATTTTGGAGGCGCCCTGGGAAACTCGCTGAAGGGGATCTGAGGGATTAGAGACGGCGGAGGGATTGGAGGGTTAAACTGGCTGCGCCGCTCATTTCCAAACGTCCCTCAGGGCAAACGCAGAGCCACAGGCTTACCGGAAGGTAGCCAGGAGAAGCACCTGTGCTGGCCGAGGAGCCTCTTCGGGGAGGGAGAAAGTGCTGAATGCTCGATTTAGCACGTTAGCGGAGGAGCGAAGAATGCGCAGGACAGCGCTGCTTCCGACTCCCGGTACCGGACAGACACGTTGCCTCACAAAGAAACACAAAAAGCCCAGTAAAACGTATACCACCACCAATCAATTTTTTTTTGTACCGTCTCGGCTGAATATGTATTCAGGCTATATCAATGCCAAGGAATTTATTCACTCTGTGAAAATAACCTGGGCTGAATATTCACAATGCCAGGATTTACTGCCTCGGAGATGAATTCAGCACAATATAATACGCTATATTCAGAGCAACGCAAATCTCCCCCCCAAGCCGCCGGGATTGTACAGTTGACACCTGGAGCTGCAGACTATGAATAACAATGGGACAATGGAGCGGGATGATGGGAATACGGGTGGCGGGCTTTTGCCCATGCAGCATTTTCCGCTTTGCATACCGCTGGTGTTGGTTTCCTAAGATACATTTGGACACACATTAAGTTCACTGACCGTATAAATGCATGCCCACTCAGAGCACTTACAAACATATGCCCACTCTAACTGATTTGTGCGCTTGTAAAAGCCGGCGGAAAATGCATCAAGTGTGGCGAAAAATAGCCGCCGCTCTTCCACAGGTGGCCCCAACGTGTCCGCCGGGGAATATAAGGCAAGCGTCAGCAGGAGCAGCAGCGCTAAATAATTCCCTCTTGGGATCCCGGTTGTCCCTCTCAGCTAAACCGGCGGCTCAATGCTGTGCCCTAGGGGAGCTCTTCTCCTTGATCTTGATCTTCCGTGTCCCATGTCCAAAACGATTACCGCTACCCTCCCCTCCTGCCTCGGCACCTGCTCAGATCGGGGTGGCCCCGTGTTCCGGGCCCGTCCTGATTGGCCGCCGAGTGTGCCTGAGAACAGGGGAGGGCTCACGCCGCTAAAAGCGGTAATCCAGGATCACGGTGACGGTGACGTCCCACCACGGAAACGACCGCAGGGCGACGGAGTTGTGCGATGCCGTTCTACTTAAGCGACATGTTCCTGCGCACGCATCATAAGCACGCCATCTCACGAAAGCAGCTTCCTTGAAGGCCTCGGTCTACAGGTCTCTGTCTGGAATTTGTGATGTAAGCACTGACAGACACGCAATGTTTTGAGGAGTCCCATCTTAACCACAGGCCTTTCAAGCGTCTCTCTCTCTCTCTCTTTCTGTGGCTGACATGACGAAAACAGAAACTGGATCCATTGTGAGCCGAACCGGTTCCTTTGCTGCTGGAATTAGCGCAGGACCTGTGAAGTCCTTTCAGAGCGACACGGCTGATGGTTATCCAGCCCTCGCCCGGCCTGTTCTACCTGTGGACCCTTTCTTTTGTTTTTATCGTGTGTTCTCACCATGTAAACACCGCCTGTGATGGTAATCCGTGGGGGGGGGGGTGGGGGGGGACTCAGCGTATGCGCAGATGGGACAGATAGGTCAGAGCTGCAATGCAGACACAACAGGGGCAGCTTCGTCCTCTACTCCGACCCACACACACGGGGTAATCTTTGATTAGAGCTGAACTCTCTCTCGCCCCTATCGTGTTCCCGAGCACCTGCGTACGTGAGCAATCTCTTCCGCCGCCTCCCGAATCGCCCCATGCCAGAACATTCTGTTCGCGTGCAGATCTGTCATTTTCGAAAGGGACTCTCAATCCTTCTACATTTTTCTGTCGTCTTCTTCACTTTATTTACAATTTCACTGTTCTGTGGCATGTAAAACATCCCATAATCCCCTTCCGAAACCCATTTTTGCGTTCTGTAGATGAAAAGATCTCTGACTTGAGTAGTTATTGTGTCTCTAAATCCACCTTTCGGAGTTACATTACTTTTCTGCACTGGTCATTGGCCATTTAACCCTCCATCTGATCCTAGCTGTGAAAGAATGACAATGTACTGATGCATCCAGTTGAAAGGTCACCATCGACCCCGCGCTTCCTGCAGTCACTGCCTAATGGGCCCTTTCACAGTTCAAAGGAGATGTCTTTGCTGTCAAAGG
Organism: Megalops cyprinoides; assembly: GCF_013368585.1. NCBI lineage: Eukaryota > Metazoa > Chordata > Actinopteri > Elopiformes > Megalopidae > Megalops > Megalops cyprinoides. Next base: position 4,346,109 of record NC_050603.1, read on the forward strand.
TGTAAAGTGTAAACCCAAAACAGTGTCCCATTTTGGGCTATTGATTTTTGTTTCTCTTGCTCTTTGGAGCATGAGGCAACCACAACCCAAACGCACCCCCCACCCACAGTCTGGCACCTCTGCTCTCATGGTGATCTTGCAGTTTTGGAATGCGGTCGTAAATTGCGCTTAGTGTCCGTGACTTTAACGCCGCCAACGGGGGAATTCAAAGTAAGGAAATGCGAGCCATGCAAATCCGTCAAAGAGCCGAGGTGGTGTTTCCTGCACCGAGGCGTTCTTTCACCAGGCTGATACGGCAACAACTTAATTATAGTGTTAAGGACGAGTTCTAGTTGTAAACAACTAGAAACCATTGCAAAAAAAAAAACCTAATGTGAGGAACTTGCTCTAACAACATACTTTTGCAGAGGAGTGATTTACGCTTACAGGAAGAGGGCTGGACTACAGAGGAAAACTCTGAGCATGAACTGGTTTCTTTTTTTTTTTTAACATTTTTTCCCCCTTTTATTTCAACTCTTTTAGTCGTCACCAAGTATAAAACTGGCCGTGTTAAGTGTAAACACAATTCCCATTTCAAAGTGAGGTAATTGATGAACGCTAATGTAACGCTCTGCACTGAAGTGCAGTCCAAGGAGGGAAACTCAGTTCAAATCTGTTCATGACAACTTGAGAGCATTCAGAGAGCACTGCTGTCAACACCTGGACTGTCTTTCATACCACCACACTTCATTCCAAACTACAGGTGAACAGAGGACATCAGCTTAACCTTCCTTTCACTACGAGGCACGCTCACCTTTCGCCGGCTATAATTCTGGTAAAGTGCTTCGGGGTTTGGCGAGGTCAGGAAAAGCCCACCTGAACTTACACTGACCCTGCCTTACTGCCAGATGCCATGCTAAGGTCATGCTTTGTTACCTCCTCCTGGTCTCACAGAAACACCTCAGTCCCGGATGAAAAGTTTCAGAGTCACTTTGCACAGTTCCACCCGTAAAATGATGAGCTCCTGTTCCATAAAATTAGACCCGCCTTCCAACTGGCCCACCGCGTCACTGAGGTGTACACCTCGCCTTTCATGTCTTTAAAACCTCTACAGGAGCGGAACGAGGCGGCCCAGCTCAGTAGAGCTAACAGCATAGCTGTAGATGAGGCAAAGAAAAAAAAAAAAAGCTGGTGGCCTTCTTCGTACCCTAGCAGGCCTGCTATAATGTCAGATTTATTGGCTGTTAAACACTTAGCACTGACAGATTTGCGCAGCCTTGGCGGCGGTTTGGGATTAGCTCATGTTTTTCTCTCTTTTTCATCACTGACTCACTTTTTCTGTTCTGAAGAAGAAAAAAAAAAAGAGGCAAAGAAGTCAAAGAAGGACTTTTCCTGTGCCGAAGCAGCTGCTTTAGTGGTGAGTGTTCAATGTGTCAGGACTCAGAGATCTCACAGAACCAGCTGGCCAACCAGCACACATCTCCCAGACTGGTGACCCCCTCTGATCGGCTAGTCTGCTCTTCTCCGCCCAGCTTTTGAAAACTGTCTTACTAAGTGATTGTGTGGTTATTTTCAGTGTTTTCCACACTGTGAGCTGTTTAATAAACTGTTTACTAAACTGGGATTAGCTGTCTGCCAATAGTCTAGTTTCGGTTTTGTTCACTTATTAAGTTAAAACAAGCATCAGTTCCAGCCGCGCCTTCACCTTTGATGGCATGAAGACACCTTCATGTCATCAAAATGATTTAATATAACCCAATCTCCTTGTTATTGTAAGGCTGTGTTACATAAAATACAGAAATGCAGCGCTCACACGTGCCATCGCAAAAAAAGGGAGTCAGCTCCTTCTCACTTAAACTGACACTCCGGTTAATCACACAAAGCCATCAATAACAGTTTGAGGACATTAGCGGTTTAAAGGTCAGTTTTCAGCCTCCTCAATTTCAGCCTGAAGAGCCTCCGCTGAATGCCTATCTGCTGAACCGGAGTGACGGGACCTCGCAGGACTCGAAAGAGATACACAGGCTGCCCGGCGGGAGTCTGGTTTCCGTGGTTACTCCTCCTCGCTCCCAGGCAAGTCCCTAATAGCATTCAATGATTTATATACACTGGGAGTTAACGACCCCGGGCTCGGTAAGGGTTAAATTTGTGAGTGATGGCATGCAGGTTTAGCTCTGGGACAAAGCATCCCTATAAATATCCTGTACCTGGCCTCAGATAAGCTTCCACTGGGGCCAGAGGAGGGCCATTTGTTTAAGCAGCAAATATTTAAGGACTCATTTGAAGTGAGAGAAAAGAGCGAGAGAATGAGGTGAAGAGAAAAACAGAAGCTGTAAAAGAGAGTGGAATTTCATTTGCTTATCACTGTAGATGATCCCTCCCTCTCCTCTCCTGCCATTAGACTACCAGCGTCCCCTTGTTTCTGACTCTCACATACTTTGGCAGCACAAACGCATTCTCGTCACACTATTAAAGCAAACGGGAAACAAAGACTGAGAGGGAGAGAAAGAGAGGGAGAGACAGATAGAGAGAGGGAGGGAGAGTTAGAGGGAAGGAGAGAGGAAGAGAGAGGGAGAGTTAAAGGGAATAGAGAGAGTTAAAGGGAAGGAGAGAGAAAGGGGAGGGAGGGAGGGAGGGAGGAAGGAGAGAGAAAGGGGAGGGAGGGAGGGAGGAAGGGAGAGAGGAAGAGAGAGGGAGAGAAGGAGGGAGAGAGAGATTGAGAGAGGGAGAATCTGCACAGGGTATCTGCAGACTGGAGAGCACTGGATGCTTGCCAGAGAGTCATCAATATTTATAGAGAGAGAGGGGAAGGGGGGGACCGCACGGTGACAGGGTGGGTCCACCAGTGGCAGGTTCGCATTGATTAAATCTGATGCGGGCACGCTGGACCTGCTCCAAGCATCTGTGGGGATCTCTGATGCGCCCCGCCCATTTCCTTTGTCTCGGCCGCGATCTGACGGGCTGCGCCTCCGTGGCTTTGATGGGCCGCCCGCATCTCCGCACTCGATCGCGGTGAGAGAGTAGAAGCCTCCACAGGTGAGGGGGAGGACTGTCACCTTGGTGCACGCCAGGCGATCCAGGGATTGCACTGCCTCCCTTCAGGCATTATAAGGTCAAGGTCCCTGCTGCTTTACCCTGGTCTTGGCTGGCTGCAGTGAGTGTGAGGCTATTCAATGCTGTTACTATAGGGTTGCAGTGTCTACAGGACCACAGTGTCTGCAGGCCTACCCTGCCCTGGTCCTGGAGGGTATCAGTATCTGTAGGCTTTCATTCCAACTGGGCTCTTCACCACCACGCTGAACTGGTCGCTGTCTTTACTGGAAAAATAGATGTTCTGCTCCCAGTAGCAAGATCCTGCTGGCCTACGGGACCCCAGCTGGGGGCACCTGATCGCGAATTTGACAGGGGCGAGCCGAAATGAGCGGCTCTCTCCGCCCTCAACACTTTCAGCGGGCCTTGTCAGCTGGGGCGAGCGGCTCATTTCACACCTCATTTTCCCCATGGGCCTGACCTGGGTTAATAAGGCTGGAACTACATGTTCTTCAGAATATTGGCCAGCATCAAGACCCCAGATGTCCTAATCATCAAGCATCACAGAGCAGAAGTGTGATCTAGTGGTTGGGGAGCCGAGCAGACAGTTCAAAAGATTGAAAGAGACAGTCATAGAAGCACACAGTCACTGACACGTATAATCATTGAAACGGGCAGGTCAAAGACACATACAGTTACATAAACAGGCAGTCAGAGAAACAGACAGTCACAGACAAAGGCCAAGATGGAAACAGACAGTCATAGACAAAGACAGATATAGAAAGGGACACTCATAGACAAAGGCATTTATAGAAACAGACAGTTTTAGACACAGACAGTTATAGAAACAGCCGGTCACAGAGAGAGACAGTCAGACATAGAGCTCAGAGACAGCTTATACTGCCTATTTTCTGTAGAGACATTCTACGGGGAAAGCAGAAGCACATATGCTTCAGACGTTCTACAGCCCCCCCCACCCCCCCCACCCCCCCCACCCCCCCCCACCCCCCCCACCCCAAACCCGCATGGTGGGGCAATCACAAACTCAATGACATTGGCAGGTCAGCTGGAGGTGCGACAGCCAAAAAAGACCCCCCTCCCCCTCCCCCCACAACGCCACAGGGCTGACGGGCATATGGCCGCACACCCTTTGTCCCACCCAGCACAGCGACACAATTTCCTTTCCACCACGCCGCGGCACAACCAGGCAGCTGTTTATTGACCTTTGCATAGCGCTTTCATCAGGTAATCAATTCCCTGCGCCGGGGAGGGAAATATTACACTGCCCCAGGCCGGCATATTGTGAATTCAGCAACCTGGGGTGGACTGCGGCCGTGACACGTGACACAGAGGGGTCCCCCCGGGGGGCAGCGAGATACTCAGTGACCCGTCACAGTGCTGATGTTCCATAATTCAAAGCAGAATGCAATGCAGGGCTGGTGTGACAGAGAGGGACGCGCTCCCAACGCCCCCCCCCCAAGCCCTCGCACCCGCGTTCACAAGACTCAGACTAATCCCAGGAATCGCACTGAGGGGTTTCCCGGACGGCCTGGATGAGATTCGGAAAAGGATTTGCCCCGCCGGTAATCCTTCTTCCGAATATCAGATTACCGGGGAATCCGGCCCCCCCAGAGAGAGAGGTCCCCCAATCCCGGCCCGCCTGCAGCCGGCCACGCAGGTGTGATTTTAACATCGAATCCTGCGCTCCCTGTTCCAGCCCTAAACCCCTGAGTGCACCGGAGAGAAGCTGCAGAGTTCAGAGCGCGCGCCGCACACAGACGCGGCTGGAACTGATGCTGAGCATTTTTATGTGGAGGGGATGAATTTCCCTCTGTTCCTCTGGGCCAGGGGCCAGATATGGGCCAGATATGGGCAAAGTATAGGCCAGGTATGGGTCAGGTATAGGCCAAATATAGGCATGTAGGGGCAAAGTATGGGCCAGGTATGGGTCAGGTGTGGGCAGGGCGTGGACCAGGCATGGTCCTGGCGTGGTCGTGGTGTGGGCCAGGTATGGGGCTTTACAGTCTCCCAGCACACTGTATCCACACGATTTCCATTTCTCCAGGGCCCGTTGGGACAGCAACGGTATCACCATAGCGGTTCACATTCGCCTGCACTGCACTGACGAAGCAGGTTCTTTTCTGCTGACAGTTTTGGGGGACGGGGTGCGCAGGTGTTGCGGGGGGAGGGAGGGTTTATCTGGTGAAGCAGCTGGAGCACCCCACACCCCCCACTGAGAGAGAGCACCGAACTGAGCCAACTCACGCTGGGAGAGGAGCTGAGTTTCTCTTACTCACGCGCACACGCACACACACGCACACGCACGCGCACGCACACACACACACGCGCGCACACACACACGCGCACACACACACACGCGCACACACACACGCGCACACACACACACATGCACACGCACGCACACACGCACGCACACACACACAAATATTCCAGCTCACAGGAGGCCCACCACAGTGCAAAAGCCACATGTATACCTCCACATGCGTGAATAGAATTGGGGACAACACTTATCACTGCACACATGTGTGAGGGGCAGCAGGTTTTGGTGTGTGTGTGTGTGTGTGTGTGTGTGTGTGTGTGTGTGTCTGTCTGTCTGTATTGGTTCATTTTTGGTTGGAGGTTTGAACACCTGGGGGAGCTGGTGAGCTACCCCAGCGTGGGCTTTGGGGTTTACCCCTTTGACAAGAGATCAGATCCCAGTTAGGCACCTTAATTTCCTCTACCAGACAGCTCCACTATCTGGTGATCAGTACTACGTTGAAGGCGTAGCCCTGTAAGCCCGGAACATGATTGGATAAAAAGGCATGCTATGCAAATGGATCCTGAAATGTAAATCTACCTGCTCAGGTCATTACGTGTGGTCTGAAGCAGGACTGGCACTCATTTGCATATACCCTATCACAGAGCACTACAGGAGGCTTTAGTTTCAGGTAAACATACCTGAAGCAGGACGCCGAGATGCAGAAAGAGTCAGGTCCGCAGGTCATGGAAAGAAAAAAAAACATTATTAGACGAGAGAATACCCACACAGTGATATGAGCGTGTGCGCACATGTCAGTGTGTATGTGTGTATAACGGTGGTGTGTGCATCTGTGTGGGTGCACATGTATATGCAAAGGATTTAAGTGACTGTGAGCATGCGCATGTCTGTGTGTGCGCGCAATATGATTACATCTCAAAGTGAGTGTGTGCTTGTGTGTGCATGCAATATGAGTATTAGAGCTTGTGGGTGTACGCGTGTGTGTGCGCGTGTGTGCGCACGTGTGTGTGCGCGTGTGTGCGCGTGTGTGCGCGTGTGTGCGCGTGTGTGTGCGCGTGCGTGCACTCAATGTGAGTACGTCTGCAAGCGCGTGCGCATGTCTGTGTATCTGTGTGTGTGTAGTCTGCGAGTGAGTGTGTATCTGTGTACTCATACCCCCGTCAGTCCCACCACACCCCCTTCCTTCACTGACAGCTGGAAGCCCGGAGTGAAGTGAGTCCAGGCTTCTACACTGAGTCTACACTACAGAGCAGTGGAAATGGACTGGTCGCACAGCCGTCAGTGTAACGAGGGCCCGGTTCTCTCAAAAACCAGCCTGCTCTACACACCAGCACCGTTTCGCCTGCCGGCTGCCGGATCCGGTCCCTCGAGCTGGTGGAGAGATTACAGCCATCCCCACCGAACACAAAGAGTGATGTGCCCCCCAGGTGGCTCTTCTACATCAAGGAGTGGGGCGCCCGTGTCCCCCTAATTCATCATCTGATGTCCCGGGATGGCCCCATCTGTCTTTGTCTGTGTCAGGCTGCCGCGGCTGGCCAGAGCCTTCAGCTGATTTGTGATGGCACTTCAATGCTATCTAATGCTATTTCCATCTAATGCTAATCTCTCCGCTAATCTAATGCCTTCCAGATCCAGAAACACTCCCTTATGAAGATTACCTCTGCCGTTTTTCAGATGCAGAAATACTCCCATGTGAAAATGTAATACATTCAATAAGTGAAATCCAATATCAGGCAATATATTCTTGACTTAATCATAACACACGCACACCGCCATTTGTGTAATTGCAAACAGATATTGTACAGTATAATATAGTTTTGATACAGCCACCACAATAGCATATATGAAATTGCCTGTCCTGAATATATTCTGTAATGTATATGATATATATTAAAATATCATTAACAAGTATTGCTTTTCCAGCAAGGGGTGTTGCAGTAGAGTGGGAAGAATGTGCAAACAACTTCACAATAGCATCACCATCACAACACTGGAGACCAACGGAGTGTCATTTGAAACTGAGGTGAGGGGTAGGAACCCTAGCAACACAAATCGATAGCCTTCATTACCCCAGCACAGGACTGGGGGGGGGGGTTGTGAGGGTGTTGATGGTCCATTTAGTTAAAACACCCTAGAGTTGGACGTGTAATGCCGGCAGACGTGTGGGCGAGGGAGAATGTGGTAATGTCGGATAATTAGGATAATTTTCACATGAAATGGAACACAACTTGCTGAGAATCTCCAATTGCTCTCCAAATGTTCAAAACAAGCCGTGTTTGAGGAGCGTGAGAGCACTTAAATATTTGAGAATGATCCTGTCATTACAAAAGATGGTTTAAGAGCCACGCACAAGCAATGACTAACTTCTTATCGGCATCATTACCACAAAACAAGCAGTGGCCTGATATTGCAGCGCCTTTGCAAAAAGAATGTGATAATGGTGCAATATCTTTGGTTAAACTGGCAAAGACCAAATTCCTGCATGTCTTATCAGGCGGGGATTACTAGGGGAATGTGTACAACTGCACTGAATGCAGGACACAGCCAGGAGTCAGAGCACAGAGAATGCAGGACACAGCCAGGAGTCAGAGCACAGAGAATGCAGGACACAGGCCAGGAGTCAGAGCACAGAGAATGCAGGACACAGGTCAGGAGTCAGAGCACATAGAATGCAGGACACAGGTCAGGAGTCAGAGCACAGAGTATGCAGGACACAGGCCAGGAGTCAGAGCACATAGAATGCAGGACACAGGTCAAGAGTCAGAGCACAGAGAATGCAGGACACAGGTCAAGAGTCAGAGCACAGAGAATGTAGGACACAGCCAGGAGTCAGAGCACTGAGAACACAGGACACAGGCCAGGAGTCAGAGCACAGAGAATGCAGGACACAGGCCAGGCCTCACAGCACACAGGCAGACCACAGGCCAGGCCTCACAGCACACAGGCAGACCACAGGGAAATACCTCGGCAGGTGAGGTCATTTTCATTCTCTCTGCATTTGTTTATTCCATTTCTTGCAGGGCGCCAGAGGCTGTTCTCTGACAAACAGCGGGCCTCTACCCTGCGTTCATCATTAACATGTGTGTCCCAGTGGAAGTTAGGGGTCATTTGGAGTTGTGCAGGAGAAAGCCAACTGGAATTTGAAAATAAAACCCGGGGAAAGTGTTTGGTTTGACGTTTTATGGTGATACAGACTAAAATACCATGACCGTGTTCAGCTGGTGGAATGTACGATAGGAGAGAGAAGGGAGTGGCATTTTCTCTAAGTCTTCAGTTATAAGGAAATCACTTCAAGAAGAAAACAAGATGAAAGTGAAAAGGGCTCATTGAGCCTCTCAACTTTTCATCTTAAGTTTTATTACACTTGCGAAAAAAAAAAAAACTACAAACACGCCAACATTCTTTTTTTTTGGCCGCAGTTGTCTTCAACACTACAGATCAATGATATTTAGAATGAGTAAAGCCAAAACATGTTTGTTAATGAGTAATTTGAAGTCTAAAAATAGGGAAGCAATAAAACATCAAATGAGTTGCGGAGAAGCTCGTTACACCCCTTTGGTTTTTATTTGTAGAACACGGGCACCAAACTTGCTTTGTAAACGGTTCGATTTCTTGGAGAAGGAAAGCCAACCGCTAGTGATGTGACACAGAAACGCTTCCTAAATCCAGGAATGCGTGGGGCTACAAAGAGCTGTCAATCACTGACTTATGTCAACCAATAAATAACTCCTATTTTCACAGTAACATCAACCATCAGTGAGCACCTCACCCACCACTAACACCTCCCTGCATGACCGAGGGTTCCAACAGGGCACAAAGGTCTGCCCAAGAAAGCAGAAGATGGAGAAAGGCAGACACCCAGAGCCCTGAGGACAGAGGACTTGATGTACTGAATCTGTTCTGAAGAACAAGCGCCAGGTTGTCGGCTCTTGATGTGGCTTTAACGTCACGCCAACGTCCTTCAGAGAGCTGCCCTACTTTCGCTCTCTGTCACGGCGAGACACCTGTCACGGGCGGACTGATTCCGCCGCGCTCCTGACAGCTTCATTCTCTCTGTCTGGGGGCACGGCTGGCCCGTGACTGCTGTCTGCGGGACCTTGGCCTGGTCCCGTCCGCAGAGACTTGGAGCCTGGGCAGAGAGAACGGCATCACGCAGACAGGACCTCCATGGAGACGTGGCCGCGGCGGCTCCGCTCGGCGCCGGTGCGGGCCGAGCCCGCCTCGTTTCGCCTCCGCATTCGCACGCGTGGCGTCACACTCCACACAGTAACCAGTGATGATTCGCTGCGTAAGATGCAGCAGGTGATATAACAGGGCAGCAGTGTTGCATAGCGGTAAGGAGCAGGGCTCATAACCGGAAAGTTGTTAGTTCGATTCCCCACAGGGACACTGCTGCCATACCTTTGGGCAAGGTACATAACCCCCAACTGCCTCAGTAAATATCCAGCTGTATAAACGGGTAACGTAGTAACTGTAATCTATGTAAGTCACTCTAGATAAGAGCATCCACTAAAATGACAATAATGTTAATATAATGACGCTATTCATTTAATATATGACCCCCCACCCTCCCCTCACGTTTTATCGTCGTTTTCCCAGGATGCAGAAGAGACTCCCGGGACTTTGAGTTCCCGGACGCTGTGGCTTTCGGCTGAATTGCCCAGGCCGACCGCAGTTTGCCGGATTCTAAGATGCCCTGAGGGGAGAGGCACCGCCAGCTGGTGCGCGTGGCATCGCCATGGATACGGCGGCTCGGCATGTGGAGACGGGTCACAGAGCATCGGCCCCGTGGTCACCGAGAACCGGGCCCGGCGGTGACAGAGCGTGCCGGGAGCCCCGAAATAAACTGCCTGCCGACACACGGGCTGACCATTACCGAGGGCAATGGAGAGGAAACTGCAAAAGGGGGAAAATGTCTGTTAAGAACAGCATGGCCTTTCAGAAACATTACACCCCTACACCCCAGCCTGAGAGGGTGTGGAGCGAGGCTGAAGCCGAGCGGAACACGGCCGTGGGACGCGGGCACTTATTCGCTGTTTCCCTAGCGACCGTTCACCCCAGTTCCTTGAGACTAGCCCCGCCATTCCCTCTCATTCCTGGTTCTGTTTGCTCTCAGATGTGCCCTTTTCAACATGAGAGCGTCCGAGACCCGAGCGGACCTGCGCAGACATGGGACTCAGCCAGGGTAAAACACTAGGAATTCAAGCCATTGCTTTTCATCGGGTGGGGGGGAGGAAGGGGTTTCCTTTTGAGCCCTGAAATCCCCGAATTTCACAGCAGGGTTTCTGCAGAGGAGATGTGAGCTCAGCACAGAGCAGAGCGCAGAGCACAGAGCTGGCAGAAGTCAGCTTACATTGAGCACACGAGCTTTTACAAAAAGCAGGTTTTGTTACAAGACCGTCTCAGATTTCATCTGGGATGACTCAGATATAAATAACGATAAAAAATAATGTAATAAAACTAATATAAAAAGCGCAAGGCACACACATATCTCACATGCTGAATGCGGTTCTGCAGACGCAGCTCTGATTAGTGAGTGTGAATTCCTGACAGGAAGTTTCCCACGTCCTCTCCTCGAGATGTAACCTTTGCATTTACTGCTCACTGATCCAGCAGGGCCCTGCTGATAAGAGGCGAGCCAGGAGGAGGGGCCTCATCCAGGGGGGATTAGAGAAGCGGGGGGTCTGGCCCTGGAGGTCCACAGGCCTCTCTCAGTAATTACAATACATATTAATTACTGCCTTTCATTTATGCACAGGCATAGCATGTATACCTGCAAATATACACTACAATACACAGTTCCGGTCAAAAATTTGGACACACCTGATTAAGATAATGGGAAACATGCATTGAAAGACATTTTGATCTAAAGGCTTATGCTTAAATGCTTGAAACTTGTTTCTTAGACAAATATAAACAGTGAAATTGATGCCTATGTATGAATTTTTTCCAATAAATTATTATAAAATATATATTTTTGGCTGCTTTGAAGAATCTTAAATATATTTGATTTGTTTAACACTTTTTTTCGTCACTGTATAATTCCAATTGTGTTATTTCATAGTTGATGTCTCATTGAGGTCTCTACTGCTTTTCTTAATGTGGAAAATAGTAAAAAAAAAATAGATAAAGAAAAACCCTTCTATGAGTAGGTGTGTCCAAACTTGACTGGTACTGTATATATAGTGTAATATGCTGTTTGTAGGGCATGTTGTTGTTCAGTGAAGCAGACCGGAGAGGGGAAATAGCTGATGTGTGAGGCCCTGATCTCACTGAAACACTAACCAGATTTAGCTGGTGGGGCCTGGAGCTGCTGTCTCCAGCAAAAGAGAGATCCCCGCTGCGGTGGGAGGCCGGCCGGACCCCGGTGCCTGACCCCTGCCTTCCAGCGCTCTCCGGCAGGCTTTGCTTTCGCCTGACTCGCATCAGTATGTGAAGCACACTGTGCACCAAGGAGAAACGGCACCGCAGGGACCCACCATGCTTTCATCAGCCAGACGGAGGCCCACGGCCTCCCAGAACCACCGCTGGCATCCGCGGCTAGCAAACACGGACACACCGCTGCACTCTGCGTGTGTGTGTGTGTGCGTGCGTGCGTGCGTGCGGTATTACACACAAATATAACTGTAAACCGAAGCTGCTGTTGGGTCATGTATCGGACCGGAAAGCCAAACACGAAGACTGGCATTCTGAAATGACTGATTGCACAGTGAGCGAGTAGAGTCTTGTAAAATTTCATCCAACGACGGTTAAACAAAACACTTAAATTGTGCAATCGCCCATCAAATCCCGTACTGCAGTCACTACAGATTGGTAATTATGGCGAACAATAACCCCAAACTGCCATGGGGCCAGGTGTGTGCCACTGGTGCCTTCCTACACTCCACCAGTGACATGCTGCAGCATGAGCAACCTGCTTAGCTGGGGCACAGCGCTTAAACACACTGGGCTTGCGTCCAAAGCTGCGGGTTTGAATCCCGGATAGGACAATGCCGAGAGCCCTGGAGGCACAGAGGCTGAATCGCTGACCTAGCTGTGTGAGAGGACTACGAGTACAAGCCCTGAGCAAGCCTCTGCACTGTAAACAAATCAGCACATATTGTTTTAAATACTACAACGGCAGGAGTTTCACCCAGGCAGAGGGTAAAGAAAAAAAAAAAAAGGCGTGACTGATTCACGGGGGGTAACAATTTCTGGAGAGTGATCAGGACGCCCGCATAACCAGCTAAGCCACTTCAGTTGGTTCCCACGACCACAGGAACTCGCTCTGTGTTTTGGGAAGGGGGAGGGGCTGGGGTGAGGTGTGGCTGAGTGTGTGTGCACGGGGGGAAGGGTTCAATTCCCAGGTGGGCCACTGTTGTTGTACCCTTACTCAAGCTGCTTAACCTGAACTGCCTTAGTGTACACCCAGCTTTAAGAAAGGATATAATTTAATATAAGGTAATGTAACGTAAAGTAAAATAAGGTAACGTAATGTAATATAAGGTAATGTCACAATGGGATCGCAAAGCTGCCCGATGTGCAGGTAGAGGGCTTCTAAAGTCGCCTTCGCTTGATCATGAAGCTGCCAAATACCATTACTTCCCTTCCAGCTGACAGGCAAGGAAAGTAATCATTTTTTTAGAGGTGTTTCCAAGGTGACAAAGGTCCAGAGCCCAGAGCGGGACGGCATTTTTCAATCCCGCTCACGCACCCACGGCCTGCAACGTTTCACGGGAAAAATGTCCCACACCTGGCTGAAGCTGTAGATTGCCATCTCGCCCAGCTAAATGTCAAAGGCTTAATTTGCTATTTCTATCCATTTCAAAAGTGAAACTCTTTTGGTATCTCGACTTTTTAAAACAAAGACCCCCGCACAAATCCCTACACCCCGCTGTCACGCTGGTGCTGAGCTCTGCGCTATTCACCCAAAGCCTGTAAACAAGCTGCAATATAATATAATAATAATACATATATATATACATACATATATATATATACATACATACATACACACACATATATATATATGTATATATATATATATATATATATATATATATATATATATATATATATATATAAGCAACAATCCTTGCACTTGACTGGACTGGTAAAGTCAGTAAACCCCTTGCTGAAAGTTCACAGTAGTAGGAAATCGACATTAAAACAACATACTTTACAAGCTTTGAGGAAGATATAAAAGTTAATCCCTTTACTAATTTTTGGTGAGTAATATTTTTAACCATGGGGAAATTCGTCAGTACCAGATATAAAGAAGTAAAATCAACTGAATTAATTTCAGAAATCAGCAAAAAAACAAACAGTAACAATTACTCTTCTCATAGTTAAAGACCTAAAAAATGGAAAACTTCATCTGAGCCTTAGATTGTATATATCGGCCAGTCATGTGAGACAAAGCAAAGTTTTTCCACAAAGTGATGAGTACTGCACTGTGTGCACAGCTCAACAATGCACTACACTCTCATTCTCCTCCGACTGTGAAATCTCTGAATCAAAGGCACAGGAGCCTTCTTCCTGACAGTAGGGTAGGACGATGATGAACCTTGAAGCGTCAAAGCAGAATTTTTTGTCATGTGCCCATAACGCTGTCTGTGGAAGGCGTCCACTTTGAAGAAACAAAAACCCTTCCTGCCTTTGAGAGAACTTATTTTTCCTCTTTAGCTTACAGGAATTCATTCCACAACAAAACCTCCTGCTGTACCAGAAACAAATGTTGGTGAGAGCAGCGCTCGGCTTCAGAGCGGCACAACCACGTTATCTGATCAAAGGGACACGCAGGTCTGTCCTTGGCAGCCCCACACTCTCCCCAGAACATAAACAAATGCCCAAAATGAGCTCAGAAGAGCCCGGTGCTCTGAAGGTGCCCTCAGTCAAAGCTGAACTGACGAGCTGTTGACGGCAGCGAGCTGTCATAACTGTAATAAATATCAATCAGCTCATCTCTCCTCCTTCAGGAGGCCTTTCACAGCCTATGCCTCCCGGTACCTCGTTTCTCCCCCAAAAAAGACAACAAACAAACAAACATTCTACATGAAATTAATGCCAAGAACCCGAGAATGAGGACGGGAGGCTGGGGGGGCTGAGCAGGGGAGAGAAAGGGACCATTCTGTCAGCTGACACGGCTAATTTGAATTTGAAAACACGATGTAAAGCGGCGATTAAAACTCAATTACCGAGCGCGTGGCTGAAAAGCCAATTAGACGCGCGCAACGGGGGGGGTGGGGGGGACAGAGCAGCCGAGGAGGAGACTGGGTTGTGGGACGCGGCGGGGATCTGGAGAGTCGCCGCCGCCGCCACTGCTGAAGCGAGCCACGCACCCCCCCCACCCCCCCCCCCACTGAAACGGGTCCAATTGGTGGAAGTGCCTCCATGGAACATCCATCAGCGCTGTCCCCCCGGCCCCTCTCTCCCTGGCACACAGTCAAGGCTGCGCCGCTGCCTTCACCCGCCTCCAAAGTGCCGTTTTTCACAGGGAATCAAGCCGCTACGTCTTGAGAGGTACCTTCAGCGCTTCTGTAGGGGGGGGGGGGGTGCAGGGGAAAGTTATTGGTTGGACGTAGCCAGCGTTTACAAATAAGCCTGCCGAGGGCCGCTGGCCGGACAAGAGCTCGGTTTGTCCAAACAAACGGCCTTCCCTGTGGGTCCCTTCTAAACGATAGCAGACTTTTTCCAGCTCTGGTCTCACATACACGCAGAATTACTTACGAAAACATTCCTAGCAGCGCTAATAAGTTCTGTTGTGCCAGAAGTCGCTCTGGACAAAAGCGCCTGCTAAATGAATGCAATGTAATGTAATAAGCCACCGACCCAGTGTGAGAATCAGGCAGGCTCCTCCCAAAAAAGCCACACTTCAGTTCCATCTGCTTACCCTCAATCCCACCGATGAGCCATCGCGGACCTGCTCACGCCAGGAGAGACACAAGGTTCACCTAGGTGAGGCGGCTCATGACGGCAGGTGAGAGGCGCCTAAAAGTCCCAGCATTCAAACAGCTCCTTCAGCCAGTCCCACCGCGCCCAGCCCGGCTACACTGATCACAACTGATCTCACTATGCTGCTTTATGCAGAGGTAATGAGCTCTGAATATTAAGAAAGGGTAGGAGGTGGGGGTGGGCGAGAGGTGCCGGTGTGCCAGGGGTGCGCTTTTGATCACCGGGCTGAAAACATGGGGGATGACTGCTTCGCTGTGGAAACATGCCAAAGCTTACACTCATTGGCCACAGCAGGTTGGGGCGGGGTTGGGGTTGGGGGCTGTGCGGAATTTCACGGTGCAGGAAATGCGTTCGCTACAAAATGCCGCTTTGTGCTTTGTGACACGTGCCCCTCCCTCTCCGTCTGTCCCTCTAGACCTCGGCAAAGAGACTATTTAACCCCTCCCATAAATTATTGACCGATAGCTGGAGGGCCAATGAATTATGCACTCATTCGAGCCTGCTGTTTTTTTGGGGAAGTGCTCAGAGGAAAAAATCCCTTTCATGAATTTGTCATTGCATGGAGATGTCCTAACCAGCCAAATGTAGATGAGGGCTCCTGTTTTGTAGGTGTGATGTGTTGGCAGCATGGTGTGTCCACTCCTATAGGCAGTCACACGCAACGTTTTAACACACTTTCTTTGTGGGTTAGCCCTGTCGCAATTGCAAGAAATGGCACAAAAATACAAATAATGACAAAAAACATTACAAAAAACATGCAATAAAACTTGGATTTTGGAACACACAGGAAAAGGTTAAACTTCTATTTTTGCCCTGCTTATTTTGTTAGCAGCAGAAACAACCCTGAGCTCATGCCGGAGCCGATGGCTGACTGTTAGCGGCGCCTGGGAAGTGATCTTATTTTCAAGGTCTGGGAGCTGGTCTGGCCCTTATCTCCTGAAACTCCGGGACAAGAGATTAATTGGGGTCCCTGACAGCCCCCCTCTCCCCTTCTCGCCCCTTGCTTCCGCTGGAGATGTGACAGGGGGAATTTCAGGAATTTAAACGGGTCTCGGAAGACAGCCTCATCTGGCCAGTTTGGTCACAGTTTGCGCTTTGCTCACAGAAGCGGAGATGGACTGTCCACATATGGACTGGTTTTCATCAGCACAGACCCCAGGCCGCTGACCGGTCATTCACCCAGGGTCCTCACGGTCCTTTCCCTCATCTTAAATCACATTCTATGTTGTTAGACAATCAAATGACCTCTTTAAACCGCTCCCCTGATGGTGCGTTTTCCTGGTTTACGGCCCTTGCCTTAACAAGCAAACGCAGGAAAATTCAAGCACAGACACGGGGTAAACGGTCATAAAAAATACCGCAAAGATAATGCTCGCCGTGCCCCATGAGAGGTTGATTCTCCCATGAATCAGCACTCTTGGATTCCTCGCTGGGCCTGAGGGATTCTGGGAAACGCTGAGAGGCAGAGCCGCTGAAAGGGAACGGTTTTGGCTGTGGGCTGCGGGGCTCCGGCGTGCCCGGGCACGATCACGACCTGAAAGAGAGGATCAAAGCGCTTCGGGGGTGTGCCAGCACAAACGAACGGTTTCCGTACAGGATCCGGCATGTTGACGGGCCTGCGATGTCAGCAAATGACTCGTCCGCGCCGAACGGAAATTTCCAGCTTCGCACGGCGGCCACGCGGAGGGCAGGTTCCTCTCCGCCTGCTCCGCATCGGCGGCTAATCAAAAGCGTCTCCGCTACGCCGCGCGCCTGGCAGCTCCTCTGCAGGACCGGAGCTCACCGTCTGAAAGCAGGAGGCGCACGCAGTGCGATCTCGGACCGGAGTTCACGTGGGGACCGGCTGAAGGCAGGAGCCGCGAGCAGCGCGATCTCGGACCGGAGTTCACGTGGGGACCGGCTGAAGGCAGGAGCGCAGTGTGATCTCGGACCGGAGTTCACGTGGGGACCGGCTGAAGGCAGGAGCGCAGTGTGATCTCGGGCCGGAGTTCACGTGGGGACCGGCTGAAGGCAGGAGGCGCACGCAGCGCGATCTCGGACCGGAGATCACGTGGGGACCGGCTGAAGGCAGGAGCGCAGTGTGATCTCGGGCCGGAGTTCACGTGGGGACCGGCTGAAGGCAGGAGCGCAGTGTGATCTCGGGCCGGAGTTCACGTGGGGACCGGCTGAAGGCAGGAGGCGCACGCAGCGCGATCTCGGACCGGAGTTCACGCGGGGACCGGCTGAAGGCAGTGAAGTGCCCCCGTCTGTTTACTGCCCTGCTGGAAATGAGCGGCGCGTTGAGGGCGGGCGGCGTGTTCCGGGCCAATTTAGCGCACCTCGGCGGGGCCGCTCAAAAGGGCCGGCTCTTTCCCCATTTATAGAACAGAGCGAGGGCACTTCAGAAAATCCTGTTATGTTTCGACAATCCGCCCACCCCCCTGCCCCCCGCGCTACACATCGTCCGGATGTAGCCAATCCATTCATCGGCTTGTTTCATGTTACCGTCAGGCACGTCCTGATGGAATCATGAAGGACCTGGGCTACTGGTCTAATGATTGTTACTCCTTATCCTGCCTCTTCACCACAGAGGAAAACAGCTGGCAGAGGCACAGAGGAATGAAGATTGTCTTTACCCCAGTGCCCCCCCCCCCTCTCTGTTCCTGTTTAGACCCCCCCCCCCCCCCCCCCATAGCAGAACAGGTAGCCTGCACCTCTGATCATCCTGTTTGCACCTGTCATCAATCAAGCCTTAAGCCCTCATTTCAGGCATATTTTCACAGTGTTTCAGACCATCCCCTGTCACTCTGAGTTCGGCCCTTGGAACACTCAAAATATTTTTCTCCAAACAGCAGACAGCTGCAAGGAACCGGTTGCGTTACCCCCCCCCCGCCCCGCCCCGCCCCCCAGCAGGTACAACAGATGGCCTTTCCTTACTGTACATACACCAAAAGGCGCAATCAGTTTTTGATTGTAGGGAATTGCTGTCTTTCGCTTTCAATCAGGGTAAGCATCGCTTTTCTCTGACCACTCACCGGAGAGATGCCGCCTGACTCGAACCGAGTGGAGGGAAATGGCACACAGGGCTTGTGTCTCTCCGACTGGAGCGGCCTAAAGACCACAATGATGGGTCGGCTGGCAACGGCGCTTCGTAACAGTGGTTGTATGGTCTTGCATTGGCAACCCCTAATAAAGGAGCTTCCAGCGACAGGCATCTTACCATTTACCGAATAAATTACATAAACATATGCGATGTACGGCACATGTGTTTATCATTTTAGGTCCTGTTATCCCTCTCAGTGTGACCGGGGCGTTAGTGGTGGAGCAGGAGGACATTCAGGTCTAATCACTCTATTCACGTTTCCTTGTATAACAAACACAAAAGGCAAGAGGCGAAACAGGCTGGGAAAGACAGAGGAGGAGTAAAAAAAAAAAACAACTGTCACATGACCTCTGCAGGCGACAACAGCGAGACAGACTATCCAAAACAGGCCGTCTTTCATTACTGAGGCAGACGCGGTCCAACAGGCCTTGCCACTCTGAGAGGGAAGCAATGGTGTACAGAGAAGCTGAGAATGGAAAAAAAAGAAATGGAAGAAAACGAAAGAAAAAGGAGAAGAGAGAAGAAGAACGACACCATGAATGGTCTGAACGGGGGGGGGGGGGGGGGGGGGGACAGGGAGAGAAAGCAGGATGAATGAAGGAGGTGAACAGAAAGTTTCAGGGGAAAGAACAGAAAGCGGGGACTGGCTGAAGAGGAGTGAACCGAGCCCCAGGCCTGGGAGGCGAGAGAAAGCGATAGGAGATTTTCACAGCCGATGAGGACAAATGGGACGGCCATGCTCTCGTCCCTGCGCAATTCTCTCTGATAAATCACTCCACGGCACCCCCCCACCCCCCCAAAACCGCTGTACCCTCAGTGCCCACGCCAGCCCACTGTCTGTCCTTCTCTACTCCCTGCTGTGTCATATGGGACATGGAAGTGTTTTTTTTTTTTTTTTTATTTGTGACCAGTTTAAAATGAGATATTGAATGGAGGTGGGAGAGGTGGGGGTTGGGGGCTCGGTGCGGACGTATGAAGATTCATGACTCGCCTGCACGCGCTCGGAGTTCACGGGGCGAGGTGGTCGATGCTATCGAGCGGGAGGTTTTGGTCACACAGGAGCGGGAAGTTCTCAGAGAAACGCTTCTGAGGAAGGGCCGGCCGTCACCGCGGCTGGCCACTCGTCTGTGTACATATGCACATCTCCGGACACCCTGGCTGCGCAGCAATATCGGACCCACCTCAGTGCATGGCAAGCTGCAAGACCCAGCAAAGGCAGTCAGGGCCAGATGATCTGTATATCCCTGGGAATGAACTCAATGTCCTTGAAATGCATGCTTATTAAACACTGTAAAAAAACGAGACTAGATTGGCATTATGCAGGGGAATTGGGGGGGGCTCGTTTGGGGTAGATCTCCATTACAGAAATGCATAGATTACATTTAAATTTTTATTATGTATATGCTCATTAAATTGGTAATTGCATGCAGTTTTTTAGAAGCTGAGGCTTTGTTCAGCGCTGCAATTTTCAGGAATTAATGCCCTAATCCAGGTAATGTGGTCCTGGGAGAATATCTAATTACACAGATATGCAAAAATGGAAAAAAGAAAATGAGGCATAACAGTGAACTCTGCTTCACAGCACGTGGGATATCAAAAGAGCACACCCGCATTCTTGAATGATTCGTGAAACCTCATTATCGAACAAAACAGCCTTTTCCCCTCTCCCTCTAAATCACTTCCTACAAGCGCAATTTTTTTCCCCTCCACGTTTAATTTACACCTCTACTGTAAACACTATAACCGTGGTGAGACAGGAGCCGAACGGCATCAAAGCAGGGGGCTACACAGCCCCGAGGTTCGGCGGATAATAGCATCAACCTCGGGCCCCCCGGGGGCCGCCTGGTATGAATGTACACTGAGGATAATCCATTCGCCTCATTCACGGATGCATTTCTGTGGGCTCTACAGCAGTCCGCAGGGGGAAACGACAGGGAGACAGCTACGGGAGGGGGGGGGGGGGGGGGTGTTTGGCTGGATCTAAACAGCTGAAAATTTGACCTGACACCATCTCTCTCTCTCTCTCTCTCTCTCTCTCTCTCTCTCTCTCTCTCTCTCTCTCTCTCTCTGAGTGTGACAGGAAGCGAGTGGTAAAAAACAACAACATGGCTCCATAAATATCACAGGTGGCTTTGTTCAATATTTCTGATCGGACCAGTTCTTCCACATCGCGGGAACATCTTCACGTTCACAGCTTCCTACGCACCTTTCACCACTCTTCCTTTTACACCTTAACATGAGCCGTCTGTCTTTTTTTTCCCCAAATTTAAGGCTGAACTGAAAAGACTTTTTCTAACATGCGCCACAGCAGATTTGACTGGCGAAGTTTGCAACCCAATTCATTGGCTGTAGGGCTGCCGTAATCCTATTCAAGGTCTCACATTGTTAGATTAGCTCCAGGCCCAGAAAACAAAATAGCAGCGTGAAAACAAAAGCTAGAAGGACTTTTGTGCTTAAATTAACTGTGAAAAATGGGCACGATTAAGCAATTATTTTATTGCACTGCATGTTAGAATATAGTGGGTCGGAATATCTCAGCCATAGACATCTCCTAGCGGCTGGTTCAAATCAGCTTTGAAATGTTATTTTCTAAAATGTCTTCTCTGTGTTTTCTTGAACTCTGATTGCTTTAAAAAAAAAAAAAAACGAGAGAGAAGTACTAAGAACTCATCTGAAACACCCAAATAAATAAATACAGTTGCTATGCTAGGTGCGGTTGCTATGCTTCACCGGCACCGCACACACGCGGTATGATCTAGGCGCTGGTAACCTTTTTGTGAGGCCTTAAGGGAAGTGAGCCAATTGCGTCCGCTGCTTCAAAAGAACTTCATTCTACACTGTTTGCTTGCTCCATTAAATGCCAAGGAGCTAAGACAGGTAGACACCGCGGAACAGTGCGTGCTCCGTACCGGGGCCGTCTCTGCGGGCCGGGGGAGAATCAAGAGCAGAACTGGGAATGCGGGGAGTCCACTTTAGCTAATTAATGGGGTTTTGGAAGCACTAAGCTTCCATTAGACAAATGAGTGGGCGAGTGCCTTCTCATTGCGAGTTATGGCTACAGCGCTGTAATCTGTGTCCTTTTTAAAAGGAGCAAGCCATCTTCAGTGCACAGGAAACAAATACGCCGATTTAATTAAAATAACGACATGGAACGGCCAGAGCGGAGCAAATACAGAGGAGGAAAAAAAGTGAGAAATGAAAAAATGCAAAGCTTTTATTTTACAGGAGGAACTGGTCTGGCATAGGGGACTTCATTATTTCTGACATCAGCTAAATAAACCAAAATACAAATAGAATAAAATAGGCCAATAAATAAACAGCTTGTTTTAGAAACCACCAAATCACACATTACTGGTTGCATGCAGTTTACTCATAATTTCAGTGTAGGTTTTTGCATAGTTTACACAATGTCACTCTACTTTATTATTGATTGACAAAAGGTGGCCTGATAATGTAACCTTTGACCCAGGCCATGACCTCCTTAGTTTTACAACAGGCAACCTGCCAACAATCACGTTATTGAAGTTACTGAAGCAGTGCCATGGTTTTTAAAGTGTAGCTTCAAATCTCAATAAACAACTGGCAAAGCAACGAATCCAAATGACTGCAAATACAATTCCAGGGCCTCTAGCGGCTTTGACCTTTTGACTGCAATTGACTGTTTATCAAAACGCTTTCCAGTTTTACCAACTGCAAAAAAGGCAGGGCTTGAAGCAGCTGGATGTGTCGCAACCGAACACATCTTCATTCGAGCGAAGCACCCCTACAGGTCATTGACCCCGTTTGAATGAATCATGCATATCCACAGACTCACGGTCAAAACCTGGAGGAGCGAGGGCCAACGGCCAATCTACTTTCTCCTAAGCTTAGTGAGGCTAACTCAGGGCGCTAAGCCTTGCTCACAGCTTCCCTCCTGCCCCTCAGCCAAATGAGGACAGAGACACAATTACCCTGCTACATAACACATAATCAAGTGTAATGTGAACTGCAGTCGCTGTTTATTCTGCCCACAGCGACACAGCTAGCCAGTACAGTTTACTGAAGTTGTGTATACCATCAAAGGTAAACAGCAAAGAATTAACACGCAGGCTCTTCCATGCTGTCATGACAGCAAGCCTCAATATTCAGCTTCTCTCTTGGCTGGGCGCTCTACTGTTCGGACAGGATCTCGTGTTGCAGGGAACAGCGTCTACCTTTGAGACATGCACTGAAAAACAGCAGGACATCCCCGGTTAAGTTTTTTGGTCACGTGTTTTCAAGTGGAACAGCAACTAAAGTTAGAGACCCACTGTTGCTCAATGACGAGCGGGCATCATAAAAGAAACCGAAAACCTGATGATCCAGTCTGTTTTCCTACACCCCCTTCTTACAGTTACCGCTCTGAGAGATTTCTATTTGGAATAATAATATTCTATTTTCCTTTAGCAAATATGCAAAGCAGGGTGAACAACATGCTGAGATTTGCAGTAAAATCAGAGACCCTGGGATTCTTTAAAAAGGAAAAAAAACAACGGAAAAAGCAACACATTCATTTCGGACTGCAGGCAAATGATAATTTAAAATGAGATGAATTCTCATAACTATGCCGCCTCGTGCTTTTTTTTTTTTTTTCATAAAGCACGACCCGGTTTGCAAACCCAGCAGAACATTACCGGTTAACGATGTTTTCGCGTAAAGCGGCGATGGGAGGCAGGTATTTTAGGCGGCTGGCTTTGCGATCGATGCGCCTTGGCAATCAGGCGCCCGCAGCCGTCCTTCGGCTGGTCACCGAAAGCGCGGAGAGCACGGAAAGAGCGGCAGACCTGGAGCCCCACCAGGCTGTGTCACCCAATCAAGTTAATTGCTATCGGAGAATCTAATGGGCGATGAGCTTTCGGAGGCCCCTTTGTTGTTCTTAATCACGGGAGTGATTCTTGGTGAGCGGAGTCGCTCCTCCGGCAGGTGCTGGGGTCGGAGCTGCAGTGATGGCGCGGCTCGGACGGGCAAAGGTTACTATGCACGCCGTGAATTCATAAATGCTGAATTTATGAACTTATAAATGCTGGTCTGGTAACATTACCAAGATGTTTAAAGATTTGTACAACAGAGTCCCTAGGTGCCGTCAAGAGAAAGCTGAAAACCCGTCTCTTCAAGCTGTACCTCTAGTCTACCTTCCTCTCATCTCATCTCATTTATCCCTATTTTCTATAAAAAAGCACTCTACACTAGTTCAGCACTTAACTCGGTATCTTACTGACCTCTTGTAATACTTCTCAATAACTACTCTTAGCATAGGGATGTACTTATTTGGAAGTTGCTCTGGGTAAGAGCATCTGCAAAATGATGTAATGTAGTTTAAAGTTAAAAGAGCAACTTCCAGCACAGTAGAACAGAACTGTATCCATTAAGGTTGACTGAGCAACAGACCAGGCTAACAAAACTCCCAGACCAGTGAGTGTGAGCATAACACTCTTCAAACCCTACCACAAGTTAACTTGTGCAACCTGACTACACAAGGGAAGCCAAGTACACTGCCATAACAACAATATGGATTACATTTTACGCCAATATTGCACGGCATCCAATTAAATGGACGCCAACGTTACATTTCCTCGATCCATTTGTGGGTGGGTGGGTTATTTTTTATTTCAGCAGACAGAACTCAGAAACCGCGTCTCCAGTGTATTTATACATGGTTCAGAAGCAGGCACGAGAATCGAGGAAAGAAGCACAGAATCTGTTTCAATGTTCGTGTTGTTCTTGGTACGTTCCGAATGCTACTGCAGTAAAGCAGAATAAGCTAACCCAGCTATTATTGCATTTGCAGTCATGGTTTCCCAAGCATAGCAGTTATGAAAGGGACTAATTTCCCAGGATTATGTCTACGGGACAGTGCAGCGAGTCCGTACCATGCTGAGCGCTGGTGGCGAGAGACTCCACTGAACACAACGCGTTTTGAATAAAATTTACACAAACTCCATGAACTCTGTTTTTATGGTTTGACATGTGATGCTGTGCGCAATCCTGCAATGGCCGGCAGTTTATGAAAATCATATCACATGGCACGCATAAACATGGAGACATGCGAATCAAACAGTCAAACATCAGGCCCACACAGATCTTCAGTGATAAACACGAGTGAAGTGGTGCAGTCATGCAGAAATGACATCTTTTCAACTAAACATTCTGCAGTAACGATCTGTTCCCTAACAGACTGCAATTTGGCTTAATGCATCTTTGCTTCTCAGCCCTCAAACGATGCAATACTTCTGAAACCCAAAAGCCACATCTTCTTAACCGAACGCAACAAATATTTTAACATTATTTCAATGAGCGAGCAGAACGCAGCCTTCGTAGCCTTCGGAAACATGGAGCCATCTTGTCCAGTTAACACAAACTCCTAAGTGACTACAGTGCAAATCATGATAGTAACCAGCTGTCAGCTATTGGTACGGCGAGCAAATGGCAGACAGTTGTTGGAAAGGAACGACACGGGGAGCCTGAGCAGTCAGTACATAACTGGAGAAGACAGTGAGATTCATCCCCTAAGAGACACCACACATTACATGAAACAGACTCGGGCCTACAATTAATGCAAACACAACAAATCTAAACAAAGACAGTGGATATTTTTAGAGTATTTTGTACATACTTGTCAAATGCGGAATATTCATTCGGAGGGAAACTGAAACAATCTCCTTTCTGAGTCATCGTTACATACGTGCTCTGTGATATCAAAGGCCCGGTGAGTTGAAAGGAAATATTCAAATCTGCTCCAGGTCTTTTGAACATTATATTCAGCGAGATGCTGAGCGCCGTGTGGAGGTTTGCGCTGGGGGGGTGGGGGGATGGGGGGGGGGGGGGGGGGGGGGGTTTATCTCACAGCCCCTGCCTGTGCTTTCCAGGATGCTGGTCAACAGGTTTCGACAAAACTGTGCCCCTGGTGTTGGTTTATGTAATGGGATTTATATACAGTTTATATAATGGGATTCAGCGAATTTTAAACAGCAGCTGTTCTGCCGGCGGAAGTCTACTTCTGAGAAGGACTCTGTAGGGAAACCATTTCTCCTTTTTTTTTTGGGAGAGTGAGTGAGTGTGTGGAGTGGGAGGAGTCCTCTTTAACCCCCGTCCCCTTAATGAGGCTGTGCTCCTGTGCATTTGAGGAGATGCCTTCACTGGGAGCCGTCCGTCTGTCGGGCCGGGATCAGAGAGGAGGCTTAGCACACGGGAGAGGGGTTCCAATCTAATCCCGGACCAGACAGAGACCCTCCCAGCGTCTGCCACACATGCTGGGAGCTGACCTACTCCCCCCTAAACTGGGCCAGACCATTTCAGATTCAGGCCGCCCGTCCCCTACACACACGTACACACGCACGCATGCACACACACACAGACACATGCACACACACATAAGTGTGTATGCAGGCACAAGCACACAAAAGCACAAACACAACCACACACACAGACACACACAAAAACACACAACACGCACATGCACACACATGCACACGCACAAGCAGACGCACAAGCAGACGCACGCACGCACGCACACACACACACACGCACGCACGCACACACAAACGCACACACACACACGCACACACACACGCACACACACACACGCACATCTATCCAGGTTCTAGTAGATGTTATCTTTTGAAAACCCGAAGAGTTATCATGTGACAGTCAGTGGTGGATTACCTTCAGGTGAGGTGCTGTACACTGGGTGGTATGTAAGGTGCCACAGATATCAGCTCATGTACATACGAGCATTAAGGTAATCCTCCTTGCTTCACTTTGTCTGCTCCAGTTCTACCCTGTGTCTTTTGTTACTGCCCTTCCTTGCTGGCTAACTGGATAACGGCTTCGTTTCCATGGACACCAGCCCCCGTCCCCAGCCTCACCTCTGACCTCCTTTCGCCTCCCAGCAGAAGTCCAGCTTTAGGGTTAGCCAATCCTGTGGGACTCCACTGGAGACATGGCTTTCCTAGCCCTGCGCGTGTGGTTACACTCTGGCAGGACTTTGGCAGGGGGTGGAGGGTTGTGGGGGGCTAATAACCAGCCCAAGCAGTAGAAAACACAGACCCACCTCTCCCTTTCCCTCTCCCTCTCGCTCTCTGAAACCAATTTATCTGCGAGACCCAAGGGGGGCCTCTTGCTTTGATGTGAACGCGGTGACAGAAAAAAAAAGAAAAACACACACACACTCTTGGAGAGATTGGTGTCAATCCGGAACACACACTTCTCCTCTCTCTTGATGGCTCTCCTCCTGTAACAAGCTTTCACAAGGGTTAGAGCGCCCCAAGGTTCAGAAAGACCCAGGTGTCAAAAGACTCCTCACGACCCGTGTGCTTGCTGATTATTGTACGGTGTATGAATATGAAAAACTCGATTCTGTCATTTGGGCAGGGCCAGTCAATCTAAAGGATAGTACAGTGCTGTAAAAACAGCTCCATTCCTTTCTTTTATTTTTTAAATTTTTTATTTTTGCTTCAATTCAAAAAGCTCAGACCTGAAAAAAAGTTTCAGAGGGAGGACATAAAGGAGTGTGCTGAAGGCTTAAGTGATTTGCTCCATTACTGTGTCAGATGTCAGCGCGTAGTTGAGACGGTGCAGGGATTAGCCACAGAGCTGAGCACTGACGATGGCCTCCCAGCTCCGGGGGGGGTGGGGGTGGGGATGGGTGATTTTTAAGCGTGCAGGGGGGGCGGCTGACATTAATGGGACAGCCAAAGTGTGGCGTGGCAACATTTAGAAGCCTTAAATCATAGCAAATGTTGACAGTAACTTGTTTTTCTTACATAAGAAAAAAAGTTTGCGCAGTTTCACTTGGTACAGAGCTTTGCCTGGTGCACACGAGTATTTTCAGTGATCCCAACTAATTTAAGACTCCTGTTCCAGCAGCTGGCTGATATTTAACCAGCTGCTGGAGCACACAGATTTAAGACCCCCTCCCCCCCAGTTTTGCTCAATTTCACTTCCTATTCGGCTGTAATTCCTTTAAGTTGCTCAATCCATTTGAGTTGTTTGATGCAGGTAAATTACCCTCCTTTAGGGAACAGAAACACTACAAGAGAAATGTGCTGTGCTTCTCAATTTCATCTGTCGTGTTATCGCGGAGGCATCCGACATACTCATACTCAGATTTGACGTTTCCAGTTTTCTAACTTAATTCAACATTACACGACAGAGGAACGTCACCTTAAGATTAGCTGTGCATGGCCCCCGGTATGCACTGACAATAAAAATAAAACAACGTTATATCACGGAACTGTGTTGTGTTCAATGTTCAATACAGAGGCCTGGGTGTCATTTACTACCGGAAAACGGCATTAGCGAAATGTCTCATTTGTTCCGAATGCGATTAGTTTGTGTGTTCTGGGCCTCGCTCCCTGGGCAGGTCATTCATCAGGCACACCTAGTTAATTAGTTTGATGGGAGAACGCAGAACTGCAAGCCAAGCGTCCACAACTCCGGCCAACTTCCTGTCCTTAACGTTTGCGAGCCAGGCGCACTCAGCAGTCCTGGTGAATGGGAGCGCGGAATCACTCTGTGTGTGTGTGTGTGTGTGTGTGTCAAACTGTCAGCCACGTTCCCCCGTTCTCATCTCAGAGCACGGGGCGGGGGGGGGGGTGGGGGGGTGGGGGGGGGTGGAGGAACGTGAAGCATTCCCACCACCCAGAATTACAGAGCTTTGCGTGCCTCAGAGAACCATGGGAAGTTCATCAAAATGAAACAAAACTGAAAAAAAGCAAAAAGAAACAGCAGTCGCTGCGGCTCTTTGTGGCCAGTGAAGCTGACCCTTGACCTCCAGAAAGCTCCAGGCGGAGTCTGGGGATTAGGGCAGAGAGGACAGCCATCCCCTTTCCTTGCGTGGTGGTGATAACTAGCACGGACTGACCGGGACTGACTCCAGTTATTTCCCCCAAAGCACATGGGCCCCCCAAAAACGTGACTGTTCTCTCCGAGCTACCAGATAAGTGAGCGTGCTCGCGGCGGGGGGTGTTTATTGTTTCCAGCGGCCAGGCGTGGGAATAGAAAGAAGTCTGAGTGCGTGCAAAGTGTGTCAGACCAACACGCCAGGGTTCAACAGGCTTAATAAAGCGTCCCTCCATCTCCCCGGGGGACTCACTCACCCCAATTATTTGCCCGACACCTCTCCTCCTCCTTCTCCTCTCGCTCCCTCCTTCCAGACAGAATCTTTTTAGAGCCATCAGGACAGCTCGCTGCTGGTGAAAGGGACTTTGTTTTTTTTTCCCCCCTCTCTTTTTTTGATGAGTTTGAAATGTCATTAGGTTTCTGCCTGTGCCCCTGGTCCCAGCGGCATGATGCTAGGGCAGAGGATGACAGAGAGTGGGAGGCAGGTGGATGTCAGGCAAGGGACATCTCACAAAGTGTAATCATCCAACAATTCCCTGCGCCGTATTTTCTTAACAAAAGAACATCCAGAGTGCAGCGAGGTCAACCTACGGCGTGATGCTTCAAACCTCTCCTGGTTTCCACTCCCAAACCCACAGATTAAATGCACGAACCGCTTTTTTGAGGGGTACGGCGTACGCCTGTGGGATCGAAACGGCAGCGGTCTCGTGCGGCGGCCCCCCATCGACCGCCGCGCAGCCGTGAGAACACACACGCAGCGCGCCGAACAACATCGGGCCGCTGATCAATGCAGTCAGAAGCGAGCCCGGCACAGTGAGCCGCGGCATAATGGAGCCTTATGAGGGGATAATTGCAAAACAGCCTGCGGTGACTGACAATAACAGCTCTCCGTGACGGACAACGAGTGGCCAAAGCACTCGCGCGGCAAGCGTACCGTTCCTGAAAAGGGAATCGAGGAAATCGGCCAGCCTCAGAGCTCAGTAGCTCATTCTCCATATCTTGTTCCAAAACCACAGACGCCCTCTGCACCTGTCCAATCACACGGCCCAATCCGACTCCGCCGTGACGGGTTTATCAGACTGGTACCCGGTCTGGCTTTCTGCGGAGCCAGAGCCTTGCTCACCGGCCTTGCTCACCAGTAACGCCTCCAACCCAGTTTTTCGCTTCATATTTGAGCTACATGACAACCAACCCTAACGCTTCACAGGGGCGGGGGTCACCAAACTCTGTGGCGAGTGGTGATGTTGGGTCGGACAGCATCAAAGCGGTGAGGAATGAGGAAATGTCAGGAGAGAATTTAGGTGCTGTTCTCTGCAGTGCAGCTAGCCATGAAAAGATGGCACAGATTGCCCCGCAGCGCCTGAGGGTCCTTATCAAATGTTAGTTCTCATCATCTCCAGTGATATAGAGAGATACGTTACAGCTGTAGGTATCCATAGCCCTGCTGCCTTCGTGTTTATGATAGAAAGTAAAGGTAGCTGCATTCTTGTAAACTTCACCATTCTGAAAAGGATTTACACAAAACAGGTACTTTCAACTTTCAGGTACTGTTAGGGAATTAAATCTTAGGAGCGCTATAATCTTACTTGTTTCCTACTTAGATGATGACATATCTTGCCTTCTATTCAAGTTCCCCATTACATATTGCAGGAGTGATATCTGTTATCCGAAAATCAGCAAACAAAGCTCAGACACTCTACTGTGGTGCGAAATGCATCATTGTGAATGTACGCAGCCAATTAAATAACTCTGAAGTCTGCAGGCACATTCATGGTGTGTGTGTTTGTGTGTGTCTGGAGGGGGTGGGGTTGGCTAGAGAGGTGCTAGGGGGGTTCAAGTCCCTGCCCTTCTGGTCATAAAGGCAAAATTGCCCTTTCCTGCCAGATCGACCACTGCACTTTTTTTTTTTTTTTTTTTTTAAATTTGAGCCCCTGCCTTGTCCACAGCCCTGCAAACCATGGGTTGGACAACAACCCTGTGCAAAGGTCTTTTCTATGCAGCCTTTGCCTTTGACTCCAGCTACCCCAAGGGTGTATCACAAGGCTAGACTTGTGGTAAGTTCATTTGCCCCCCCCCCCCCATTTCTGATTAAAAAAATATGAAGAATTTTTTAACGAATAAACTGTCCGCTTAAAACAGAGGCCTTTGTCAGGTTCACAGGGCACTCTGAAAGCAAGCCGGGGGGGTGTCTGCTAAATCGATTTGCAAGGTCCCCTCTCCACTCCGCTCACTGCTGTCAGAAACACCCTATGAGGGTCACAGAGTCCTGCACACCAAAAACCGACCCAGAACAGGTATGCTATGCTCTATCATCCCCGTCCCCATCCACACCACACTCCCTTTTCCTACCTGGGGCTTTCGTCCAATCCGAAGGCAGGGCTGCAGACGGCTGACGCGCGTGGGAGAAGAATCCAGGTGCTACCCAGACCAGGCAAACTGCAGTCGCAACACTGCGGGAAAAGAGAGAAGACAAGGGATGTATTATGTCATGCCCAGTGACATCACAAATGTGGGTGATGGAAAATCTAGCTGTTAGCAATGAACGGACTATCTGAGCAGTTTTCTAATTGGTTTTGAATCCCACTGAATCACTCCAGAGTAATTTTCCAATTCCTTGACATACTGGCCACAGTTACATAGACTGAGCATATTCTGGGGTAGAAAGTACTAGAGCACAATTAGAAGTACTAATTATTGGCCTGATAGCATACAGTACAAAGTACGTGCAGCTCACATTTACTTGGGATCTCTCAGTTTAGTTACATGCTCTTGCGAGGATCTGATCTCTTTAAAAAGAAGCCTAGTAGTCTGTTCAACAAACCACAACTGGTTAATCTAAAGAGGGGCCGCCTTCCATACACTGCAGTGCAACTGCCGAAGGCGGTGAATATCCATCTGGTGTTTAGGGACGCAGCGATCCGTTTGAAGTTAACAGAGGATCGTCAATGTGCCATGATGTTTGCACTCCCGCTGCCAAAAA
Organism: Megalops cyprinoides; assembly: GCF_013368585.1. NCBI lineage: Eukaryota > Metazoa > Chordata > Actinopteri > Elopiformes > Megalopidae > Megalops > Megalops cyprinoides. The sequence continues at coordinate 4,377,252 of NC_050603.1, forward strand.
CACTGCCGCCCCCCCCTTCAACTTCCTGACGGTGTTTAAAGTAGCTCCTGCGCCGTGTCGGCCCGGCTCTCCAAGCCCCGGGTCAAGCGCCATCTCCGAACAGGAAAGAGAAGTAGACTTTCAGCCCCTGAACCCCTGGTCTGTTTTTCCGAAAGCGGCTGGCTCTGGTACAACACAGCGAGGAAGCACACCGGCCTAATGTGCCAAGATGAAAAGGAGGTTTGTGTACTCACTGGGAAAGAAAGCACGCTCTTACACTAAGCACTCAGTGCGGGGCGTCGGAAGACAATGACACAGATTGGCCTTGGCTGTCCATTTTTCTCAATTATAACTCAGCAGACCGCCTGTTGCTGCGACTATGAATTTAGATTGGCCCATTCAGCCGGCAGACAACACTTCCAATCCAATCAGCCGGAGAGGAAAGCAGATATTTATTTCAGGATGGAAGCTTTTGAGCAAAACTTTTACAAACCTTAGTACAGTGCCGCCAAAGTCTTGACACAACCCAGATTATGATTGGTAATCTGCTTTCTCATCCGAAGTCAGAAAGGGGGGCTGGCTAACTGGTGTGGTGGGGTGGCCAAGGGGGCTTATAACCACAGGGTGATCACAGAAAGTGCCTTCTGCCTGCAGCAGATTGCATCACCACAACGGCTATCATCAAGCGAACATTTACTGGTGGGGGGAAGAAAAAAAACAACACAATCACAAACACTTGCGCTTGGCAGACACTGGTATGATGAGCTGAGAGATATCCTTTAAAAACTGTGGCACCATGGCATCTGTTCGCAGTTTCTATCCAGCCCTGTTTGAGCCTAGCAGGTTTATCAAAAAAATAAAAAATTAAAAAGTCTCCAACTGCTTATGCTGGCTTTTTTCTCATCTAGAAAAATATATATAAAAAATAAAATAAAATGAAATAGTGCAAAAGGCAGCAGAAGAGCTCCTGCTGGGAAAATGCAGCTGTGTCATGGCTGAGCAAGTCCATGCATTTTTTTTTTCCGTGGTCCATATCATGCGGTGCAGCCCCCAGGAACATGTCAACCTTCCTCCACTTTTCCAGGACCTGACTGCTGTCAAACGCAGTGGGACTGGAAGGTTTGTTCTGGAATAATCTTTAATGATAAGCCAGCTGTGGAGCATTTCTCACCAGGTTCCTGCTACTTCCAACAAAGGATTTGCCAAACATAATTAGCAGTGCGGTAAATGTTTTGATTCAATTAAGCAGGCTGGTGTCTAAAAATATGCTCTGAAGCTATGAATTTCTCTATCCATACATCTCCAGGTTTAATGCCTGGCATGTTTTATCCTCTAGTGAGCTGGCCTGGGTTTGCCAAAAAGGAAAACCCACTCTTAAAACCAGGATTAAACCTTGAGGAAAGTTGTCCACCTGATCTAGGGGCTCAGAGAAAATGCATTTTACAGGAACCTGCTAGATTACTTTGGGTTCCTCGACAGCCAGGCCAAGCAGTAGATGGTAACCTTTACATCAGGTGCTGCTCAAGTTCACAATGTATAGATTTTTTATTTTTACAGTACTGCTGGGATTTTCCATTTTTTCTGTTTCCAGGGCACAACCATGAAGAGGCAACGTATCGATAAAATGCAAACCGTTCTACTATGTCACAGCTGAGTCAGAGGACGCTGTTTAAGCAGCCAGGCTTGCAACTTGGTCCCCTGCAGGTTCAATTCCCAGTTGAGAAACTACCATTGTACCCTTGCGCGAGGTGAACTCAATCTGTAAATATACTATCCATTCTCACAGTAGGATGTTTAAATTGAGCATTAAGTCTCCCTGGATATGGGAGTCAGGTAAACAAACTAATAATAATGATGACACTCATGTAGGCTTCAGGTTTGCAATTAACCTTTCTGGTGTCAGCTGAGGCAGAAAATGGGTTGTTTTGGAATTACGACGACTGGCTGCCTAATGATGGGTAGCTTGTTCTCACAATCACTCCAACAACCTCCAAAAATGCGTTAATTGGTAAACTGGTGGGAGCAGACACAAAATCAGTCCCGTCAGTGAAAACCTCCCTGACGATTTCAGGAAACTTCACGGGATCGGCCTGCTGTTAACAGCACAGAGAGTCAGCTCTGCCAAAAACAAGATGCTTTGCTGGGCCTCGGGGGTTGGATTTAGGATTTTTTGTCCCCTCTCTCTCCCTGCGATTTCAGCAGTGATATGTTAACTAAAACCACAGGCTGATCCGCCACCCGATTGGAGCCTGCCAGGGTTCTGCTGCTGCAGAGAGGAAAAAGGCTGCCGTGATTGGAGAACTGTTGGGAAAAGGGGCGGGGCTTAGAGGGAGAGCCTGTCAAGTTCAGAAATGCTTTGAGCTTCTTAAACGTTTGCACATGCAGAGAGCAGGGCCTCATAATCAGGGCTGCCTTTCCAGGCTTATCTCACTTTTCATAAACAGAAACTTGTTTCATTCCCATAACGTTCACACAAACTGCTGCACGAGGCCACAATAAATTAGCTGCGGAGGAAGGGTGCTGGAAAGACATATGAGGAAACAGACAGGACAATGGAGAGGGTTTCTGTGAGAGAGCAGTGCTAACTTAATGTGCTCTGATTAGACAGAGTAAGCAGGAAAGAGAAGTTGAGAATGTGAGATTACATAATGCTAAGGGTCACTGGGGTATGGGCCTGCACATCACCAAAAAAAAAAAAGTTTTTCTGGATTCACCAAAAGCCTTGCTTCGGCCGCCGACAGACCAGATGCAGACAGTTCTGTAACGTCTATCAATTTGACACCATTTCACATACATATTGCACTGCCTAGCACCCAAGATAATTTCTTTCCGAGTAACCAAGAGAAAACAGTCAGTTCACTGTGTGAAAAATAATGAACAGACTGTCCAAGAAAGGACTTTACTTTTGGGGCACAGCATAGAAGAATACTGGATAATTGCACAGTCCACTATATTGCACATTATGGTGCTGGTCTAATGTTAATACTAGTTAATAAGAGTTGATTTTCCTTACTCCTGCAATGTGCGTAATCTGGTTAAATGCTCAACATCACCACAGTCCCAAGCACACACATTCATCAGGAGTTGACTATAAAACGAACTGGACTTGGACTGAGTCCCCTCAACGATTAGAGTGGGATACCCTGTCACTTAGCAACCAGCTCTACAGGTTTCCAGGGGGGGAAGTACAGATGGCGGCCGTTCGTTTTCATGAATGATGGGGGGGGGGCGTCCTCGTGGAGACCCCGCTCCCCTCACCCCTGCGGTCAGCAGCAATTTGATTAATCACCATTCCCAAAGCCGGCAGACTTAGCCCCTCATCATCCCGGATCAAGCACCGGGACACTGGATGAGCACTGTATTAGGAGCAGTGGATCATGCCTTCATCAGGGCAATCATAAAAATCAATGCATACATGCGTGCTCCCTCCCTGCCCTGGTGTTACAGTTTAATATGGATGATAATGACGACAGTCAATCTAGCTAATGGTTGCTTGTAGAGAGTGCTGAGGAAAGTGAAGGGAATATGTCTTAAAAAAACACGGACAGCGGAGTACTTTTTTCATCTTTACCTCATGAGAAACGCTGTCCTCATGACAGCCTCAGCACCTGTGCTGATTTCAGTCCAGCTGGAAATAGTCAGATTGTTCTGGATGCACTTTGTGTGAGGTGTGAAGGCAGGTGGGCGAGCTTGCAGGTGGTGCCCCCCCCTTCAGTCTCACACAACAGGATGCATTCCCAGAGTAAGTAACTAAGATGGGAGCTTGAACCTACTTTCAGAGTGGCATCCCTGTGTGTCAAATACAAGACACTTCGGCACTGGCTCCGTGCTCTCTTCCAGTAATGTGCTCTCTTAGTGGTAATCCCTGTCGTTTATGGACTGTCCTGCTTGAGTTCCTGTGGTCTCGGAGTCCTGATCTCAGAGCCCCAGTTATCAGACATCGGCCTCTAAATCTGTGTGTGAACTTCCTGCCAAAGCCGCTAAGGCACCGCATGAAAAAAGCAGCGCTTTAAAAAGGCAGTAGGGAGGTCATGCAGGAGGAACAGTGGAGGTGGTCTTCAAACTCTGTCGATGCATCAATAATTCACTCCCATTTTTATCTACACAGCATTTTTTTTTTGCATCACAGGACATATTCATACATTATGCAAGGTCATCTCATTGCGACCCGGTGATTGACATCTCATGTCCCAGTTCTCAGTCCCTAACTCCGAATTCGAAACCCCCCCCAACTTGGTGCAAAAGAAACCTGAGGATGTCCCCCGGCTTGAGTGGGGAAGATCCCAGGGCGCAGCCCCCTGTCTCCTTAGCCAGATGGTTCTAACCCCCGACTAGATCTTTAGCAGAATGACTGAAGTGGTAATCCTGGGGATACCTGCTGTTTATCTCTACTGAATCTCTATTTGTTTATCACTAGAGCTTCTGCTGGAGCTACAGCTACAGCCTTCTGCCGTACCCCACCCAACCGTGACACTAATAACGCTCCTTTTACAGTGGGTCTACAGAGGGACAGCCACCTGAGAATGACAGGTGACATGCTCTGCTGTTCCAAAAGGTTTGAGAGTGTGATTTTCAGAGGTTTCCAAAAGCCTTCTACCCGTCACCTTTTGGTTTCATCACTGGCTGGGTCAACACCCTCACCCTTGACCGAATGATATTTTGGCTTGGATAAAATTGGAACAGACGGAGAGAGAGAGAGAGAGAGAGAGAGAGCAAATGTATTGATTCTACCATGCATTAGCTTTCAGCAATCTGTAAGTGCTCCAGGCCACACTGAGGTCTTTGCTTTTTGGGATCAATGCTGCATGCACCACCTTATGTTTATAGCCTGCGGATCGGCTGACATAATGGGCTCAGCTAATAGGATGAACTATCCAGGTCTTTTAAAGATCAGTGAACCCGCACTCTGAATCGCTAGCCTACATTTGAAAAATGGTTTTGCATGAGCTGGCCCCATTTATTTTTTCAGGGGTGTGAGGTAGCGAAGAGTTTTGCACCAGGCTTTTCTTTTAGCAGCTGAAAGAGACATTCTCACTCACTCCTGAAAAACACGATGCGAGCCAATCCCCATCGGACCGGTTCCGAGCCAATCCGAAATTCGGCGGCTGAGTCTCGCCCACGCGGTCGACTGCTCGCTGCCCGGGAAAAGCAGCTTTGTCAGGTTGAAACTATTTCCATCTGGGAAAGAAGCGGGTGTCAATCGGCATCAGCAGCAGTGGAGGTGATGCACCGAGCCCCACTGCCTCCAAACCAGACAGGGGCCTGCAGACAGAGGCCGCAAAAAACTGGCCGCACCGCACGCACACCAGGGTTCACGTCACACGGCAAGACGACGCTCAGATCCATTTCTGTGGAGGCCTGCGTGGACCTTGAAGCACCTTGAGGGGCGTGAATCACCTCAAACACCACAAAACATGTAGCCCCCGCCTTGGGGGGGAGGGGGGAAGGGGGGAGTGTGGGTGTGAACGGAAGCCATTTTGTAACGAACATCATCTGGGGTAGGACGGCATTAACATGCAGTAATTCCACATAATTTCTGAGAGGACTGCGGAAGCCACTGCACTGGAGCAGAGCTATAATGTCACCCAGGGAAAATGTAACCGATTTTCCACTGAACCCGGTTCCCCATTACTGCTCCTAAGCCGCCAGAGATTTATGGGTAAAAAAAAAAAAAAGTTGCAATAATTGAAGGTGGGACAGCTCACAGAATGATATTTCTACTGTACTTTGTATTAAAATAACCCAGCCGTAACGCCTAGAGAATCTGATTAGCAATCCCTTAACACCTGTATTATCATGCTAATCTGAGCGGAAAAAAATAGCCGGGCTGAATAGTGAATATTACACTGCCAAGCAATTCAAAGCCAAGCTAGTACAATGTAAAGGCAAATTCCATATTCTGCACACAGCACGGGTTGTAAGGTAGACAAAGACATTATTGCTAACAGTTAATTAAGGAGAATATGATTAAAATGGTATTCTTCGTGAATGGCCATTCATGTGGACTGCACTCATCAAGTAGAATACTGCATGATTTATGAAAACTGCCCATGTGCCGTGTCGTTTCTAGTTTGTTCCGTCAAGACTCACCGATTCAATTAATCATGAATCGTACAAAACCTGGCAGGATTCACTACGGGAGATAAGCGATACACTGCCACTGCCCCCTCCACCGCCGCCCCACACCACCCAGCGAGAAATGCATTTCATCTGTCAATCACATCCTCCACATCCTCCGTTTCAATGGCTGAACTGACGTCCAGATTCTCTTTCAGCCCCTTTGATGAATGTGTCTGTCTATTCCACTGGGGGCATGGGTGGCCAGCTCTGGTAAATTAAATGATTAAAAAAAAAAAACATCTCTAAGATTCTGTCATATTGTAAAATTTGAAAGAAAGGGAGCAGGCAGACATGTGGCAGAGGGAAAAAATGAACACCTGTGATGACATCATGTGACTTCCAAAGAAGCCCAAACTACTGCCACTTGTGATGTCATACAGAATTAAAACAGCCCTATAGACTTCCCTTTACTCTGCACTTACACAGTAAAAGTAAAAAGCTTGGACCTACCTGATTAAGATAATGGGAAACATGCACTCAATAACATTTTGATCTAAAGACTTGGGCTTAAATGCTTGAAATTCGTTTCTTAGACAAATATAAACAGTGAAATTGATGCCTATGTATGAATTTCTTTGCAAAAAACATTACAAACATAATTTTAAAAAGAATATTTTTTTGGCTACTTTGAAGAGTCTATAACTTTTTTGGTCACTGCATAATTCCAATTGTGTCATTTCATAGTTTTGATGTCTTTACTATTATTCTAAAATTTGGAGAATAGTAAAAATAAAGAAACCAAGGCGTGTCCAAACTTTTGACCGGTACTGTAGGTGATGTACTACCAGTTTTGCCATGCATATTTCTTCCATTCCACAGCCGGTTTTGCTGACTCGTATTCATTTTAAGGGTGAAAGGCATTACCCCAATGGAAGACACGCCTTTATCCTTGGTGCTGACTGGACTGGACAGCTAGTCCCTGTCTAACTCTCTTGGCATAAATTACTGACGCATTTTATGCTAACTTCTTTGCTCGAGGGGGCGACAACAACTGTGCGTGTGCCAGGATTCAAGCCTGCAACCTCCTGCTTGTGAGAACACTTTCCCAGCCACCCTGTCACACACCGTGCCTGCCGCTCAAGTCATTACAAAAAATTGTCTTTCTCTTGGGGTCATTTGAGGCGATAAAAACAAGCCCGTCTCCTGTTTGGTTCGGCCTGAGATGTGCTTGCCTGGAATTGTTTTTTTTTTTTTTGCTCGTCCGTAAGGCACCAGCGTTTGTTCCTCGGGGGAGAAGCCGCTGAGGCAGAGAGATAATGTGGGAAAACAATAAAAAAAAAAAAGGATCAAGTGAAGCTGCCCTGATGCGTGGCGGCACAAGAGAGAGGGAGCCGCAGCTGTGATGTCTGCGCAGATCACTGCGGAGGGGCCTGTCAGCTCACACACACACACACACACACACACAGACAGACAGAGAGCTGTGCACGCGAGTCTGCGCAGGGTGAAACCTGACACCCGCACGCACACACGGCTGTGCAGAGGAGTCTACACATGGTTAACGTTTACACCCCCCCCCCCATGCATATTTGCGCAGATGAGCCAACACATGGGTTAAAGCTGTGCTCCCCCCCGCTGCGCACGTTTACATAGATGAGCCTTCGTATGGTGAAAGTTGACACCCCACTGTGCGTGTATTTGCTCAAATGAGCTTGCGGTTAAAATTTACACTTGCTTGTGGAATTTGGGAAGAGAAGAGACTGGAAGGGTGGCCTGAACTCAAAGCACTCATGCTTAATCTCACAGCGCTGACTCTAGCCTCTACTCTAACCGCCCCCCCCCCCCCCTTCCCCAAAAAAAAAAAAAAAAAACCCTGGCACAAGGCCCCCTCCCTCTCTAAATATGACTCAAAATAGACCTCATCCTGGTAAGAGGGTTTGCAGAAACCCAGGATGGGGGGCTGAACCTGGGCCAGTAAAAACTAAACCCGTCCACTTGGCCAAAACCGACCCTACCACCCAACATCCCCTAGCATACACAGCTACGGCCGAGGAACCACATGCTGAGTCTTATCCATATGTAGAAGGCGCCTGTGCCGAGAGGCCGCCGTCTCCGTTATCCTCTTCCTGTCTGCACTCCACGCACAGCATGCATTTGCGCTGTATGATCCCAGCTGCACGGCCGAGCCAAGTTTCCCAGTAACAAGGCCGCAGAAGATGGTTATTTTCGGAGAGTTGGGAAACTGGATGCTCCTAATACTACAGCTAAGACTACCTCTTAAGATTACGAACCTTCTCTGAATCACCACCACCAGTGATAACACGACAAGCCTTTCGGCAGCAGTGAGTCAATCCTGTCGATCCTCGCTGAAATGGGCGGTACCCGTTGCGGGAGCGGGTGGCATTTTAATCAAAATAAAATACGGGCATAAACGCGCTGCGGCTTTCAGCCCCCCAAATCTTCTTAAGCTCTTTCATTTCCCCGCTTCATTTCATAATGCAGACCAATAAAAGTCATCCCTGACATGTCACCATCGCTACACGCTACACGCTATAACCATATTACTGTCGCGTGTTACACTGACATGGCGCGATCATCACGTCCTACCGACAGCGCCCTTCCTCTCATCCACAGCGCTGACTCTTTCCCACACATTCCAGGAGGTGCTATCATCATTAGGCTCATATCAATCGCTGAAGGGGAACGCTGGAGCACATCCAAACAAAACATTTTTCCACTTCACAGACTCTGTAAAAGGCCTGCTCTGGCAGCACTTGGACAGGCTGCAAACTGTATTTTGACCGCGCTGTGCGCAGAGATGTTCCTGAACCATCTTCCACGTTCTTCACCTCACCACCTCTCCCATCTATCCGTCCTTCTCTCCATCTGCCTCTCTTCCTTTCATTTTTATTCTTTCATTCTGTCAGTCTCACTCATTCTCCCTCTCTCTCCATCCCGCCCCCTTCTCTTCCTGTCTCTCCACCTTTCTGTCTCTCTCCATCTCTCTCTTCCTCTCACTCTCCTTCTTTCATTCTGTTGCAATCTGTCTTCTCCCTGTCTCTCCATCTCTCCCTCTCTCTCTCCTTCTTCTCTACCTGTCTCTGCACCTTTCTGTATCCCTCCATCTTGGCACAATCTCTCCGTCGTCCTTCTCTGACTCCCTGGCTCCCCCCCCCCCCCTCCTCACTCATGTGTACTGGACAAACCATTGCTGCACGCTGTGGAATTTGTTGAATTTCTTTTCCAAGAACAATAGACTGCATGCTCCTACTCGTAGATTCTTGGAACACTTGGCGGGCGGCTTGTATCACTGTTTATATCTGCCAGTAACAGCACTTCAGTTTGCCATAGAGGGGGGGAAAAATGCTCTGCCTACTTTCTGCAAAATGATTATGAGCACAGATTTTGCATCACAATCTCAAACACAAAATACATATTTAGCTTTGCTTTTTCTAATAAAGCTTTATGAGCATATGAGTAATTCTTCATGAGTAATATTTTTTTTGTACTTCATCCCAAACCACAAAACCCAAGACACACTTGTGTTAGGCTTAATACATCTACAGTCAACAGTCAGAAGTATATCCAAACCATCTGGGTTTATTTGACAGCTTTTCTAGCCTAAGATTTGAGAGGTGCGAGATTTAGGTCATCGGGCAGGATAATGTCTTTCATCATTTAGTGAAGAGGAGATCATTTGGCACATGAGCAAGGACCTTCGCGCGTCGTAATGATCAGTGATGTGCTCCTCATAAACCTCCAGGATTAGCGATATGCATTTGTGACCGCATCTTTGGAGTCTAGCCATGTAACAGCAGCACTGCTCACAGCTGCAGGCCCTGCAGAAGACAGTGGCTAGAGGACACAGAGACTGGGGTTCAAAGCTGCAAGGCTGTGTCCCCTAGACACTGTACTATCCAAAGACTGGGGTTCAAACCCGCAAGGCTGTGTCCCCTAGACACTGTCCTAACCAAAGACTGGGGTTCAAACCCGCAAGGCTGTGTCCCCTAGACACTGTCCTAACCAAAGACTGGGGTTCAAACTCGCAAGGCTGTGTCCCCTAGACACTGTCCTAACCAAAGACTGGGGTTCAAACTCGCAAGGCTGTGTCCCCTAGACACTGTCCTAACCAAAGACTGGGGTTCAAATGCGTAAGCCTGTGGAGGACAGTGGCTAGGGGACACAGACTTGTGGGTTTGAGTCCCAGAAGGGACACTGCGGTTTGTCTCTCATCCTGTCTCGCTGCTGTAAGTATCTTAGCTGTTGCAGGGGATCATGATTAAAAGTGAAGGCCTCATAAGTCACCACCGAGGAAAAAAAATCTACTAAGTGCATAAAACCCAACAACAACATCAATAATAATAAAACAAGATTAACAATAATACCTCTGAGGACAATAAAACAATAGGTATGAGGACATATTTGAAGCACAAACTTGTATAACTCTTTCAAGAATCAGATTACAGTGCATGTTCCAGTATTCAGTGCAGGCTGCTGGCTGGTTGGGCACACCGAGGCCAGGATTCTGTACACTGCCACTGGAGCCTGCAGCTCACACCACTCAAAGCCTGACTGCTCACGGTCCCACGACCAGGGGTACACCCAGAGGGGGTGCATGCTGCCCCCATGGATACCATTACCACGGAACTAAACACTCAGGTCTGGCCCGCAGCCCCCCCCCCCCCCGTCATGTGCCGACACGTCCCGGGCGACGACCGTTTTCCCGGGAAAAGCCGCACTTCCCCCCTGGGGGGCGGCCCACCGCCGCTGCGCTACCTGCCGTTTCCCGATCCGCCGCGGCCACGGCGGGGTCGGCCAGCGGCAGGAAGAACGCTAAACGCTGACGACGGTTCCGAGTGTGAGGCAGGCCGTCTGGAGAGAGGCAGCGCGGGCCCGGAGCCCCTGTCACGCGGCCAAATCGCTGTCCAAATGTTTTCCCTCCTCCTTTCCTTCGACTTCAAAACACAAATACGAGCCCAGGACAGATAAGACACGTGGCCAGTGGGGTCGGCGCTGGGGCAGGGAGGTAGGTGAGGGGAAAGTTTTATTTATCCGTACCACCTGGCTTTGAATTATCCTCAGTTTCACATTCTCAATCTCTTTCAGGCCTTCAGAGTTCTGTGTACTGAATATATACTTTGTCGATTTTTAGGGAATTACATCTTTGTACTGCACTCATTTCAAAAACAAATGCCATGCAGGCAATAAAAGCATGCATGTACCACCCTTTTTCTTGCAAATTTCTCCTGCCAAGAGTGACATGCTTTGTCTACATGAAACGGTACCCACCGCCCCCCAAAATCTAAGGAATAAAACTATACGAGTGAGTATGGTAGAGTCATTTCCACAGACCCAACCAGCTAAACACAGCGGGACTGACCCAGAAACCTTCTGCAGAAGGAAACATCGTTCAGGATTTCCACTGTGAGTTTACATTAAGGAATCACGTGCCCTACCCCAGTCAAAGAGCCTGGTCTTGTAACCGAAAGCCAGACAGCACGGTCTGATTCCCCAAACAGGACGTTGCCACTGCGCCCCTGACCAAAGGCACTGGAGCTGAACCGCTTCAGGAGACCTCCAGCTGTACACAGGCATAATGAGTATCAAACGTATCCGCCTTGGATAAGCCAGCCAATAAATAATTTATCCTGGTGCTGAAGATCACGGCTACGGCGAGGAGGCCGACTGTGACAGTTCTCTATTAGCCAGGGAGCCTTCGCTACCTCCACAGTAATGGCGAGGAGGTGAGGAGGACTTGAATAACATACAGCTCCACCAGCTTGTAAGCGGGCATTAAGAGGATTAAAAAATAAGGAGACCTCCGTAGAGTGGCATTGCACCTCAGTGTTTAATAAAGAAATTGGGGGAAACACAAATAACGGCCCACTTGGTGGTTTCTGTCACGGTTCTTTTTTTTTGTACATGCAAGGGACAAAACCTGAAGCAACATCCCAAAAGAAAAGTAGTACCATTTCCCCACATTCCACGCAGTTTTGCGTCACTCTTTTAACAAACATACAGCAATGTTTATAAGATCTCTTAAAGAAGCAGGACAAAATAAGGCAGACTGTTATAGATGCAGAGGAAAGCAGCTCTGGTGTTCCTTCACCAGTGTGTGGATTGCGCGGGTAGGTCGAGCGGGACCTCCGGGAGCGGCGCCCTCGTGATCGAGAGTCCCGGGCCGAGAGAGAGCCAGCAGAACAAACGCAGTGGGTAATGTGGTATGTGAGGAGCCCCCCCCCCCACTCTCGCTCTCCACGCCAGATTTGAAGGCCACGGCCCATTGGTCACACCAGCCGGCTGGCCGTGCGCCTGCCAGGGGTTATGGATGAGGGGGATGCTCGGGGTCTGACAGGTAATCACTCAGCCCCCCCTGAAACCGGTACCCCCCGCAGGACCGGTGCTGTCGGGGGGAACCTGCGGGCCAGGCGGGTGGCGTGGAGCCTGCCCCATTCCGCTGCAGTTACCCCCATCTTCCTCACACACTGCGGGTACAGCTCCCTGATCCCCACTCACTGCCTACCACTTACTCCCCAAGCAAAATGTCAGACTGCAATGCTGCAGTGCAAAGGTAACGTATATGTACATGCACACACTCGATCAGGTATGCATTACGCATGACAGATCAGCCATTAAAGCAGGCAAAGAGGACTACAGGTTGTCCCTGTGTCAGTACTGCACTCACCTTTCACCTCGACCTCTACTCTCTAGGGGTGTTCTGAAGACAAAAAACCCTCTCTCTCACTGGACGTCCTGTATCTGACTGGTCATTGAGATTAGTCCCCTCCTCAGAGAACTCAGGGGGAATTTTCATGACGTCTTGCCCTCAAAAAAGTACATAGAAGTACTTGGAGAGCTAACCATGAAAAAAGCCATGTGGTTATTTTCCCAGTGAAACTGGAAGGTGAAAAACAGCTATATTTCCAGAACATGACAAGACCAGGCAGAGGGACGGAGGGAAGAAACCACCGAAACGGTTTCCCTAAACAGCTGTGGTTAAAATAAGGAGTGTGGGGGTGCGAGATGGGCCCTATCACTACTGACACAGAGGACATTTCGATGGTCATTATCTCCTCAGTGGCGTATGGGACAGAATCTCATGTGGCCCTCCGCCTCCACCCCCTAAATTTAAGGCAAAACCACCAGTCAGAGATGGGAAGGGAAAAGGGCCCCCTAACTAAGTGTGCCGTTACCCCTGGCACTTGATTGGCCAGAGCGATTCTGGAGCAAAATAAGGGACAAAGGCTAAAGACAGGGCCACCCCCACACGGTCCTGTCCTCTGTAGCATTCTGGGATATGCTGGAGACAAGGCGATCATGACCGCTGCAGTCTTCTCATAGGATGACCACACACGGTGATCACACACGGCAACAGAACCGCACAGATATGGCCATGGGAACACACAAAGTGTACCCATTAGCAGTGGGGCAAATGACAGCGCATAGTATTTCGCACGTAGGATTATGTATTCAAGCTTCACACATTAAATTAATGTCAATGGAATTTTCTGGGTATTTCCAAATCATTTTCAACCTGCAGTGTCTGTACCTCTGACAGAATGCTGGGAGATAATTTCCTCACAGGACCTCCCTACAAACCTTCAAGAGAGGACGTCTCAGTGTGTGTCCCAGAAAAGAGCCGGGCTAAAATCCCTCGCCGCTCGCACTCTCTTAGTGGAGGCTACACGTGCAGAATCACCTGTCGCCGCGGTGTCACGGAGCGAGCCCGCAGCCTCGCACGGAGAAAACGAGGTTAGCGTGAAATTTCATTAGTGGCAGTTGTAAGTTTGTCTGAGCATGAGCGCCTGTTGGGAATGTGTTTGAACACAGAGACTGCTGCAATAAAAGGACCGGGGCGAGTCTTTGGTTTCTGCTTTTCCGCTGTGCTGTAATAGGCTCTTCCAAGTAATGACTGCCATTACCTCGAACCTGTGCGCGCCTTATCATAAATCTTCATGATTATTTCTTTGTTTATAAAAGGGGGCTGCTCAGTACCACCATTTTCATCATCTGAGAACAGAGGCAGGCAGCCCTGGTCTTGGAGCGGCCCGAAATGTTTTCGTTTTGTGTTCCCAATCTGAGAGTTTAATTACATAACTGAATAAATTACCATGGTAATTACCGCGGGAGACCATGTGCTCGAGGTGCCCAGCATCTCGTCATTCAGACCCTGAATCACCTGCATCTGTTTTAGCATAATAACTGATCTAATTATATAATTAAGAGCGCAGGTGGAGCGGAAATCAGAAGACCAGAAGGTGGCCTACCCCTGTCTGCCAACTTTTTTCGTTACTTTGGAGGACATCTTTTTAAACAGGTTGGAAACATCGCTGACAGAAGAGAAATGATTGCGGGGAGATTTTTACTGCATTTATTTCATCCCACAATGACGACTGAACCCCACAGACCCCTGCGCATACTGATTTTCCCAGCAACAGGAAGTGATTTCTCGCATGCAGTGAACATTTCGCTGAGCTGTGCTCTGCAAAATGGGCTACACGGTAAGACCGACCGACTGCTTGATTGATTGGATGCCTGGCTAGTGACCTGTTGGAAACAAAGGGTTAAGAAAACAGAATGGTATCGAGGCAAACCTTCACACTGCGGAAACCGATGAAAAATTTACAACATGAATGTATGTTATCAGTTGCCTTAACTCATTTAAAAAATGATTGTAATTTGTCGTCTTGATGAAGCTTTGAATTTAAAACAGATCTCTGTTTCAAATGGGCAGTGGCAGCTGGAGTATGGTTGCATATGACTAACAGTAACAGCAAGATATGAATATTCCTCTGTAACAATGAACACTTGAAAAAAGGCCGTACTTTCAGAAAAGGTTTGGTCAGGAGGTCAGCTTTGTTTGTATCCTAATAAACATTACATTGGTGCAAATCCTGCTCAATACAGCCGAGAAAACTAATCTCTGACCCACACAAAAACAGATCCCAAGACAATCTGGAATACCTTAACTGCACAACATGAGATGAAACAGTTTCTCGCACACCTGGAGTCAATATGCGTCAAAGGAAATAAACTATGAGTCAGCTTGTGGTGAAACAGCTGGCCCTGATTGCCAATAGTTCTTGTGTATGAATTTTCTTCATACTTGACAATCATTTTATTATTTTGCAATACTGACATAAAAAACGTGGGCTGGTGATGCAGACAAATCTCACACCGCGATTGTGCAGTGAAATTACACCCTCAAGCTTGTGAACTTTCTTCTAATTAATTGTAATTTTGTTGGGGTAACATCTGGCTAATTAAACCCTGCCATTAAACCAAGCAGTGTGACTCAAGGTTTGCATTTAAATAAAAGAGGCAAAAAACAACTCAAACAGCAGACACAGAATGACAGGCATTGTGAAAGCACTTCCATTTTTCATCATAATGTTAAACTACTTTTTGTTTTTGTCATTGGTATTTATCTGACTGCATATCTCCAGCCTGAAGCAAGCTCCATTACAAAATGCCATCCCGGACTACCGAACCACCCAGTCACCAACCTCTAACGCTCCGTGTGCGCGAATTTTTCTCCCCGGAGAGCTGAACATCTGGCAATAGCAAGCGCAGTATTAGGCAAATATTGTCTTTGGATACACAGCCTGCAGGCCTTCACTCATTAACTTCTCCTATCCAAGACGTAACTCAACCAGCCGCTCATTAGTTAAAAATAAGCGAGGGATAAAGAAAGAAATATTTTAAGGCCCGCTAATCCACGGACGAGCTGCAGGTGTTAGTTGTGGGCGTGGGGCGGAAACGGGTAGACGCTCCCATGAGGCTGTCAAGACACGTCTGTCTTATTCAACACCAAATATGCTTGCTTTCATTTCGCCACAGGTAACCAACGTTTTGTTTGTTTTACAAAGAGCTGGCTGTTAACTGTCAAAATGTACCTCTGACTTTAAACCAAATTTTACCAATGTCATATTTTGCTTGTGACTTCAATGGCACTTTATCCAATAGAGTAACAAATGCCTTACGGCGTGGTGCAAAACTGTCCCCAAAAACATGCTCAAGTTTGTTTGTGTTTTTTTTACAGCTAAAAGGACCTTTTAAACTTTCCCCACATTCTAAAACATAACCCCAAATGACCTTTCGAGCTTCACCAAGTGTGTATGCTCCTAAACAGCCAAGCTGATGAACACTAAGATGCTTGAACACTGCACCTGCTTGCTAAATCATTCATCACCTTCACATCAACTTAGGACAAATTTTGAACCGTTTCATCGAAGCCACAAAAATGATATTCTCTGTGAATTATCTGACACCCCCAAGATTTAATTTGGTAATTTTTTCCCATTTAGGAGGCCTAAAAAATATCATCATCTTAGGATAAAGGTCACTGAAAATAAGCCATCTTGCCCTGAGGAGATTCATTCATTCCTATCACCATGACACATTGACCTTACGTTTGAGAAATGACTTTGAAGTGTTATGCTCACCCCCCCCCCCCCTCCCCTCCATTCTTAACACCATGACCAATGTTTTGTATGGCTGACATTAACGACATTACGGTGCCACAATAAAAAAAAGACTTACTAAATTACGTCATGCAGAGTTGAACGACTAAAACCCATCCCCTGTTCTCACCCCAAACAATGTGGGACGGTACCTCAGGTCCTGAACATGACCTCTGCGCAAACAGCACCTTCTCCTTCACTTACGAGAGCCTCTGAAAAAGACGAGAGCTGAAGGAACAGGCTTCACCGCGGTCACTAACTTCATTCTGAGCCGAGGAGGTGGACATTGATTAATTATGAGCGGACTGCGCGCAGAGGGAACTGCCACCACGACACGCACGCACACACGCACACACACACACACACACACACACCTTACAGCTGCCGGTTTACAGTTTTTCCGCGCCGTTTGAGAAAACTGTCCGTAACGCGGAGCCCGCGTGAATCGATGAACACCTCTCGCGCGCTCCATCAGGCCGTTCGGAGTGACAGCTCTACCTACCGCCGCGGAGAGGCAGCAGCTCGCAGCCGCAACACGCCGTTTCGCTCACACTTTGCCGCTGTTGCACGACACACACTCTCACTAAAATTTAAGAACGGCGTTCTTTCGTTGATGCCAGTGATAATTCAAAGCAAAAATTAAAATATTCTGCGATACATCTGCAGGTAAATCTCGTGTAACATTGAATGATGATGCAATTAAACGGCGAGGACCCTTTCCGTTTATACCAAGAGCTTTGTTCATGCCGCATACCTATAGTAACAACTCACTTTTTTAACTTTAAAAAAAGACCCTCATTTCAGAAACTTGGTAGTAAAGAAGTCATACCAAATAATATAAGCAATTAAGGGTTATATAGAGAGCATTTGGCCAGTATACGACTCGGAATGAATACTACGTATAAATCTCCTAGAGATGTACTATTGTGAGAATTCAATTTCACAGTATGCATTCGCCTTAGCCAGGCAGAATTCAAAGTGTGTTTCATAACCTCCTCGAGGGCTGTTTTTGTCGAGCGGCAAAATTTATCTTGGCGTTCTCACCGTTTAAGCTGGCAACGTGGACACGCGCAACTTTGGCGCTGCTTGTTACCTTTAATTATGCATACAGGCTGCCAGAGTTACTAAATCAACTGTTGACGTCCACAGTATGATGGATTAATTTTTGAATCAAAAGGTCTGACCTTGATAACAGAAAGCGTTTTAGCGATATGTACAACGGTCATCTGCAAACGCTCAGCTAACAAATTAGCTCCCAAATGAGTTGTAAGCATAAAGAACAACAACATAATAACAACAACAATCGAAATCATAATTCACAGGAAAATACAAAAATGCAAGAAATATGTTTTCAAATCTGTATACCAGAGGCTCAACAATAACACTGTTTTTGAAAGCAAAGCTGTTGCTTCAGGAAGAATGGACAAAGGAAACGGATCCAAAACGCATCTGACAGGTGTGCTACCCCGTAAATATCACCCCTGTTAGCCAATTTAGTGATACGCAATAGAATGCACGGCCCGTGCAATGGAAATTATTCCATTACGTTAGCGTTCCATTTGTTTTTCCCGTCCCAAAATATAATAAAACGCGCAAAACATTAAAAACATAAATGCCAAAACCTACTCTGCGAGCTGTTCCCGATGAGTGTCTAGTTCGCATGATGCGTTTGTTTGCGACTTGCAGACGGTTGGACTGGATTAGCTATAAACCTAGTCCCTTCGTTAAGTTTCAGAAGGAATGGAAGTGACACGGACGAATACGGATCCTGCAGCCGCCAGTTTCAGGTAGAATAAAGCGGCGAGAACCAGAAGGTTTAAGCGACAATCCTGGCCAAGAGACGTCCACATGCACAATAAAACAGGTAAACCATGTCTGTCACAGTAGCGTAAGCAGTTTCACAACAATGTAAATGGAACTCTGAGAAAATTGTTAATATTATGAAAAAAAAATCAATTTTGCATCGATGACGCGCCATCGGTGCAGTCTCAAGACGACCTACAGGTACGCTTTTCCTTCGCCGTTCAGTGCAATGAATCGCGGACATCGAAATCACTGTGAAACTAAAAAAAAAAGACTGATACTGTACATTTAAAGAAGTCTACCGCGAACTGTTTTCATGTAAGAGGCACTGTGGTCATGTTATTTCATTTAAGGCAGAGCAAAACATTACCCCAGTGTTAGAACTGAAGGTTGAGGACTTGCTGACCATTAAAAATTTAATAAATAGACCATACCAAACCAACCATAATAAGCCCAATGTGCTTGGATATTGCAGCGATTAGTTACCACCAAGAAGCTGACAATTCTTATGATCAGTGTTATAAACTGCGCAGCTGAATTGCCTTACTGCGAATACGACATTTAAGAGTGCGAATACTGCGTTTTATCTAGCCCTTTATACACATGAAAAATACAAATGTGGCACATCCAAAACAGCAAAAGCGTGGCATTCGGTCAAGGAAATGGATACGCTTGAGTAAAGGAAGTCTCCTTCGCAGTATGAACCGAGAAGCTGTATTCGGAGCTGTCAGGACAAATACTGTCGTCTCTGGAGCGCTCGCAAAAATGTTTGCATGACACAAATATTAGCCAGTTCCTTAAAATGCGTTTGAGGATGTGTGTTTCCTTCAGCCAGACGGACTTGTTCAGTGGCATTTTAAAACGGCCAATTGCAGTATTAATAAAACTACACTTTGTGGCGTACGTTCACATATGTTACGATTACGCAGCCATCTACATTACCTATTCGAGCCGTGTCCCTGAACCCTAAGTTTATTCTGTCACTTGATTTGTGGCAAAGCGCTTAGATGCGTATTGTGGAGCTTTAAGTCCCCAGTCTTTGAGGCGATTAGCTGTAGTTTGTCCTTGGATGTTGGTGTGCAAAAATCACGAACAGCCACTGGCGCGGACCTCACATGCAACGTTAAAATTAAACACCCGTTTAGGCATTTAAAGACAAGCAAATACTGCCATGCAAAATGCCGTATCACTGCAACGCTGCCACAGGACTGGAATGCCAGGTATTCTATCGAGTCTACCAAGACATGGTTCACAGCCACTGTAAAAACATGAATTTTCATGAAAGTAGGAAGGTTCTCCTAGGTTCCGTAAAAGATGTGACTCCCTTGAAAACGAACCACTGCGAACCATTACGTGTTTCTTTATTCAGAAGAAGCCAGAGGACAAGTACAATAATGTCAGGAGAGGCACAGTATCGTCATTGCCTTAGCCTCGCAGAGAATTTTACTCCTTTTTTGGAACGTATCAAACACACACAGGTAAACGTCCGGTTGTAACACGAAGTCCTGCTTTAGTTTAGGTTTATAATTGACAGACAAGAAAGCAACTTTAAATCGTACAGCTGCATTGTATTTGCGAAGTTATTACAAGGGACAAACAACAGATCACAGAGGGGCTTATCCCCCTATTCAAAACAATACAAAAGGATCGCGGATACACCAGAGAACAAAAATGTCACGCGTTTATCGTGCAATCGCTTACCTTGTTTGTTTCACTGACTTGTAATGTTTGAACTTGCGTGGTGTTCATACGACGAAATAATCCACTGTTCCAGTACGGCTACGATCGTGGTAGTAAAACTTGAAAGGTTTGTAATCCTCAGGACGTAGACGGCTTCAGCAGAGCGTCCCGAACACCGGACTGAAGCGTACACATACCTCACCCGCTCTCGGCAGCGTCTCGCCTTCGACACGCCCTCTTCGTTTGCATGAGCGCGCCGTCCGGCCAATTAGGAAGCAAGGGCTGCAGCCCAACCTTGACTTATCGCCCAGTTACCCCCCCAGCACCATCTCCATTTAATTAACCGATACATTCGAGTGTTTTCGCCCGGTAAATCGGACCACACCGAAAGCTCCCTGCGCAAGCCTCGGTTAAAAGTACCGTGAGAGCAGTGGACTGAGCAGCACTGTTGAAATTTTTAAACAGTTCAAAAGGTAATGGAGTAAGACTGGGTACAAGCAGCAGAGTCTGCTTATGAAACGGTTTGGCACAACTGCAATAAACGGAAAGGCACATTTACACGCGGTGGCTCCTTGTTTTGTAATGAGAGCCACGCTAAACTCAAACTGAAACAGATAAAAGCACGAGGCGATACTCTTCAGGTCTTTATGAAATTTATCCTGATCACAACAACCCCTCATTCAGGCCTGAAGATACGCAAGTAAATATTTTTCATAGATCCCGAATTCTCTTCGAATGCATTCAGTCCGTGTTATCTCCCAGATGCTACAAAACTTATAGCGGCAAGGACTCAAGGGAAACGCCTGACACGGCTTGTAAATACATGGCGACTCAGATGTCATCAGTCTAAGGTTTCAGAACATTTCCATTTTTTTTCAACAACGTGCAGTAATTGTAGAACCTCCTGCCATGCAATGTCACATCAAACCTGATGCTGGGAAGATGCAAGCATTTTAACATGGAGCAGGGTTTTTCCAGCTCTCCAAGGACAGGTACCACCTAAAACCATTTTTAGTTTTTTCAAGTCAAAACTTGACCAGTTTAGGATGTAAAAAGGGTGTCCCTTTTAGACAACTGTGTGTGTATGAGCGTGTATCCACTATGTGTATGTTAGGGGACTCTCAGTATCTGTGCTGTGCATATTACATGTATGCGGTGCTTGTGGGCATTTGTATAAGTAAGCAAGATTGTGTGTATTCCTTCACCAGTTGGGGGTCTCCAGGGTTTTGCTCCTTTCTTGCCCAGATACAGGACACAATTAATCACCCTGCGAATGAATTATTCACCACGCAGAACTGGATCCTGGCCCATCCTTTCCCAATACATCTCACACCAAGGCAATGCTAAAGAGTAGTGGTCCTTCCTGGATCGCTACCCGCACTCCAGGACTTCACACTCTGCAGACTCTATGCAGATCCACCCATCCCCACGGTATGGGGAGGGCTGACAGACTGGGCCACAGCGGACGGAATGAGAGCCGATTCTCTGATCTGTACGGCATGTGGATGCATCAGATGCAGCAGGGCGCAAAGGAAGGATGAGTCATCCAGATGATTCCCAAATCAGCAAATCTGAAATTTAAATAGTGAAGTGGTTGTGTGTGCTGTTATTGCATTTGAAAGACAAAAAAAAAAGACTCTGGAGGGTATGTGACCATCTTACCCAGTGTGGGAATGAGGCCTTTACATCCACAGTGATCTGTGGATGAATACAGGTGACGCCAAAATTAATCTTCCTACCAAGCAGGCTTCCGTTCAACCTTGCGTAAACACTAAGGTATCAGCCTATTGCTTTTTTTAAATCCAATTCCTTAATCTTTCTGTGCTCTCCAAATTTGTTATAGTGCCCTTCGATCCATGCAATTTCATCAGGCAATTTTCAACAGGTCTCATCATTTTCAACACACTGAACAAATGTGGGGATTGGATTTATTGAGGACATTGTTGAGTGAAAGCATATGACTGATGGTAAGGAGCTCTGATTGGTGAGTCTTGCTGTCTCAAAGATTCCTTCCGAGCCGCTTGGTCTTTTTAAGGCAGGGGAGAAGCGCTCAGCCTTTAACGCAGCGGGGAAGGCGTACGGTCTAGATTTCGGCAGACTAAGCACGTTCCCGGGCATCGTTAATCTGTATCGACAACCAGGGCGGGGAAGGGGGGAGGGTAAGGACATTAGCCATATTGCGGGGAGCCGTATGGCTCATTAGGAGGAGGAGCTGACCTGGGAGCAGTCTTTCACCTCTCTTACAGTCAGGGCTGAATGATCCCGAGGGACTGATCCTATAGGTCAGCTTTAATAACCATGGCCATGAGTCATCTCCCAAGTTTCTGGCAAGATCTGGCCAACATTGTGGATCTCTGCTCCCCACTACACTGTGTCAAAAGGCAGTACTTTATTGACAAAACACCACCGCATTATTTGCTTAGCAGAAATTCTTATCCAGAGTAACTTGAATTACATTGTTCTTTTAGCAGACGCCCTTATCCACAGTGACTTCCAGCACAAAAGAATGGAGCTATATAGAGAACTGATTTACATAGATTACATTCAATCAATTTATTGTATATCTACTGGAGCAATTCAGGTTATGTACCTTCTTCAAGGGCACAACAGCAATGTCACTCCTGGGAATGGAACTGGCAACCTTTGGGTTTTTAAAAAAAAAAAAAAAAAAACTTGTCTTTACCACTACACTAAACTTTTGTTTACTTTAGATAAATGTGTAAATGAAAGTAAACATTATTCTGTTAGCCTCTGTGCCAGACGGACTGTTCTCACAAATGTGTCCAAATGACAGCTATTCCAGGATTTGTTTTTCAGACAACTCCTCTCAGACCATTTGTTAAACAAATAAACATCACAGCGTCCTTGCTAATTGTCAGCATCACTGGGACACTGAGCCGTGACTATCCGTTTCTCTTCTTGGTGATTTGGCTGTACTTTTCTTTTCACGCTTTGGGAGAGTGTTATTGATTGATGAACATCAATTTTCTTGTGACAGCCATCTCTGTTTCTCTCTCTCAATTTGTTCAATCCAAAATGTTTCATCAGCGTGACATGCAGTTGGCGCAGGTCACTAAAGCACAAACCATAATCCCCGAAGCAAAACAAAGTCACATCCACTTACGACAACACTACTTTGTATGATGATATTCAGTATTAAAGAAACATAACCAAATTTATTAGAATTATTATATTCATCATGTTATTATTACTGTCATCAGCACTAAGACCTACATCACTGATAACTGTGATGCTACTGTTAACATTAAATGCACTCTGTCTTTTTCATGTTCTGACAGTTCAGAGCTCCCAGATTTGGGAGAGTCCCCATCCACAAGTAGTGATTGCTCCATCTTTCCCGATGCCCCACTTCCTCTCCTCAGGACGCCTGACACCACAGAGAGGTCCACGGGAGGGTTGCAGAGTGCTCTGTTTCAGTTTGTGTGGTCATTCCTCCATGACAGCATGATTTAAGCTCACTGGGGGTTCTTAACACACTGTCACTCCTCTTGTTTGAGTAAATGGTGATTCAGCTGAAAGTTAGTGTCGGTGGAATTTTTCAGGTCAGGGGCCTCTCCTTTTACCCCTGAGGAGGCTGGCGAGAGACCACAGCTGAAGCCACTAAAATTGCATTGTACTTTTTGAGTTAAACTTCTGTTTAAAGTCAGTTTTAAGGTTTAAACATGACTTTTTTCATTTGTAAACAAAACATCTGTCTCTCTCTCACACACACACATACACAGATATAGATATAAACACATAGATGCACATTAATATATATTTTTTATTTCAAGAAAGTAGCTAAGGATTAGTAATAAAGTTATATGTTCAAAATATTTTACTTAGAGAAACTGGTTTAGATGTGCTGAAGTGCACAACATTTTGTGAATCAATGTAATGGAACATTTTCATAATAGTTGATACTGATCACTATCTTAGTATCAGTTAATGAATATAACAGAATGCTGCTGTATAATAAATGAGTGTATCTGCTCCCAATCGAATATTATTGCCTCAGTCATACTGTCTGATAATGAGGCATAAGGCACCACCAGAGACGCAGATGATCATGAGGTTTGTAATGACCTTTTATATCAATTAGATATTATTTTTCCATGAAGCGCCCATGACTTGTATGTACAAACCATTCTGGGAAAAGAGCCAGATCAGACCAAAAAAAAAAAGATTCAAGGAAGTCTCACAAGAATTACAGGGGATTAATACAGTGTTTGGTTAGTAAGAGGCACCGTTCTGCGGCAAACAAAATGCTGGGATAGTATTTCATTGTTCATCAAGCCACCTCGGTAAGGCACATCTCAAGTATTTGCTTGGTGGGTCCTAAGAAAAAAAAGTTTCCCTGGGGCTCATTATCAAATATTTACTTACTTTTTCCCCAGAAAGTTTCAAACCAAGTTCCATCCTCGATTAGATGAACATGTTGGGTAAACTGCAAGTCATTTTTCAGACAGCTGGCCCAAGGTGCCCTTTTAACAGCTGCAATCTACAGTGCTGGATTCAAGGCTGTGGAATTAACGGTTTGTCGGTGGCACTTGTGTCAATCTCGACATGCCCTGACAGACCCCCGGGCACTGCCCGAGCTTGACAAGTGCGTGAGATGGTGACAATTATAAAAATAAGATGACCTCTTATAAATATCAATAAATGCATTTACTGTAGGTCATGGGTCTACTGCATGCAGTGGGTATTTAAGCTTATGGAACACAAAATAACTTATTGAACTGTGTACAATGACAGCAAAAATAGAATAATTAAATTCCAGAATAATAAAAAACAAAATTCTAGAATAAAGCAAACTGATTTTTTTCTTCAGGGAGAAAGCATAACGACAATGAGGAATTCATTCAACTCAGATCTCTAACTAAGCTACAGGGCCTTAAGTACTTCACTACAAGACCCTTGTCGTGTTGTATGCCCTAAACCCCCAGACTGCCACCCTGTGATCACAGAAACACTCAATCAAGGTAATGTCATATCCTGTCTGCAAATGAATGCCAGAAACAGTGGCCCTCTGGAGATCGACGTGTTTGGAACCCCGTGTTGGGTCTGAGCACACGAACCGCATTTTTACCGTTCGCACAGCGCCTTTATATTTGCTCCCACGTCGCCCACTTCAATTTCCCGTGAAGAACCGCCTCGTTATCGCGACATAAAATACGAAACCCTGCGCTGAGCCGATGGCGCGTGGTTATTGTCCAACCCTCGCGCTCTGGTTTCCGCAAATGGTCCGCGTGGAAATTGTATTGTAATTCCCGCTGCGCTGATTACCCATAAAGGCACCGAGGGATAGAGCGCTATTTTTCAGCGAGCTCGTCTCAGCAAAAATAAATAAATAAAAATAGTCATCATTTGCGCTCCAACAGTAAAGATTTATCAGCCTGGCTAACTCTGTTGTAAATGATGCGATACGCGCCCACATCCCAGTTTCATTTAGAAACACAATGGCTCCCCTTAGCCATGAGGCATGATTCCATTACCTTTTTTGTTTCATTACATATGCAAGCCTGGATATCGCATTTCGCTCCGGCTCGCATCCCTTTGCGCGTTCACAATGTCTTGATTAACGTTGTGTAGGGGCGGAAGCGAGCGCAGCTGCGGTGCCTGCCAGCCAGCCGCTTCTGCGCCTGCCTCACACCTGTGACGGAGCTCGGCGAGCGGAGGAAAAGAACAGGATGGCGGGGAAGCGCCAGCTCCGACGAGCGCAAAAACGACGCCAAAAATGAGCCGTCACATGCACCCGCGAAGCAGGAGGCTCGGGAGAGCGCACACCGTATATTCTCCACGCTCGTTTGCGTTTGACGTTTTCAAGAACAGAGAACCAACATCTGAAGAAAAGGCAGTACATCGGATTAGACATGTCGTAGGCCCACATTAACACACCGAAGGTGACATGAAACAAAAAAAATACATTTCTGCTGTATGTTGAATCACATGGCATTCCATTCTATACATACATATACGACATATGTAAAGTTAGAATGCATTCCTTATGTTTGCACAAATGCATAACAATCTGGCTATAAAAGATGATGCATTCAGTGCATTCTGAGGCGTATCAGGAAAATATATCCTGCTACTTTGCATTTTGTATGTTAATGTACGCCGTTTCCTCTGTAAGGGATAGGAGCTCACTGTGCGCCGTTTGAACCCCAGCTATAAAAAGAACAAAGCCATCGCGGATGAGCGTTCGAGGAGACCGGACAATGCTGACTCTCACATCTGTGTCAGTCAGCAGTTTTCACACCAAGCCCGCATGGACATCCATACCTCAGCCAGCAGCGATCTGACCACCGTCAGCAGTGCCCTTCAGCGATATCATGATATATAAAGCCATATCAATGCAAAGGATGCAGCAGCAATAACCCCATCATCCCGTGAAACAGAGGCACCCAGAGCAGAAGTATTCTCGTCCACAGGCGATATTCAATCACACAATATTTTAAATTCACGAAAGTATATATACGTATGTATTTGCATATTGCATATTGCACACAAAAATATTGCACATAAAAATGCATATTGCTACAGCCACCTACCTGGCTCGAAACCAGATGATGTTAAATGGCTGTAATGGGAATAGCTTGCCCAACTGTGTTTTTCACAAACTCGCACAAAACAAACACACAAACACTCCCCGAAAGTGGCACGAAGCAGACCTCCCAATCCAAGATAGCTGAGGTGAATTTAATTACTCACCGACTCCTGGGATTTCCTCGCAGACCGGCTGTACTGTAGGATCCCATGCTACCGGAGCCACAGCGGTGGTTTGTTTAGTTTAGTTTATTTTATTTTTATTAAAAAGCGATGGCACAAGGACGGCAATCCCATGCTCGGCTTCACAGCTCCGACGGTCACTCCAAAACTACAGCCTTGCGAGTATCAGCGGAACTAACACATTATCAAAACGACCTCGCAGTATGGTCGTCGTAGGCCCCAAACAAATGCTGCCTACCGGCGTCCCGGTGAAAACAAAACGCCCGAAATCATTGCGCGCCTTCGCCAAATGCATCCCCTTGCCTCCCCATCCAAACTGTATCCGCGTAATAGACCCCAAAGTCTCCGTCGCGTTCAAACATTCCGCCATTCATGTTTCCCCTCCCTCTTCCGGTCAGCGACTCACCTGTTTTCCGCTTACCTGAGAAGGGAACTGCCCCTGGCTGCATGGTGACATCATCAGGGAGTTCCAAAAAAAAAAAAAAAAAAAAAACGCCAGTACGTGCGATGCGTTATGACTCAATCTTAACAATACATAGATTTTTATTCGTTTTTAAAAGCGGGAAGAATGAATTCTTCATAGTATGCGGTTTTTGTCCAGCCTACTTCATTTTGCAGGACACCTCCAGCAGACTTCAAATCGGCCCACATTGCAGTTAGGCCTTAGTCGAAGCTAAGTATCTAATTTTTAAATTATTATTATTTAGACTTTGCATTTTTAAAAAAGATGAACCTAATTACTAATTAAATGCTCAATAAAAAATGATTACAAGGTACTAAGAAAAGAACATTAAAAATTAAATTTGGGAGAGATGGAAAAGGAGCACGGATTAAATTCAGCCTTTGGGCACTTATCGCAAGTCTACATCTCCACTCAGCACCAGGCCTGGGTCCAGAACTAGAAAGCTTCTGTTCTCCTTTCAAGGAGTATTGTTTTTAAAGTGCCTCTCTTGACATTTACATTTTTAGCAGATGCTCTTATTTAAAGAAACTTACAAATAAAAATTTCCGTGCTCGTGATAATGTTGCACAACAGACGGTGCATACAGGACACGACCTGTCGTACCTGAACGCGTGTCAGCCCCCCTGTGCAGTGCTGTGATAACTGGTGATGACTTGCATGTATACGATTCAATACATTCACAAATGTGATGCAGATGTGCAGTACATCAGTACAACACACACTACAGTAAGACCACACAAATAAGGGTGAGGTGAGTTACGCTTGGGTAGGGGACAGGGCTGGGGCTATGGGGGTGCTTAGGGGTACACTGCACCCCTAGACGGACCTCAGTGCACCCCCTTATATCCAGATGCCTGCATAATATTTTCTCCGGGCGCCGAGTCTGGTAGGGGAGCTGAGACGCATTCTGTAGAAGTGAGTCTTCAGTCTGTGGTGGGAGATGGCTGGGGACTCTGCTGTCCTGACCACTGTGGGAAACTCGTTCCAGCACATCGGGGGGCAGGATGGACACGGGATGTGACCAGGAAACGTAACCACATAGGGAAGGAACAGGAAGGTCACTTGGGGTTACAGAACGGCGGGATCTGGCCGGTGTGGAGGGTCTGATGATCGATTGCAGGCATGGCGGAGAGCTGCTCCCCTCACTGTCTGGTGAGATTAACGCCAGCGTTTTGAATCCTAACCGGACAGCATACAGTTAACAAACACAAACCGCAATAAGACAATAGACCCTGGAGCCATCCTCCCCTGAGAGTCATGCACTGTCCTCTCGTCCAAAACCCTCTCAGCCCCCTAAACACAACATGCAGGGCCTCTTCTGCTCTGTCCAATTACGGGAGCAAGCGAAAGCTTGTTTTTCCTCCGTTCCTGCCAGACTGCTCTACCAAAAGCCCACTTCTCTTTCCTAACAAAAAAACAAGAAAGAAAACAAAACCACATCAACCGCTTTCACTTTAGTGTAGCTGCTGCTGACATGATTATGGCATCATTGGGCTCCCTCTCCAGGGTCAGAAGAGTCAATTTTTCTTCTCTGTTTCGGATTTAAGATGATAATTATGTTAAGTATAGCTCATTTAAAGCTAACTGGTTACTGCTTAACCTTGGGTTTACAAATTGGACACATTTAAGCAAGTGTAACACCTTTTTGTTATATGTATGTATACCCTCCCCTCCCACAAACACAAAACAGTCCCCACACTTTCTCTCACCAAAATATAGCAGACTGAGACTGATAATAATAATAATAATAATAATATTCTGAACTGGCCCCTGCACAGTCTCATCTCCCAGCATGCTTTGAGGGCTGCCCAATGCTCCCTTTTGCTATACAGGCACTTGGGCATGAAAATGCCAAGACTATTGATCGGCTTAAGCATTCGCTTGTTCCATTTAATCACCTCTCATGTTCTACTAAAACCGTCCACGTTTCCCTAATTGCCCCCGCAGTAATCAAACTGCATGATGGGTCCAAATGGCTGTGCTCTGGGCATTCCTGAACTGCTGATGTCACCGAGGCCTCGCGGGGTTATTCTGGGCTCTGTTGTGTCGGTTGCACACAGCTCGCACTCTGAAATATCGCACATTCGGTGAACGGAACGGTGAAAGGCTAGCCGGCACAAAAGCCAGCTCTGGAAAGCTGCGGAGGTGAGTAAACACAAATACGCTCCTGTGAATAAAAGTGGCCTTCCCCCCCCGAGTTTGATGCAGAGTTGCTTTTGAACCTGTTGACCCCTCACCTTTGCTGGTGTCGCGGCTCGGCCGGTTGAAGGAAGGAGTCTTGCCACCGTTGGGTTTGTTGCTCGGTGACTGCATACGCACTGAAAGTCATGCCACTCTTGAGGTGGGTCACATACCACAGCCACCGGTATGAGATGAATGTGTGTCTGGAGAGAAAAGGCTTTTCTTACAGAGAAATGGGTGGCACTATGAGAACTGGACTGGTAACCAGGGGGTTGCAGTATCAGATACCATTTGGTACACTACTGCTTCACCCTTGAATCTAATTTATAAGGGTGGCAGTGTGGCATAGTGGTAAGGAACAGGGCTTGTAATTAAAAGGTTGCTGGTTCAATTCTGCACTGAGGCTTTGCTGTTGTACCCTTGGGCAAGGTGATTAATCCAGAAACGCCTCAGTAAATATCCAGCTATATAAGTGGATAACATGTCAAAACTGTAACCTATGTAAATCACTCGGAATAAGAGCTCTGCTAGATGACAATAATGTAATGTAATGTAGTTATGGGAAAGCTGGAATTCATAAAGCCCAGAATGGCTGGAATTATCATAGTCCCCTGCTGTGGAGGGCAAAGCATTTTGGTAGGTTCATTCCACTCCATGATTGACAGCACACTTTAGCTCCACCCATTAATAGGATTAGGAAGCCTCAACCACCCATCACCACCACTGAGAACACAGATGCTGTAACCCGACAGGGTGCCATGTGTCTCCTTTGCCTTTACTATGCATTATAAACTGATGAATGCCATGATACGGCAGAGAAAGGGGAACTTGGGGGATGTGCCCACTTAACGTTCACAGCAATATTGTGTGAAATGTGGATTTCAGCATTAGAGTAACCATTCCAGGCCCCAGTGGACTGTAAAAACAATAGAAAGCCTGGGGGGTAGGGAGCTGCCCCCTTGACCTCATTCATTTAGTATAAAAGAGATGGTGTGTATGCAGGTGCCTGACCTTATTCATGATATAATAAGTTACACAGTGGGTAACGATAATACACATAGAAATAATTAAACTTGAAATGAATTTCCAGGCAGTGAAATAACAGGAGAACCAGCCCCTGTGGAAATCATAGATCAGGAATGAGCAGAATAAGGAGAAGATGTAGACAAGGAGGGATACAGGACCGCTGCCGTGCCATGAAAGCACCAGTGTGAAGCTTTTTTTAGGTACCAAAAATGAAATTTTTATGCCAGGCTGTTTGGGGATTTTGTCAAAACCTCCAATTAAATCTTTGCTTTGAAATTTCACAAAAAAATTCAGATAAAGCAGACACAATTGCTTTGTTTTTTGAAGAGCGATGGGCTTGCAGACTGGGCTCTCCACACTGCGGGTCGGTACTGTTCGGGCCATTCCTGAGCGTCCAAGCCGTGGCCTGAAACGGCGGCTGATGTTGGTCACCCCTGAAACCCCCCCGGGGCTGCGTTCCGCACAGCGGTTTCGGGCGGCGGGCGCGGCGAGATGAATGCCTTTATTAAAAGGAAGTGATTGAAACATGATGGTCTGTGTGTACGCTGAATTAATCCCTCCATTAAAAAAAAAGCAGTTATTAAATATTTCACGGGCGCCGCGGCCGCCCCTGCAGAGATGGGATCACTCTCATTTCAGGAAGGGTCACGCAATTCCGACACAAGCAACTTTAAAGTCCCAGATGGATTAAAGAGAA
Organism: Megalops cyprinoides; assembly: GCF_013368585.1. NCBI lineage: Eukaryota > Metazoa > Chordata > Actinopteri > Elopiformes > Megalopidae > Megalops > Megalops cyprinoides. The sequence goes on from NC_050603.1 coordinate 4,408,333, forward strand.
ATGGGAATAGATTTCAGAACCCCCCCCCCTCCCCCCGCCCCCCGCCCCCCCTGCACCTCACCGCAGAGAGCTCCGAAAAGAAATCGGGCGCAAGTGTGCTCAACTTCTGCAAACAGGAAGTTTCTGTGAACGCATGCACAAAAGAGTTTAAAAGAAAACTTCCTGGAGGGAGCACCGCGGCGTGAGAGACACTTGTAACCGCTCGCCGAAACCAGAAGGAAACCATAAAGTGGACAATAAAGCAAAGTTTGCTTCCTTTGTGTTTCTTTTGTTTTTTCTGCTCCCAGCTCTGCTGACAAAGACTCCCTCTGTTCAGCATCTGCTGTATGATCTCATTTCCAGGAGCATATCAGGATCACCTTTAGCAGTTTTTTTTTTTAAGTTTTGCCCATTTGTGTTTTCTTTTTTTTTTTTGTCCCTCAGGAAATATTCTTCTGTAAACCATCCGGTGGCAATCTAAACATTGCCACTGTAAATAAACAGTGATGAATTGATTGTTTGAACATTTTTCTTAGCGCTTGAAAAGTGCTCCTAAAAATGCTTTAATTTCTTTTTTACGGCTTGAATTTGCTCATTTGTTTCCACACACGGGGATCCAAAATGATTGATGCACTTTTTCGTTGTATTTTTGTACACTGTTTTGCCAATTAGTTTTTATTGTTTTCTCCATTTATGTATTTTTAATTGTCATGCTTGTCTGAAGCACTTTTGGCTGCAATTTTACTGCACAAGAGGTGCTACAGAAATAATTTTCATTGTAACATTTTAGCATTATTTATGTCCAATGGTAAATTAATGGTAAATTGTGAAGTGAAATGTTACTATTTCTCAGTTTTTTTTTTTTTCCAGTACACAGTTCTATCTATAAGGCCTGATTTTTGACCCTCTGACTGTGCTGTGAACGCTGCTCTTAAAAATAACGGGAGTCACCCCTGGGTAAGACGAAAGTTTAAAGACACCAAAATGGACACAGAGGAGAGGGCGCGTGTGGGAGAAGTCAAATATAACATCATTAAGAGGGTGGACAGAGGGTCCCCCCGGAGGTTCTGGTGACATGGTGTTAATTAAATCAGTGCGGCAGGGGACCTCCGCTTCTGCAGATCTATAAATCACTGGGACGTTGGCACCGCTTGGCTGTCCGGAGACCCTGGCTTTCTGGGGGACTGCTTCATACCCTCCTTGTTTGTTTACTGTGTGGGCACATACGCTAAGTAAAGCTATTTAGGCTGTCAGGAAACGGCCCTACTTTCCTGCGGGCGGTTCATATCTGCGGGGCTTGGTGGATGATGGTGACAATACCAGAGGTGACGAGGTCGCCGACATCTTTTGCTGGATGCCAGACATCGTCCGCTGCTGAGCTGGATTGTCCTTCCAGAACCAGATGTATCTCTGGAGGACTGCGGGTTCGAATCTTGGGTGAGACGTTGCCAGGGTACTTTAGAGGAAGTTACATGAGATGAATTCCTCCGGTAAAATACCCAGCTGTACAAATGGATCACATGTACAAATGTTGGTTTCCCTGGAGACAGGAGACTGATAAGCAAATAATTAGGTTGGCTTGAAAAACTTTCTTCCTATTTCTTCTTCTTTTTTCTTCTTGCTATTGCATCTGATTTTCTGTGCATGTTTTGTGCTGCTCAGCTATACTTGGCCAATAGCTTCAAACCTTGGTGATTGCATTGCTTGTGTTTTTGTATTAATACCCCAAATAATTTTGGAGATATTTACGATTTTACATTGCAGAATTTCCCATTGACTAATCTGGACAGAACTCTCAGGATCTGAACATTCTAACATGTGCAGCTGACATCACAATGGGCCTGCTACAGTGGCCACAGATAGCAAAGCTTGTAACTGCTAGCTTTTTTCAAGCCAACTTTAAGTTTGTCCTCAAACTTTCCATTCTCGTTAATAACGACGTTATTTGCGTGAGCCACTGGACACAATGAGTGGCTCTGTTTTCTGCCTCAACCGTCTGCAGATATAACTACTAGGTTTTTTGAACGTGATAATACATACAATGTGACCTCTGTGAGTCACTTTGGATAAGGACGCGAGCTAAGCACACACAGTAAAATTATGTAATTTTTCTATGGACTTCATATTTCAGTTTCTTAGTCTTCCAAGGACTACTTATAGTGTCTTAATTAGAGACTGGATATAATATAACCTCAAAGACGACCTCTGAAAATCACACCAAATCTCCTTTCTGTTCTTCACCTCTGGATTCAGTTAATACTGCTTAGTTTTTTTTTAAGGGATAGCGCTATTCAATCAAAACAAAATAAAAATAAACCCCTTTAAAACGAATCCCACATTGTATGATCTGCCAAGCCATCGTAAGTCAGGAAAGCTACGTTACTGTACTACGGTGCCATATTTATAAGGGAATGTTTTTATTTTAGATTTGTCGTTAATTCCGTCAGCCTTAAATCGAGGGGATTTTTCTCCCATCAGCCCCTGGTGCTACACACTCGACACCTTCTGCTGCTGTAGCACTGCGAGTCCTCAGTCTGAGCATGTTCCAGTCCACCCCGTGTGACAGCGTGGTCCCGTTTAATTGCCCAGTAATTTCCATTGTGTCTGTGACCTGTTTGCTTGTTCACCGGCTTTAACAATAATTGCTGTCCTTGCGTGCCACCTTGAAGGAAGAGGTTTGCCATCAGCTGAACAAACAGTTCTGATAATGGAAGGGTGGGGGGGAGCTGATGGGGGAAGGTAATTTATGGTGCGCATATGCTGCTTAACTCAACAGCCGTGTTTACAAGATGATCGGGAAAATCGACATGTTGCTGTAGGGTTATTATGAATATTGCCAGAGCCAGAGCGTTGCGACTGTCCAATCAGAGCGCAGTACCTGAGATATCCTTTTTCATAGCAGCTATTAAAGGCCACTGAGGGATGTTCTATATAGAATAACCTGCCTTCCTTTCAGTTTTATTTTCACCTAATTGGAGCACAGAGTTAATTTGAAGTTTTCTGGAAGAAAAGGCAATAAACTATTTGAAAACTAACCGCAGGGAAAGTGTTTAATTAGAGGTGCCAAGTCCACATATTCAATGGCTATTACCAGGCTGATCTATAAATGTTCTGCACTTCCAGTCACTTTCCCTGGGTTACTGTAAGAACCACCCCATTTTAATACAATGGTATTTTTTTTGCCTCAAGTGCATAATGAAAAATGCTATTGTACTAAAAGGCACTTGGGGTGGCTTATGGGAAAATAATGCATTCGCATCGGTGTCTGCTTCAGGGATCCGAACCCACATCATTTTAATCAAGAGGTAAGTGGCCCCTTGACCGCCCTCAGACCCTGCTGCTCAGAGCAGAATGCATAACATGTTTCGCCATAGAACAGACCGGAGAATTAGCAGAGCTGGGTTCCCTGAAGATACGCACGTCCTCCGGCCTCATTTCAGTTCGGACCCTAATTACTGAACCGGAGCCATGTGATGAACGGGGAAGCTTGGCTTATGTCTGCGTCCAGGTGTCAATCAAAAAGGCACCTCCAGAACCCCATCGTGACCTTTGATCTCCAGGGTCAGGAGGGGACCGTGCTTCTCCGCCGCCAGACGGAGAAATCCCAGCGTTTTCTCCTCCAATCACAGTCCGACAGCATGCTAGAGATTGCGTCAGTTAGCCCTCTGATTAATTCCGTGGCATCAGCCTTCTGATCTTGTAGTGTACCCCCCACAGCTGCCCCCTGCCCCTGGCCCCCCGCCCCCCAAATGCTGGTGGTTGAATATCAAAGACCACACTGAGAGGGGGGAGGCAGAGGCAATGCTTCAGACTTGCAGTTTCCCTCCAGTGTACGTGTAAGAAATGGTAGAGGAAGGACGTGGCGGAGGGGGGTTGTGTGTACTGTGAGAACAGCCTTTATCAGGGTTGGCTTGCCCCACTGCCACACCTGTAGGGAACATCATATTGATCTCCCCTCTTCAGCTCCCCCCCCCATCCCACCCCACCCCCCTGCCCATGTCGGTGAGCGAGGTCCAGGTCAGCTAATTGGTTTAGGCTGGGGGGGGGGGGCGGGGGGCGGAGGGGAAATTACCCTCCCACTTTGCCCGTCTGCCTAATCCACATGGGACTCTCGGAAGGAAATGAGAGGGAGAAATAAAGAAAGACTGGTCATGTCTGGAATAATTAGGGGATTTGCGGGGATTACGACAGCTGTCGGACCCAGGTAAGCGCGCTTCACACACGACAGCTCTGCCTAGCAGCTTCCTCTCCTCACTATAGAAACCAAGGACCCGCGCCGAGAGAGAAGTCCTCTAATTGACCTTTACTGTTTGTGTGTGCTGGGATGAGATATACGCCACGCTACGCTGACGTGTTAACGCCTCAGCCGGAAGCTGCGTCTGGAAACATGCATCCAACACACAGGTAGGGGCTTAGCTGCCATCTGATTACTTTGCCTTAAATTTGTTTCTGTGAAAATAAATGTACATAAAGCACCAAATTTGTCAGAACTGTAGGCCGTGGCAGCTGAGGTTTGCAGGCGAACAGAGCTGTCAGGACCCGTAGGGATTATGGTTTTTCATTAATTCATGCCCTTATCCAGGATGACTGAAATTACTCATACTTTACATGTACCGCTCACCAGGGAGAGATAACTGCGAGGGAGGGGGGGGGGGTGGGTTACTGTCCTGTGTGACAGGGAGAGAGACAAAGAACAAAAGAAATGTACAGTGATAGAGAGAGGGAGAGAAACCCAGAAGTATTATGAAATAAAACTAATCACCTCGGTTGATGCCATACTGCTCCAACTAATAATAATGATATAATGTTCCCATCATTGTTATTACTTCCAGTATCAGTTCAAATATGAAAGATAGAGAGGGAACAGAAGATCATAACAGAGAAAGTGAGATCAGAGAGACAGAGGGAGAGAGAGGGAGAGAGAGAGAGAGAATAAAACAATAGACAGGGGCCTATTTCTGGAGCAAGAGAGATATTTAATACACGTTTAATTAATTACTCTCCATATGGAAAAAATGTGTGAAAAATCCATTTACCTCGCAATCAAATAAACAAATCTGGAGACTTTGTGTTGATGTGACGCTAATCCCTCCTGTAATCATGTCACATCACACATGCTATACAATATTATTACAATATACAATATACTTTCCTCTTTTTTATTTCTTTTCTTTCAGTTTGATTCTCAGTGCTAGTGGCAGTTACCAAGGAAGGTGGTGTGGCATAGTGATGAAGTGGAGGGCTTGTAACCGAAAGGTTGCTGGTTCAATTCTCTAATGTGGCACTGCTGCTCTACCCTTGGGCAAGGTACTTAACCCAGAACTGCCCCAGTAAATATCCAGCTGTGTAAATGAGGGTAATGCAGAAATTGTAACCTTGCCCAAGTCGCTCTGGATAAAAGAGAGTAATGTAAGTTACAATACCAGCTACAGTGTGTATTAATGTCTGTTACAGTGTCAGTGTGACTACGAATGTGGGTGTCAGGTGGCCAGGTCAGTGTTTTGTACTGAAACACACCTCTTCTGTCTCCCGGCAGCCTCTCAGGACACGCCCTCCAGCTCTAATGGCGGTTCAGCCAATCACAGTGAGTCAGCCACACCACACAGTCATTTCAGGATGCCCATGTGATCCTAACGAGCGTGTCGGGAGGCACGAAAAAGGTTAAAAATAACTCAGCGGGGAGCTGGGTGCGGGCGATAATCACTTTGCAAATTTTACAAAATCCTCCCTTTAGCAAAAAGCCCAATTCAGACGTGCCTGGGTCCTGATAATGGCCCACAATACAGCCTCTGCAGCGCCTGGCGATAGCGCCATTGGTTAACTGTAAGTTTCAGGCTTTGCAGGAAAGAAAAGGACGGAGATGGCTTAATTAATTAATGATGTAAAGACTCCTGGAGGAGTGAGCCGGAGTGGAAACTGCAGCTGGTGTGCATGTGGTGCTTCCACGCTTGAAGCACAGCAGAGGATACAGGCTAGCAGGGCCCAGCTCCACTGGCCTGTAAAAGGCAGGCAGACCATCTCCAGCGCCTTCCTCCCTTTAATCCATTCATTATTAACCTTATCTCCAGACCGCTCTGTCCTCATAATCTCTCATGACTTAATAGGAAATTTTTTTTTACAGAGGGAAAGTGTGCGTGATGTTCTGGCCAGCCTCTCCTGACCTCTGCCGCACGCAGGCACCTTCTGACAGAATCCTGGGTGGGGAATTTGCGACTGGATTGTGGAGACGGGCGCGCATGTGATCTGCAGATATGGGAAATGCTTTGGGTGACCTGGCGATTGGGTGAGAGGAGCGGTTTCTGTGATTCAGCTCTGCCCCTGAGACTCGAGTAAGCCCCAAGATATGGTTTGGCCTATGTTTCCTAAACCTCAGAGGGGGAGAGCACTCGAGGGGTTAGGGGGGAGGGCGTGTCTGCAGAGAGGAGGGAGGAGAAGGGGGAGGAGGGATGTCGTGTTTTGGCGTACTGTTGTGGAGACGCAGGGCGGGGTCGGTTGTCTCCAAAACCAAGTGATATGGCTCAGATCAGAACCCCCCCCTCCACCCCCCAAACTCAACCCCCCCTAGCTCTACCACCAGCATGATTGCAAACAGATTTTGAGGCTGGTCATGATTTGGCTCCACTCAGGTTGTTGTTTAATGTGATGGGAAGAACTTCCCATGGCAACAGTCTCCTGGAGACGAAGGTAGAACCCTACTTACTAATTCCACAGCCCTCTGTGTTCCGTAATGTGCATCTGGGACAATATCAGACTGACCATACCACAGTGATATATTGTTATTTCCCAAAAGAAGGCATTGCAAAATTATAAGGCCTCGCATATGAATTTGTTAATCCATTTGTGTGCTTGCATCTATAATGAAGCCTAAAATGTTGGTCAGACTAACACGGCAAGCAGAAATAAACTGCACAAGCAAAGAATAATACCCTTTTGAATGAATAGGTACACAGTGGATAATGAGAGACCAAGGAAAAAAGTGCGTTCAGTTTGAAACGTGCTTCATCCATGCGCACACAGCTTGCGTGCACGTGTGACAGAGACTGAACTACCCTCTGACATGAATACTCCATTCTCACACCTGTGTGCCTCTGTCTCCTGCTTGAATGCATGCCAAGATGTAGGCAACATAAAACCAATACGCAGGCAACTTCCCTCAGACTGATGACACTCACAACCCCACACGAAAAGAAAAAAAAAAAAAATCATGAAAAATATACATAACAGGTAGCATTCTAGACATTCATCCAAAAAGTAAAAGTTATTCCTTTAAGATGCATAAGGTATATATTGTAATCAGGTACTATTCTCGTTCACGTGTACTTAAAATCCATATTCCAAGTACTTATACGCTACCTTACACTACCTGGTACTCACACACTACTTTACAGTAAAAGGTGTTGCTGTCCTCTGCTTTTTGAGAGAGAGAGAATCAGAGAGACAGACACAGAGAGATAGATAAAAGAGAGAGAGAGAGAGCTGTCAGAGGACAATGTTTGACCTTTCTTGCGTCTCCTGTCTTTAAGTCCGTCACTCTTTGATGTCCTGTGTCCCAACCTGTCAGCGTCGGCGGGGGGGACTTCAGCGTGGAATCACATCATCACATCAAAGGGTGGCGGCCAAAGCCGCTCCTCTCTGGGAGATTGGTTCCCTCTGAAGTCCGGGGGTCAGGAGCTCAGCGGCCGGGTGCAATCGCCTCAGAAGTGACCCTGCATTTAGACAAGGCTGGTGATGCTGGAGTCACGCCAGCTCCTCCCACCCATGTGAAATGAGTACACGTGCAATCACTTTAAGGAAAATTACAAATTAATAAAAGGTAAAAGACATTTTTTTAGTATAACTTCATAAGGCCTTTATAAAGCATACCTAAGATACCTAACAGAACACAGAATTACAAAATATGTATATACAAAAACTACTAAACTAAATAAAAATAAATAGAATAAAAATAGAATGTGCAAATTAAATGTAAAATGTGCATTGTGCAATGCCAGTGGAGGAGACTCCTCTCCCAGCACAGAGGGGACTCATTGTAGATGGCTATTGCAGCGGGCAGGAATGACCTCCTGTAACGGTCCTTATTGCAGCGGAGCTGAAGGAGCCTCTAACTGAAGACATTCTGTTGTCTGACCAGTAGGTTGTGTAGGGGGTGTGTAGTGTTGTCCATTATGTTGAGCAACTTGTGCAACAGCCTTCTCTCCACAACCAACTCCAGGGGCTCCAGAGCAGTCCCCAGCACAGAGCCAGCCTTCTTTATCAGTTTGTTCGGTTTCTGAGAGTCGCCGGCTCTGATGCTGCTGCCCCAACAGATGGCTGCAAAGAAAACTGCACTCGCCACAACAGACTGGTAAAAGATACGCAACATCTTGCTGCACACATTGAAGGACCTAAGCTTCCTCAAGATGTACAGTCTGCTCTGTCCCTTCCTGTAGACAGCCTCAAAACATCACTGTCAAAAGCATTACTGTCTTATAAAGCATTTATAAGTGACTGCAGTTAGCTGCTGGCATAGAGATACAAGGGGCATTTTCTGTAAAAAGCCATGAATATGGTGTATCCTTATACCTTGTCTATGAGCATTTGCTTATAACTGCTTCATAAAGCACTGCAGCCATGTATAAATGCTTTATAAGGGATAATGCCATGCTTGTCAATGTGTACGCCTCGTGAAGTTATATAGGAAGTGTGACCCTTATATTTAAAGTAAACTTTAAATATTGTCACACAGATGTAATGTAGGCTTTATGAAACCTTATGAGCATAACATTTTACATAAAATGTGACCAAGACACGTGTCTGCTTCAGAGCACCAATAAAGTTTCAGTAACACACACCATTCCTTTCATACCTCTCCAAATCTGATGCCTGGTACATCCAACCAAACACTTGCCTCGGGTTTTATTCTCTTATAGAGGCACCTGAGGTAGCTTTAGTGACAGCACCAGTGACAGAATGTCATTGAAGAACTGGGAGATTATTCTCCACCTTTCATAAGTCACTTTGTGTGACTCAGACAAAAGATCATGACAAATGACCTCTCAGTATGAAGGTACAACTCATGCCTACAGTTATATTAAGTGGTAAGTGGAGGTCAAGCAAGTCGAAATGCATTCTGATATTTTCTGTAATCACAGTATCCCTATGGCATCCTTACAGCATGGAAATGGCCTCAAATACTGTGCAATGAAATCCCTTAATTCATGAAATCACTGGATCATTGCAGTAAAATAAATGAATACTTCAGCTCTTATTGACGTTGGCATTTAGGATATTGATGACTGGCAGCGCGCTGTTGAAAGTGGCTTATTTTCTGTTAAAAAACATTAAATCAGTCACGCAGTCCATGGCGGGAAGTTTGGCGTCCCAGTCCCTTAAAGCTGACACTTCAAATACGGACTCCTTTATCTCCCGTCTCGCGCCCTCATAAACAAGACTCACCCTCGCCTCCTCAGGGATCTCGCGCTGAAATAAAACTTTGGTTGTAAAGATAGATAGATATAGTGAGCGTGTCTCCTGAGGGAGGTGTCTGGTACTGGCTGCTGTGACCCCCCCCCCCCCCCCCCCCCCCCCCCAATCCCCATCCCTGCCCCCCCACAGACCACCTTGTGCCCACCCCTGTCTCCGCCCCATGTTCCTAGACCCGAAGGCTTCTTTGATTTATGAGGCAGATTGCTTCTACTGTGGGACTGAGCCTCACTGCCCGGCTCCCCCGCAGTCAGGTCCTGTTAGAGAGCTCCCTGGCCTGTCAGAGGGCTGAATCCAGCAAATAACTTTAAATAATGGAGAGGAAATGTGGGTTCCTGAGGGAGGGTGAAGGTGGTGTGCCGCACTGTCCTGTACTTGGACCTCGGGGATGAGGAGAACTTCAATGAGAGATGCCGTCGGGAGTCTGAGATTGAATTGGACGTTGTGGGGGTCGATGGTTGGCTGGAGGTGGAGGCAGGATTATGGGAAATCTGCCAGCACTAGGGTGTGTGTGTATGTGTGTGTAAATTCTGGACCAACGCCCAGGGCCCTAACACCAAGCATGCCCCTAAGGCACTCTCTCTTACAGTTCAATTAAAACAGCGTGGGCATTCTTTACAAGACGCTATAAAAGATCCATGAATATGTACATTCCTTTGTGTTAGCACTTAAGGCGTCCGAAGGTTAATGCAATGGAATTTGGACCCGGTTCCACAAGGGAGTCCTATTAATCATTATAAAGATAACCTACTGTTATTGCCTTGTATACTTTAAATTTAAATGTTATGGGGGGGAAAGTGCCTTATCCATCATGTGAGAGACTCTTCACTTAGGTGCAGTGGTGACTGGCATGCCTGGAACAGGACAGACTGCAATGCTTAAAACTCTTTTTAAAAACTATCCTTCCCCTCTGCCCGTGTTCATTTGTTTTGCCTGATCAGCAATCAAGGAATTAATTAGCAGAACAATCAGCGCAGATCCTGGGCTAATTCCCCTTTCTCTATAATTGCATCTCCCGGTACTGTTTCTTATTCTTGCGCGTCCCGAAATCATGCAGCATTTGCGCAGATCGGCTGATTATTTGAACCTGCGGGGGGTTAGGTTTACTCTTCCCTGTCCTCCACCAGCCAGGGCATCTTGATGATGTCAGGATCAATTAGGTACTGTCTGCGCCGGTGCTGAGACCCCGAGGATATAAACACTGAGAACACTCACATGGCTGATCACAGCCAGCAACCAGGGGGAGATGCAGCTGACATGAAGTCTGTGTTTTTTTGTTTTTTTTTTTTTCAGGAGAATCTCAGCCGTAGGCCGGACACAAAGCTGTGTCGGGCAGGCACGTTGGGCAGGCACCAGCGTTCAGCTTGCTGCCGTGAGCTACAGCTCTGGGTGAAAGTGTTGCAGTGGAAAAGCAATGGTGCTGTGCCAGGTCGGCCAGCTTTGGCTCCAGCGTGGTCCAGTTTTATAAATAAATTTATAGGGTGCTAGCAGGTGCCCAGACAGCCCTATGTAACTCATGCGTGGATCAGCCTCTGGTTCTGCAGAGACCAGGGAACACAACCATCCCCAGCCCAGATTAGCTAAACTTCAACGTGCCTTCCTGTGCAAACCTGCTAGTTTGTTCACCAAACTCCGACAATTTCAGAGTTCACAGCATCATTGAGATGCAACAAACAAAACCCAAAGATTTTTTTTTGTACGGTTGCCTTCATTAAGGCACAAAAATAAAACCCACAGAAATCTTCATTTTCTTTCTCATCTCGTTTACTTTTTTTTCTTCGTCAGCGGTTCGTTCAAGAGGTGACAGAAATAAAATGTAATCTCCTTTGATTCATAAAAGGATTGAGAACATCTTTTGTTTTCTCATTATTTTTCTTTTGTGTTTTTTTTGTTGTTGTTTTGCGCATGAAAGTGCGTATTTTTTTTTTTGTTCCAGAGCTTGGCATTTGTCAGAACAAAGTTAATGACTTATGAAGAGGAAATTAAGAGGAAGAGGGACTTAGATGAAATGACAGGTAGAATGCATTCTTTGCATCTCTGAGGTGGGTGGACCAGCTGATACAGGTTGGTACAGGAAGTCTGTGCAGCTAAACGTACAATCAGTGGTGGAATGACTTTTTTACTACCAATTTAATGTTTATTATTATTACTTTGTGCCTTTAAAGCGATCTTCATTTTAAAATGGATTTAATGTTGCTGTAACAGTTGCTGTTGATGTTTTAATTACTTTTTCCAGCATGATCCCCTGACAGAAAACCATAATTTCAACCCAGTCTATTCAAGACCCATGTTAAATAGCAATCCACCTGGCCCAGTGCTGTTTAAGACAAGACTGGACAGCAGGCTTTATGCTGGAAATAGGAAAGTGAGGCTTCAATGACCCAAGATGAGGGGAACCACAATGGGCTGTCAATCACTGACATTTGCCTATAAAAAGCCTGCTCTAAACAGCAAAACACTGCATGATTGGTTCAGGTCAGTGAGTCACTGAAAACATAAGAAGGCTCTGCCCATTTTGGAGCTTCTGAGGCCATACCCTCCCATCACTACATTAATGCACGTCTTCTTTCAACAGGCATCCAATCCCCCCCCCCCCCCCCCCCCCCATTAACACTTTGTCAAGCAATGGGTTCAGAGCCGCATGGTTCTCAAACTGCACAAAAAAAACCCACTTAATTAAGCAAACCCTCGTACCTTTCCCCTGGCAGCCATGTCACGTCTAAGGCGGAGCACTAAAGCTGGAGTTCCGGAACAGACAAGCAGACACAGCTTCCATTCTGTCCTTTTCAGGATTTGACCTTGGAAGGTCATTTAAAAAGGACACTTAAAAAAACAGAGAGATGGCACTTCAGTTTTAATCATGTTTTAATGACTGACATTTGAGGGGGTGTTGAGAGCTCCCTGCCAAAATATGCTTCACAATATATTAAACTTTAAATAACAATATATGCAGTAGTTTTTTGGCAACAAATATATCCTTTTATTTTGGATTTTAACATTCACCACATCATTTTTAACATTAATTATATTACTCAAAATTATTTCAGTGCTTTGCTCATTTTTTATCAGAATGGCTGCAAATACATCACTGTTATAATACTGTTATAATACTCCCTTCCCAGCTGCAGGTACTTTTTCCCCTTCACAACAGGTCTAAGATCACTCCATCTACCCTTATTGCTAACCCCAGCCATTTAGTGTGAAATTTTGATTCTGTTCCAGGATCAGTTGCAAATGTCAGTAAGTTCCTACGGCCCACATCCCTCCGCTGTCACAGCAGTGGAACAGCTCAGGGAATTGTGGGATAGCTACCGCCCACCATGTGCTTGTCCCAGATGTAATCAATTGCTGTAAGGACTGACAGCGGGTTGCCAGATGGACAACTCCCCGTTCCCCAGCTGAGCTTTCGGATAAGTGGAAGCCAAGGTCAAGGAGAGGGGGTGACCACACACAGTGGTCTTTACACTTGCGACCGCATGACACCCATTTCTGGTGAAAAGAAATTTTCTAACAGTGTGTGTTAGGATTAGCTGCTTTCATGGTAGGGTTCTGGTCAGAAACACCACCACCGTCTCAGAAATACCAGGAAATACAGGCACCATCAGAGAGAGAAGAGGCACAAAATACATTTAATGTTTTTATTACTTTGTGGCTTTAAAGCTGTTTTCACACTTTAAAATGGTTTTTTCTATTGCTGTGACGATTGCTGTTTTAATTATTTTTAAGGTATGATAAGCAACGCTAATAAAATGTGTTGTTATTATTTTAGACAAAATGACAAACCAATATGAGTTCAACAGGCTGTTCTCATCAGCACAAGGAAAGAAAAAGGAAAATTAATGTCATTTTCATTTTATATTATTATTTCCTTCTTTGAAAAATCAACCCTTAACATCAATCAATGAGAAATGGTTTAAGTCTCTTTAAAGAAAAACAATGATATAGAGACACAGTAACTGTAATACTCATTACAATAATGCACACTGAAAAATAGTATTATGGCCAAGGAAAATGCTTTTTCAGCATGAGGTCCTAAATCTAATTTGTCAAGAAGGTGTTTTTTCTCCCTTTATAATTAAAAATAAATTGATTGATCAGAAAACTCCCACAACGAACAGCTGAAAAAATTAATCAAGTCACAGATAAATCAACTAGCGACATGAATCGACTGACATACTGCCCATGTAAAGACATGAATAAAACATATACACAGAACACACTACATTTACGTTTCCGTGATTAATTGGCTTCAGTTTGCCCGAGGACTGCCTCTTGAGTGAGTACCATGTGGCCGCACCATAAGCCAGTGGTCAGAGGGAGACATTTACTCCTGTATCATACTAAAAGAGTGGACAATCTGAAACCCCCAAAAGAGCACACACAGATACTGCTGACAGAGCCAGGCACAGAGTGAAGGTCAAGCTTTATCAGATGAAAAAGAGGACAAAGGCTGTAGATACAAGCCTGTAGCATCCCTGATAAAGCCCATTAATTGGGCAACAGAGAGCATTCACACTCAGCATGATGTGGGGCGGAGATTTCTTGACCTCCTGGAGGATGGCGCAGACTGTATGATTGGAGGTGACTCGTTTGGTTCCCTGCCGAAATGCAAGCAGGTCTTGCGAAGAGAGGCAGGTGGTGTGTTGCAGCGTGGCGTGGCTGTCGCTGAATTGGCTCAAGGTCTGTGAAGTGCAGCAGAGCAGAGTGAGTGAGTGAGAACTGGCTGACTCCTACTCAGTTCTGCAGAATTTTATTATTTCCAATTATCCTTTTTAAAGAAGCCAGAGGAACAGTGAGGAGTACAGAAAAGCGACATTTCAAACTAGTTACTCTTTTCCTTGTATCCTTCTTCCTCCCTACACCGGGCGGGGGTGGAGGGGGGAGAAATATCTTAAGCTGCCTTAACAAAAATGTGGCATTAACCCACTTTAAAGGATCGTTCAATAGGGCTCTTCAAGCTTTCTTCATTCTTCTTTCTCGGTGTAAAAATAGCTGTTATTTTTTTCCCTCTCCAGAAGCGGTGCTTTCGAGATCTCGTCGCCGGGAAGCAAGCATGAATCACATTATTTCCTCCCGCGCTGGGCTAATCTGCTCTGATTTGAATTAAAGTGTTCATGGAAGTCTTTTACTTCATTTGAGTGTTTAAGAACCGAGGGTCTGAGGTGAATCAAGTGTTCTCAATTTAAGCACGGTTGGAGTGTGAATCGCTAATGGGCAGTCACGGCTGCGCAGTGAGAAAATTAGCCTCCGGACAACATTAAGTTTGCTGTACCGCGCCGAGCACTTATAAATTAGATTTATAAGGGCCTTAGACTTATTGTGTTCTTAATATGTCCAATGGCACACATTACAATAGGCATTGGCATATTGAATTTGCTTTATAAATATTAAAAATAACCTCTGGTTAGCGGTACGTGTTACAAGATTAAAACAGTGATCATTTTTCTAAGAAAAAGGGGGCTTTTGAAACATCGTTAGTGCTGCAAAATGAAATTTCGATTATGGTGTGTGATTTGTCAGGATTTTTGGCTCTCGTAGCACAGCAAGAAATTTGATTATACTGCTGGGCTAAAGACCCAGGTCTCTAATTTGTGGAGGTAAACGTACTTTATCCCTGACACCAGGGGGCGACAACACCCTCTATGGCAGACTGTCACGCCCTCTCTTCCGCTAATCAGCAATGCTAATGACAGCACAGCAACAGCACGTCAGAAATGCAAAGCTCCACAGAGGATTGGTCTCAAGGGCAGAGTTATCAATTTGAAGCCACATGCTTAACACTCGCGAATCTGCCTCTGGATGCGAACCGTCCAGGAATTTTTGCTCGACACACTTTATGTTTTTATCTCTGCTTGAATTATCTGTGTGGGAAGCAGTGGTTTTGGCTTACTGGTGGTTAGCCTTTAAGCATATTAGCTGCTATGTTATACATATTTAAATCAGGGCCTTCTAGAGACAAATAGTAAAAATATGAGAGGGGACATTGCTTGTAGACTGTATTTGCTCTGTAGATAAATGCATATATTGAGTTAAAATGTTTTGACTGAAAAACATGAGCGATTTTAATTAGAAGTGGACTGTACATGAGAGAGAGAAACCAGCTGGAAATTTGGTTTCCGGTGCTTCAAGTAGAGGGCATTAATTATAACTTCATAATAATCATCACCATCATATTTATGATGGTAATTATAATTCAATCAATGTCATTAATTTTTATAAATGTCAAAATACAAATCAGCCTAAAATTATCAAATTAGATTTTCATTTTGTTGCCAAAAGACATGAGAGACAGCCATTTTGAACTGACTGACCAAGGCTGAGCAGGAGACACTTGTGCTGCGACAAAACCAATCCTCCACTTTTATGAAAAAGACAGGCAAAGCTGCAGAAATGTACTGATTTCAATAATTAGCACCCAATGCACTGCTAAAACAGATGTCATCTGTATGCCTGCTTCACAATTTGACAGAAAAATTTCCTGTTTCTTTCCTCTCCACTACTCAGAAATATACTGTAACGTGTAAATAATTTAGATTATTTAATATTAATTTCAAATCACGGATGTAAGATAACATGCAAGTTTGTCTTGGCTAAAAGCAGACCTTTAATTAATTTCAATTAATTTAATTTAATGCATGGCTTTGTGGTAAATATCTGGGTAGAGAGCAAGTGCGTACATCTGTGTGTGTGTGTGTGTGTGTGTGTGTGTGTGTGTGTCTGTGCGTGTGCGTGTGCGGGGGCAGTGGATAAAGGAACGAGAGCAGTGGGGAGGGGCGTGAGCAGGGTGTGTAAGAAGGATAGATTAGAGCACTTAAGGAGAACAGAAAAGACAAAGAGGGACAGAGAAGAAATGGAGTGAAGGTGACAGGTGAGAGAGGGAGAGGAAGAGACTGACCGAGAGAGAAACGGGGAGCGAAAGTTTCAGGCGGAGGGAGGCAGACTCAGTGATGAGGCCTGTGGAGGAATGAAGGACAGGAGAGGGGTGACGTGCCTGAGACCCTGCCTCCCCCTGCCTCCACCAACTCCACCCACCCCCCAACACCAGCCCCTGACTTCACCATCTCCACCCTACTCCCAACGCCTGCCCCCTGACTTCACCAACTCCACCTACCCCCCAAAACCTGACCCCTGCCTCCACCAAATCCACCCGCCTCCCAATACCAACCCCTGACTTCACCAACTCCACCCACCCCCCAAAACCTGACCCTCGCCTCCACCAAATCCACCCACCCCCCAACACCAGCCCCTGACTTCACCATCTCCACCCGCCTCCCAATACCAACCCCTAACTTCACCAACTCCACCCACCCCCCAAAACCCGACCCTTGACTTCACCAACTCCACCCACCCCCCAAAACCTGACCCCTGACTTCACCAACTCCACCCACCTCCCAAAACCTGACCCTCGCCTCCACCAGCTCCACATTGTATCTGCACTGCTGCCAACAGTGAGCTCTCCCTGCTACAGCAATTCTGGTTTACACCACTCAAACAGGCCGCAGTTCAGTGGCACTGAGAGAGGGAGCTGATTGGTTCGTTTGATGAGATGTTTACTCATTAAGGGACTGCCTTTTCACACAGAGGGACGTGTTAATCGATTCCATTTTCTCTCTTCCATTCCGAGACCCCAGACAACCTTTCATTTTTACTCAATCAAGGCAGGGAACAATAGGTCGCGTACAAGGCTGGTTTGATCCATTATTATTGTAAAAAAGCACTGCATTATATTTAGTAATCAAAAAAAGATTGTATTTTTTTTTTGATGGTTAATGCATGCATTATCTAATCAAGTCGCATCTGCTGAGAGTGCCGTTTGTGACAATTTGATAATCATGGACACGACTAATCCAAACACCAAATACTGCATTAAGGGACCAAGCCTAGTCTCCAATGACCTTGTAGACTTTTGCATTCGAAGATGCAGGTGGCTGGAAAGTATGTCAAAGTGCCCACAGGGCTAATCTATAGAAAAAACATTCTGCAGTTGTATGTTTTGATGATGGTCAAGGTTGCTCCTCCCTCAAAGCCAAATGTGCAGATCACTCTCCAGATGGCAACAAGGAGCAATAAACACACACTAAAGATGCCCTTGTCCCCCATCCTTGGCCATCTTTGTGTGCTGGTGTCACTTTACTGGTGCCCATGAATGCATGCTACCACACAAGCCTTGCATGCTAACAAAACAACACATTCCCTTTTAACTTCATGAACCACACCCATGAAAAACCATGTGAAGTATATTCATATATGTGTTGCTCAAAAATACATTTAAAACAAATTGCTTTGCAAAGAAGAAATACATTACTACATACAAAAACAGCAGTAATGTACATATTTTCAATATTTTGGTTGAGCTAAAAATATATTCTCTAGAATATATTCTCAGTATCTTATTTTTGTTTGTATGGGAATATTACCATTGTTATTATTTGTATTATATATAGTATATTAACCAGTATCAATGTCATCTCTATATTAAAATTTATGAAGTGAGGTCATTAGGATACTCTTAGGTCAAGAGGTTATAATTTGATGAGGTGGCAATACCTGACGAGTGTAAAAGCACTGCTAACCTTAACCGTGCCAAATCCCACCCCTCTTTCCGCTCTGCCTCGGCCAGTCTCTCTCAGAGTGACCTTTTGGTATAAGACACTGTCTACGCTTCCATTTCCCTAGACTGCCTCTTAACTGGTATCCGCCTACCTGGGGGTGATACAGCCTCAAGATTAGCTTCCATTAGAGTGGAGCCCAGGGGCTACACTGAGCCATTTGGTTTGACAGGGTTATGCATGGTAATATACAGTCGAATGCAATCCAGAGCACAAGGAATATTTATCCTGCCTATATCCAAATATATGAGACATATAACAAAGCATATAAATTATCAGTGACTTCATATGTACAATTTAACGTGTAGATATAGAGTAAAATATACTTCTGTACCATATATGCAATTGTATCATATATTATTCAAGTATATTATTATGTATAAAATGAAATATAGTATATATTCTTTCCTTAAAGGTATCCAGCAGTCTGCCAACCTAGGAGAGTTTATAGGCTTCTTTATGTCCCTGGGTGACTGAAAAGCAAGGAGCTTTGGGTGTCATAAAAGCCTGACAGGCTATGTCTCAACAGGAAGTGTGTACTGCACCCTGACTCCAGCATGGCATGAACAAAGAAGTGGAAATACCTGCCCCGCTATAAGCTTTCCTGCAGCCACTGCCACCAAAATAATCATAATGAAAAAAACAAGTTACAACAAAAACAAAGTGTGCCTCCTTACAGCTAAAAGGAGAAATAGGTTTCACAGAAATTGGTTCTTTCTTGGACCTGGATGTAATTCAGTGGTTCCTTCCAAATTGCACAATTCAGTCAAAACAAGTCGTTATCTTTTTCCCTTCAAATCCCTGACTATTTTTTATTGTGTCTTTTATTTGCTCATGTCTGTGAACTCTGTGCTGCGTGACTGAAAAAATACCGCTGACAATTTGCTGATGTTCTTGGTATGCGTGTGCCAAGCCTTTTGGGTGATTTGATGGGAGAGCTTCCTATTTCACCTGTGTCTTCCTGTGGGTTCATTCATTGGTCTTCCTGTCTACGTAGTACAATATACTGTTTCTTCCCCCTCACTCAATATATCCTTTATTCTTTCACACCCTTGAGATAAAGCTGCATCCATCAAAAAAGCCTTTCCTTCCTCAGTCAATTCTCTGAAGGATTATCAGTGGTTTACCTCACAGTTATCTTTTAAAATGTACATCTTTTGGGGTTTGAAAATGTTAACACACACTTGGATTCAGTCAAGATTTGTCCTTAACTTTCATTCACAATCAAAATGCCAATAATACCATTTTCTTATTTCTTTACAGTTTGGTGAGTTCAAAGATCAACAAAAATGTTAATAAAACGTCTGTGTATTGAAAAAAACGAACACATTTATTTTTTAACTCAAAATTATGGGAGCATGTTGATTGAATTTAGGATTGAATTGAAGTATTTATTTTGTTTTTAAGGATAGGTTTTAGTTGGATTAACAAAACCCATATTAAGTCAATGACCCTTACAAAGCTTATTCATAAATTCTAGGTATGTCCAATCAGACTTTTTTTTGATTAATTTTTCAGAACAACACATGGTTTTTAAACTGTGTTACGCAGAACCGAGTTTTCAAAAGGTATTAAAATGATTTCGATACATTTTCTTAAATTCTCAACTCTTATAACAAATGAACTCATCTTGGAGGAGGTCATCATCGGAATCTGAAATCTCATCCTCAATGAATCCAAAAACCAATACAGAAAAGGTCAAGATCATGAGCAGTGAAGACAGAAAGAGATGAGTGTCTATACGGTTTGTTTCTCACCTAACAGTCACGATCTTATCACGCACAACAGGGTCAGCAATGTCACACAGAAAAATCAGTCTCATCGTTCAGAGAATCAGTGCCACACACATCATTACATTACTTTATTGTCAGTTAGCAGACGTTCCTATCCAGAAATACTCACACAGAGTTTTTTACATGTTATCCATTTATGCAGCTGGATATTTACAGGCAAGTCTGGGTTACCATCCAAGAATACAGCAGCAGTGCCCCGGCAGGGAATCAAACCCTCGACCTTTTGGTTACAAGCCCTGCTCCTTACCACTATGCTACACTGCCGCCCACGACAGAATAAGTACTGCCTCACATGACAGAGTAAATTCTGTGACTCTCAACAGTCACATGCATTACACGCAAACAGCATCAGTCCTGTCCCACGCAACGGAATCGGTTCCGTCAGGTACACGCAGGTAACAACAATGGCCCACCCCACCGACACCTGGCTTCTGGGTAAACGACAGCAGACATACAGCTGGGCGTGGCAGTTTAATTTCCTGGACTCTACCTCTTCAATTATTCAGACGCCTCAGTCCTTCTCCCCGGGAGGAAAGCACAACAGGTTTCCCGCTTGGATGAAGCTAATCTGCACCGCCTCTAATGAGCCGTCGCTCTCTTTGGAGAATGGGCCACACCCCTGTCACCCCCCTGCATGAGGCCAACAGAGGGTCCTAATTAAGGACTCGCTGTGTAACGTGATCCAGGCCAGGGCTGCGTGAAGTATACAATGCGGGGAGAAACAGGAGAATGCAACCCAGGCGAGCAGGTTGTAACCACGCCACACTTACAATGGCCGTGCTTTTTCTCTGTCTGAATACCCGATCTATTGTCAACCCCGTATAAGATTGCACGCTGTCTATGTATTTCGATGGCCTATTTTGAGGACGTGACAAAGAGATATTGTTGACACCCACACAGGCTTACAATTTATGCATTTCTTTCCAGATGAGAGTTATATTCGTCCGGCTGAAGGCTGTGGATTATTCTTTTAAACACTGAATAATTTATTAAGTAGCGGATGCGGGCTGCCTCTCCAAACGTGACCTTTGTGTGCGAGCAATCCCTTTGGGTGTTATTCCAGACCTGACCTCAAGAGGTCAGAGGTGAAGAGGTCAGAGGCAAGTCCACCATTAGCCTGTGGGCTTTAATTAGTGCAATTCACTTCATTTGCAGACTTTATTTTCCATTTAGCCACACAGACAACAACCAATTCATCGATTCAACAATGAACCTGAAAGTAACTAATTACAGCAAAGCAACTCGGTATATTATTATTCTTCCCCTCAAGTGACGTGACAAAAGAATGCCCTGCAAAACAAGCAGGCAAAATGTGACTAATTATTTGGTGCCGTAATTAGACAGCAACGAACTAATTATGGTGCTGGGAGAGAATGCAACTGTTGCAAAGCAGATCAGTGTCGGTTTGGGAGCTATGATGTACATCAATCAATTGGCATTGCACTCCATTTCCCAATGGGCCGAAGCTGCCTGTTTCTAGCCCCTCCTCCTCTCATGTATGATAGGCTGGGTCAGGATGGGGAGGGGCCACCGGAGGGCGAATCAATGACACTTGTGGCGGCAGTGAGGTGGCTGCGTGGCATGGCGCGGAGGTGACAATGTGGTGTAGTGGTACGGAGTGGTACGGAGCAGGGCTTGTGAATTGAATGGTTACTGGTTCAGTTCCTTGCTGAGGCACTGCTGTTGTACCCTTGGGCAAGGTATTTAACCCAGAATTGCCTCAGTAAATATCCAGCTCTATAACATGTACCATGTTACCTATGGAAGTCGTTCTGGATAAGAGCGTCTGCTAAATGACACTAATGTAATATGATAAAAATGCATGTTTAACTGATAATATTTTGTATATTGTTCATCATATTTTGCTGAGTATTGTATATAACTGTCTCAGTAAATATCATTCTGCATAAATGGACAACAGGTAAAACTGCAACCTATGTAAGTAGCTCTAGATAAGAGCATCTGCTAAATGACAGTAATGTGATGAAATGTTATGTAGTGATTGGCCTTTGGTTTGCTGTTATGGTGGAAAGGAGCAAAGGAAACAGGCCAAAGAAGTGTTTGGCATCTTTCAGATGGATAATAAAGGCCTCTTTCCGACTTGGTCACTGTGACTAACTGCCACCATCACAATCTGCCCACACCAGACAGCCAAAAAGCTGTGGTACACACACTGGGTAGAGTGTCTGGGGTTTCTGCACCTACCTACAGTACCAACAAAAGTTTGGACACACCTACTCATATAAGGGTTTTTCTTTATTTTTACTATTTTCCACATTTAATAATAATAATAATAATAATAATAATTATAATTATAATTAATAATTAATTATAATAATAATTATTATTATTATTATAAAGACAGTGACCAAAAACTGTGTTAGACAAATCAGCACTATCTTACATTTTGGATTCTTCAAAGTAGCCAAAAAATATTTTTTTTAATTTAAAAAATTTTTTGGAAAGAAATTCATACCCAGGCATCAATTTCACTATTTATATTTATTCAGGTTTGTCCAAACTTTTGACTGGTACTGAATTTGAAGCGGGTGTTTAAGACTTGTGTGTTTCATTATTTCCTTTGCAGAAACCCCTTATTCGGATGATTTACACACCTAACATATTATTCACTTTCCCACTCACATTGCAGAAAATTTTGGATAATTAACTGCCTGAAGGATACAGGAGCTTTGAACTACCTTTGCCTCTCCCCTCTTGCCAGACACTTTGCCTTCAGGTTCAACCCTGATCAGCGCAGAAGGTAAGATATGCTCAAGACATTATGGAATGTCAATCTGAGGAAGACCAAAGTCATACTGAAGATTTTTCCCATCTATACTACTGTTGACCATGGTAATCATCTGTGCAATGCTTGACTGCAACAGAATCCTGCAGGCAGAGGAAATGGCCTTTTCCAGTCAAACATTTTGTTAGCTGGAGTGAATTTGCAAACTCGAGGAGACATGAAATATATATTATATGTACATACATAAATTGTTTTGTTCAGACAGCCTCTTCTGCGTGTTACACAGCCGGCCTTGGTGAGGAGTGACTCTCCATGGCTGCAAGTTCCTCCTGCCAGCACGATAAATGTTTTCACGGTAAATGTTGAAATAAAGTTTTCCACAAAACTAAAATGAGTGCGTGCCCTGCGAAAAGGAAAAGCAGTATGGCGTTGAGCTTCACCCCCACAGCGATTCTGAGAACACAGTGAATCTGAATTAAGATCAGGGCGTGACCCAAGACAGCGTGTCTCTGAATGCCAGACTGTAATCTATGACTCTGGTCGTGCATTTTATTTTTAAATTTCTTTTTATTTTTACATGGCTGTTTTCGAGACAGTGGCCTTGCGGAGTACGTCAGCAACTTCAGAGGCTGGAGTCTGGTTGTTGTGGTTTTCACCTGCAGATCCTGTTGTGCATTCCTGGTGGGCTACAGCTGTACCTATAGAGCTTCATGAGTATTTCATTTCCATCGGTACGTCTCCATCTCTTGCTTCAGGTCTCTGAGCTGAGGCTTCACTGTGAAGCACTTTACAGCCATCTGACTGATTCCAGGAGGTGATGGGTTCTTCACTGCACTGGCAAACCAAACATCAGTAACTCCTGACTCTGATGGTCCATAAAAAACCCCATAACCAACTACCAATCCCTTCCCAAAGATTTCCACTAAAGGCATATAAAGCCCACTAAAGGCATTTTTCTGAAAGATGCAACAGCTCTCTAAATACTAGGCATCTGAATGCATGAGAAACTGAAATATTACGGTATAAACTGTGTGAGGAGTTCACACTGTGAACATGGATATATTTTCACATGTTTGTACCCAACTGCACACCCACAACCACCCACACACACACACTCCTCCTCAGTGTATCAAAAATCCCTGTGTTAAAAACAAATTCTAAGGATGCTTACCTAACCACAAAACCTTTTTGTCCCCATTCTTGTATACCAGGTGGAAGTAGGGACCAGGCACCAAACCAGTATGTTGGAGGTTCAAATCCCCCAATAATTCTGTGCTGTTGCATCTCTGAGTAAGCCACTGAATCCTGAGCTGCTTATTTAAAAAAATGGCTGTACAAATTTTCTCTTGACTGCTAATCAAAAAATAATGACAAAAATAAAAACTTAATCTAATGCTAGCCTGTTTAATTTTCAACTCCAGCAACCAACCATTTCATATCGAATCTAAACTGAATCCCTTTCCACTGCGGCCTGAAACTATACACTATACACCAAATAAAAAGGAATATGTGTATTCTTAAGCCCAAAGAAAGTAAACAAATTTACTGAAAAAGAGAGAAAAATCTGTGAACTGCAATACCATCAAAATCCGATCAGCACTGACTGAAAAGATTAGCGCTGAGAAAAGAGGGTATCTGCTGGAATCCGAGTATCTGCTACTGGAAAATGAGATTCGTCTGTTGACAAATGTTGCATAATGCATGTTCGTGTGCTTGTTTTTTTTTTGTGTTTGTGTTTGTATGTGACACTAATCCATTCCAATCCCTGACATCAAGAGTTAAAGCTGACTTTTGAGTTAACTTTGCTTTAGGTTTGAAACAGGCATAAGTTCTATGTTCTTGTGGGAGGGAGTATATTTTAATTAACCTGCTTAGCAGATTCTTTAATGCAGAGAAATCTATGCGTGGATAGTGCAGACATCATGACAAATACATATGACTAACAGCAAAATCAAATAACGCATGGATTTTTGTATGACTATCTCTTCCCCTTGTTAAAATCTTATTCGGAAACATGTCTGTGTTATAGTGTTGTTGACTTTCACAAATTCTCAAATCAGACACAGCCGGGGGGTTCAGAAACAAGGTGCGAGTCTGTGCCCAAATATGAAACACAGGCAGGGTCACTCAAACTCAAACCGTGGAGAGAGAGAGAGAGGGAGAGAGGGAGAGGGTGAGGGAGAGAGAGAGAGAGAGAGAGAGAGAGAGAGAGAGAGAGAGAAACGACGACACATACACACAACGGTGCGAGCCATCTGGAGCTGGCTGCTTTCTCCGCAGTCTCAATTCATCATCCCTGCGAGCTGCTGCGGTCGTCTGAAGCACTTCCAGCTTCACCAAGACTTCCAAAAGGACGCGATACACGCGTCTCTTCAGAACCGGCAGTGTTCGAGTGTCATGTAAATGCCGCAGACAGGCGCGGGGTGATCGACAGCCATGCGGAGGGGATGTCCCGGCTCCAGGCAAGCCGAACCGCTCGAGTAGCGGAGGGTGTAGCGACATGCGTGCTTGCGTGCGGATTTCACGTTGGCACACGCGTCTTTGCGTGCAGTCTCTAAACAAAGCGCGCAGACACATCCAGGAGAACAGTTCGAAAGTCTTCACACGTTTGTTTTATTAGCACGCACAGTAGCTGGAAATAACGCAATAGTGTTAATACTCCAAAATAGCCCATCTAATGGTTTCCTCTCCAACGCCCTGCAAGTCTGTCAACACTGGGTTCTACTAAAACTACCGTTTCCTCCTTTTCCGTATTCACGGACGTGCTTGAAATCAAAAGGCACATTAACGTTTGAATCCCGTTGTTGCACAACTGGTGGCGGCCTTGCAACTCCCTGTTAAAAATAAGAAGAAAAGAGGATTTGGATATCAGAATGGAGCAATGAACAATCTCACGGGTCTGATGAAAGGGAAAAATCTCAGTGTTGTCAACTTAATTTTTGTCTCTTGATTTAGAGACATTCTCTGCATCCTAGTTGTGTTTACACATGGCCTTGACTTCGTCTTTCCTGAGTAGTCAAAAAAAAAAAAAGCTGAAGTGCATTTTGTGTGTTTATCATACCAGATTGTCTCCAAAATAAAGGAACTTTCTGGATAACTTCCAGCCCTACCCCTTCGAGACTTCACTTAATGAAAGGCCGTTGTCATAACTGGAGTGCAGTCTTGTGACTTTTTACTCTTCTGGGTTTTGGTAAAAGCTCTTGCAGACACCACCGGGAAAAAAAAAAAAAAAAAAAAACTTTGCAAAAATGAAACTCACAAAGCTGTTGGAATGGGCCTGGACTCCATATTGATCACATGGTCCTCTTTTTTTTTGGAAGACATCAGGGTCTGTTATATTGAGGGATGGGAAACGGCAGGCACATTGTGTGCAGCTTGGGAGAAGCTTTGGCGGCGGGGACGCGTTGGAGAGAGCTATCGGAGATACTAATGGCCCATATGGATGTATCATATGGTGCAGATGAATTTTAACGATGTGAAATTTGGCTGCTTCTCATGTGTGCCGCATGCATTTTCAAAAGGCGGCGAGAGAGAGAGAGAGAGAGAGAGAGAGAAACGTATTCTGCGGGATACAGAGCGCCAGATAAGTCCATTTTAAGATCCGATTGAAAACTGGATTCACGTGGCAAATAATGAAAAAAAAAATAGTCTGAATATGATGGAGTGGTTCAATATGCTTTTATGAAATGGCGTAGCACGGATGCAGAAGCCTCCTATGTGTTGGGAAGATTTCAGTAGCCAACACTCGGCCATTTACTTTCATTTCTTCCTGTCTCATTTAGCCGATGCATCATACTATCTGGAGAGTATTAAAGATTTGCCATATGCTGCATGAAGGGAAACAGAGTCAGCTTTATGATAGGTGTGTGTAAAAAGCACCCAAAGCAGGCCGTATATATGCGAAAATAAAACACAGGTGTTGGACGTACTGAGTATTTATCAATCCTCATTGAAAAGGCCAGGGACTTGGTGTGCTCTTTGTATGTTCAATGAAACCAATGTACTGTCCAATATTTATTGACCCTTTCTAGAAAATGTAAAATTAATAGCTGCACAGCAATGAAGATTTTCATAGCAGAAACCAATAGGCGATGTTCACCCAACTTTTTATACTTTTCTTTTTTCTCTCTCATACATGTGCTGGGAAAACTTAATTTTTCTGATAACCCTGCATGAAATAGACATTGGAGTTTGCATTTTGATTGTTGAAGTATCCGTGTGACTGAAACACTTAAGTCTCTAGTCACATGTTTTTTATTGTACAGCTGTATAGGTTGATGCCAGAGTTTTGTAATGTTCAGTGCAGCTATGTTCAAAGCCCACTTAAATACATTAAAAACGTTGGTCTATTCCATCAAAAAATAAAAACAAAAATCAGTCGATAGAGCATTTTGACTGTTTTTTTGTACCAATCCCATGTTTGACTGATATGTCGCCGTACCTCTAACAGTTTATTTCAAGCTTCAGTTTGATACACATTAAGCGGTAGCTGAAAGACCAACTCTTTTTTAAGTGAACAGCTCTACTACACATATAGAAACATTTTCTGTTCTTCACCAGAAGGTGAAATTGTCATGTTTTTCCAGCTGAAACTGAGCTGCTATTAAAAGATGACATTAAAATGTAGAATGGAAACTCGCATGGAAAATTAAAATCTGAAATAAAACTTGAAAGAGCGGGCGTCTGCAGCACGTTTGATGGAGCTCGGCTGTCCTGTCAGCATGTGGTCCCGACGCGGAAAAGAGCCGCCCGCTACGTGCTGAAGTGCAGAAACGAGCCTGAATCCGCAGCCGAAAGCGCAACCCAGTCATTCATCTTCCTCTCAATAACCCCCTGCCCCATCTCACCGCGCCGATCACAGATGAGAACTTAGCTCGGCGAAAAAGGTCAAGATCTCACCCGCGCGTAGCATATGTGGAAATTCAAGGCTTAGGAGCTGGGAGAGCGATCTATCACGTCCTGACGGGGGGGGGGGGGTGGGGAGGGAGTGAAAGATGCAGCTTAAGAGGCCTGGTCTGAACTATTCATCACAGCGGTGGCGGATCCCAGACACGTCCTTCAGTTCAAAAAAAAGAACAAGGTCTGAGTACATTTCTCGCGGTCCAAATTAGGGCCTAGGAGAACTAGCTGTGTTGTCTCCCACCAGTGCCCAAACGTTCATCCTCACCACTACATCATAATTTAATGCCGGTGGGAGTGGAGTTGTGAACCAAGCACTTTTTGAATTTTGCCGAGCGGGAGGTGTTGGATTATTACCTACTGGTTCAGACAGTTATTACTCATCAATTTCACCGTCGCCAGGGAAACACTCAACACACTAATTTCGCTCTGTGGAGTTGTCTGAGACAATAGGTTTTCATTTGCTCATTAATACTACATTAAATGGCACAGTAGGAGGATATTTGCCTTTTACTTTGCCGCAGAATGAAACAATACAATGCTGTTTGCTAACAGTTTCATGACAGATTTTGCAGGTAAAGGTGAAATAATTAGCTTTGAAAGATTCTAGGAAGTTTTCGAATGTGACGGGACTTCTGACTTCGCACCTGACAGTCCTTCATTTCTGGGGCTCAGGTTTTGCCACCCACTCACTCCTCCCTGGGTGATGCAGACAGCACGTTATTATCGCATTACCTTGTCTTTCGCATGCTGGGTAGAAGCACTGTGTTGTCTGCCTGTTATGCTGCACCCATTTCCACATCAGGATGGTTGCCGATGTGCTTCTGGCTAAGTACCTTGCTCAAGATCAGGATCCAATGCCACACCCAGGTTCTGAAGGCGTGTTCTTTACCCACAATGCCACACTGCTTCCTATCATTTCTGCGCGTTTTGTTATGTTATATTACAGACATTGAAAATCTGACTTCATATTAGAAGTGATGGGGCAGCAGCGTAACACAGCGGTAAGAAGCAGGACTCGAAACCAAAAGGTTGCTGGTTTCATTCCCTGCTGGGGCACTGCTGTTGTATTCTTGGGCAAGGCACTTAACCCAGAATTGCCTCTGTAAATATCCAGCTACATTAATGGGTAACATGTAAAAACCTGTAACCTATGTAGGGAGATAAGGGTGTTTGCTAATTCCCAATAATGTAATGTAAAAGCAATGGAGACAGTACACCATGCTAAATGCAACATTAGGGATCTGTAATTTGGAAGTGTAACCTGGGACCATGAACATTCCCCCTGTGCTGGTAGTCTTGTTTAAGTGGGGCCCCTGGTCGCTATACCAAATTCTGCTCCAGTGGGGTTTACCAGAAAGAGTGGGTGTATGTGCATTTGGATATGGTGTATAAAAAATTTTGAAATGAAATTTTAAGTCATACATTCAAATACTTATGTCTTTTGAGATTTTAATTTTAATTTGTAACTTGCAAGTACTGTAATACAAGATGCATTTAATTTAAGATGCAGTAAAAAGATCCATAAATCATGAAAAAAATACTCTTCAGTCTGTGAAAAAAAAAAACTTTTATAAATGTTTGGGGGGATGCAAGGGGAGAAACCATGCAAAATTATTTATGTTGTACTTTACATGTAGCACACATGGGTGAAATGTACGATTACATGTACGATTTGCATTTGAAAACCAGGTGCTGGGTGCAGCGTTCATAAAGCACGTGGTGAAATCAATATTTTGCCAGATTTCATTCCCTGTAATTACTGCACTCCACCCCTCTAATGCTGACAGCATGCCACAGATTGCTTGCCCCTGTAACAGGGCAACGATTCTCTCTCTCTTTTCTGGATTGATAATGGCAGCGGGATGGTTTTCCGTCTGTGGTTTGGATGCAGGATGACCGGAGAGCCTGACTGGATCTGATTTCACATGCCGCTGCTCTCATGCTAAAGAGGGAGGCACCCCCTCTCCCGACCGCGGGGGCCGTGTTTAGGAGTTACAGCCTCATTACTGAGACCGAGAGCATGCTTATCGCATGAACGGTGAGCGTGACACTCCTTTCCACGCCACGGCCGTACATCACAGCCTCAGATACATTAAGCCACCGCACACACATCATAGGACCCACCATTACCAGCTTAGCATGACACTTCTCACAGAGGGAGGAAACCTGCTTGTAATTATATAATGTAACGTGATGACAACAACACCAACAACAATAATTATAAAAGCAATTACCCCAACAATAATGATTATGCTAATTATGGAGATAATAATAATAATAATAATAATGCGTTTTATGAGTTGTGTGTCCCTGGGCTCCGTGTTCAGAGTGCCTCAGCTTGTGTAGGTCCAGATGAACGCCCACACAGTGGCTGTGTGTTTTTATCATGTGGACTCTCTTCAGAGGGTATCATTTAGCATGGGGACGCTCCTGAGTGCGGAAAGCGAATTAAACCCGATTCCATTGAGCCCGATACACTGCTCTTCCATGTGGGCAGCTGAAAGCTGAGTCTAATATCTCTAATGGGAACATTAGCCTTTTGGGATCAGACTGTGTGTGGGGGGGCACTGCCACTGTTTTGCATCCTGAAATGAAGTGCTTTGGTTTTTTAAAATGCAGCCATGTGGACGGGTGTCACGTAAGATGTGTGGATGTTATATGTCTGTCCTGGATACATACGTCTCACCTTCCTCATGATATTCTACGCATATATCAAGGTCTGGGACAGCTCCAGGCCTGCAGAGCAGTTTGCAGTCTTATGAAAAGCCCATTTACACCGCCAACCTTTATGAAAAAGTAATGAATGTCAATATGCAGTCAAATATAACATTCAGAATGAGGAATGTATTTTTAATGTAGGTAAGAATGCATGGCATACATAACAAAATGTGTCAGCTATTTCCACTTTTTGTTAATGCAAAAAAAATGTACATTACTGCATTATAGAATATACAGCACGGTTTTGGATAGGTTGACTGAAAGTTTGTAAATATGCGTTCCTTTATATATGTGTGAATGCAGTATACTGGCTGGTCAAGATAATTGTTGGGAAGTATGTCTGTTTCTGAAACTTGATTGTATTTAGTGTAGATTTCCAGCTGCACACATTTTGAATGTTACCAGATGTTTTGCCCTCACATTCTCTCTGTATAAATTTAAAGTATTTTGCCATGAAGAGGACTTGGAAAAGCCTGTCTGTCTGTCATGTAAGCACACAGATATTCATTTTGGATTTATGTTTTGTAATGTTCAGCAGCAGCTTTGGTATGCATGGGGGGGTATGTATGATTCCTGGAGGCTCTCCATAGTATTACTACACTGACGCTCAGTAGTAGTAGTTTGTGCTTGGATTTAAGCGCACAGGTGTAGGTTTACAAGCAGGATTGCATGGTCAAAACAATATCACTGACACCATCTTTTTTTAAGATTAAAGGCTAAAAGATACTATTTTTTTTTGGCATTTAAGTCCTGACTGACAGGCAGTTTCCGCTTCTAAGTGCCATCCCAGTTCATTTCCCACGGTGACCCTGGGATCTCACATTACCCTTTTACTCTTAAGCAGTTTAGACTTAATCCTTCCACATTTCTTTTGCCTTTCATTTTGGGGTTTCAGTCCTTCCTCCTCATGCTTGACTTCGTCTTTCAAAGTTTAAAAAAAAACCCAAACATCAAAGAGGGAGAGAGAGAGAGAAGGAAGGAGAGAGAGGGGGAGAAACGTGCAGAAATGATGTTCAGTCTGTGTGATCATGCTGCAAGTGTGTAACCAAAGCTGGCCGTTGCCTCGCCACCATAGCTCATGAAAAGGATAAGCTGACAGACTATGAGAAGCGAGGGATTTCGTGGTTCTGGGACGCTTCCAGCCAAGGGATTCCGAGCCACTAAATGAAATAATAACGAGGTCTTTGAATCCACCCCCTCCCCCCGCCCCCCCCTCCACACACACCCAGTCCACACACGCCACCCTGATAATGGTACAGTCTCTCTGTGATTTTCAAGGCTGTCTCGTTCGGAACTAAACTCGAACCCGTGTGGGATGGTGCTCTACTTTCCCCCTGTCTTGGGGCGTAAGGGCTGCTGTCCTGTCATAAAACAGGGGGACTTTCCCGCGGGGCTTTCCGGACAGCGGTTTCTCGTCCTAGGACGGCAGTGTGGTGGAGTGGCTGGGGCCACTGGACTGTTACAGCTGAGGATTTTTGATGAAAACAAACAGAAAAAAGAAGGAAATAAAAACAGCTCCAGGGAGAGTGGAAGCGTGAGGGTTCTTAGACGTTCCGGCTAGGGATTTCCTGCAAGAAGAAGAGCTGTCTAATCCTTTTTTTTTTTACAATAACTACAAAAGCAACAAAAGACAAAAATACAACTATTATCGCTCATGGTAAAAAAAAAAAAAAAAACATAACAATGGCCATGGTGATGACGATAATAGTGAGGGATATTTCTGCAGCTGTATTCTGCCTCCTACTCTGCATGTCTGCAACATCAAGTGAATAATTCCTGATTATGAGACCTGAGGCTTTCTTCTCCCTACAGGATTGGCCCCTAAACAAACAAAGGCTTAGTCTTCCCCCCCTCCCTGTGAACCAGGCCTCGTCCAAGGAGATGCCACCAATCCCTGGAGGTTCCCTGCAGTCTGGGACAGGAGGAACTCAATGTCCCAAAACCTCTTTTTACAGTTGGGGTCCAGGAACAGCTGCCCCCCCCCCCACCCCCCACACACAAATAAGCTGTCCTCAGGGGTCAGGATACGAGAGAACTGAGAGGAGAATTAAACAGTGTTGTATCATAGAAGGAATGGCGCAGTGCAGTCAAAGTGCTTGAGCCGTAACTGACGTCAAGAGATTTCCTGGGAACAGGGGGTCTGGATCCTCACGCCAACTGTGACTGTTTTGCACGAGTACATTGTGAGGTCACAGCCCTGGCTTCCAGCATGTCCTGCCAAATGTCCATTTAAACATGAGCTATAATACAGAACAGGTTGTAAAATTACAACATATTGTAATATATATGTAATATATGTTTATATGACTAATACGTGTTGTAATATATATGTAATATATGTTCTCTTAATACATGTTTTCTTAAATGGGTACATAAATGTGTATGTTTGGCATATATTTAATATACATATTTTACAGGGAATATTTTATATCTTTTGGTCATGTTTTTCCGGTGACTGTGATAAATGATATGAATTTTATGTTTATCCACATATTGGCATGTAATGATTTTTCATCAGGGTTTATTAGCCTACTCTTACAACTTGAGTAGTAATTCTTGGGCCCCAGCGGCAGTCTGTACTGTTCAACATTGCGAGCAGCAGTGCACATTAGCATGCTATTCTAAATGCAGCATTTAATAGGATGAGAGAGCAGCTATTATCTTTCGGTGTGTACCACTTATGGGAGATTACACACTGCAGCACTTCGGCAATCTTACGTCCTGTGGTTTAAGCACAGGCTTTGAACACAGCGAACTTTCCCCGTGGCCTAAAACAAGGTGCGCTCAGCACATTCACTGTAGGCAAACATTCTACAGATGGCACTGATCATTCAGTCTCCCACAGAAGCCTGTCCTCATAAGATGGAGGTCGCTCTCGGTGTGTTGAAAATGTTAGTTCGCCTGGCACATGCTAGAACCTGTCATTTTCCCTTCTTCTGGCTTTTAAATCTATTACGACACTGCTTTTAAAGATGGTCTGACACTGTCGCTCATTTGACTTGAGTGGATACTTTTCTGTTCTGTTGTGCCGGAAATTGCTCTGGATAAGAGCGTCTGCTAAATGAATGTAATGCAATGTAATGAGAAATGGCACAGCTCTGGGCAGCTCTGGGTCCTTTGTTCCACGGTCCATGTGCGTGAGATCCTGTGTGTCTTCGCTGCTTGTCTCCCCTCTCTCCCGGGCCCGTGTTCTCTCTGCTCCCCCTCGGCGGCGGGTGGCGGGGTATACCGCCAGCAGACTGCCCGTCTTATGCCAGCTGTGTCGGCGGAGTCGACCGGCGGAGTTTTCTCTCCCCGATTCGGCCCTGGCACGTGCCATCTGCAGGAGCATATGCTTGCAACACAGACGGGAGCAGGGAGAGGGAGAGAGAGAGAGAGAGAGAGAGAGAGGGAGAGAGAGAGAGAGAGAGAGGGAGAGAGAGAGAGAGAGAGAGAGAGAGAGAGAGAGAGAGAGAGAGGGGGAGAGAGAGAGAGAGAGAGAGACAGAGAGACAGAGAGGGGGAGAGAGAGAGAGAGAGAGAGAGAGAGAGAGAGAGAGAGAGAGAGAGGGGGAGAGAGAGAGAGAGAGAGAGACAGAGAGACAGAGAGGGGGAGAGAGAGACAGAGAGGGTGAGGGAGAGAGAGAGGGAGAGAGAGAGAGAGAGAGAGGGAGAGAGAGAGAGGGGGGATAGAGACAGAGAGAGACAGAGAGGGAGAGAGGGGGAGAGAGACAGAGAGGGGGAGAGAGAGACAGAGAGGGGGAGAGAGACAGAGAGGGTGAGGGAGAGAGAGAGGGAGAGAGAGAGAGAGAGACAGAGAGAGAGAGAGAGAGAAGGAGGGGGGGATAGAGACAGAGAGAGACAGAGAGGGAGAGAGAGAGAGAGAGGGGGAGACAGAGAGAGAGGGAGAGAGACAGAGAGAGAGAGAGTGAGAGAGGGAGAGAGAGACAGAGAGAGACAGAAAGGGGGAGAGAGAGACAGAGAGGGTGAGGGAGAGAGAGGGAGAGAGAGAGACAGACAGGGAGAGGGTGAGGGAGTGGGAGAGGGTGAGGGTGAGGGGGAGAGAGACAGAGAGGGAGAGAGAGAGAGAGAGGGAGACGGCGGCCGCGCGGGGGGAGGCTGCAGTTTGGGGCTGGGTGATGTGTAAAGCGGGGCAGAGACAGTGACGGAGCACTCGGCGATGGGGTGGAGATCCGCGCTTGGTCAGGTGAAGCATCACCCGTGTTTCCAACAGTCTGTTCCACCACGACTCCAGCTGACCCGGACCAGCACAGGGTGATTTTCTGCAGGGCGGAGCCGGAGCTCTCACTGTGCAGTAGTGCATCGAGCCGTGGGGTACTGTGCAAGCAGTGTTCATCGCCATGTTGAGCATGGTCTTAATCTAGTTTGGGTTAGGGCTCAGGTATGTTGATCTGGTCTGAAAACAGTGGTGTTAACATAAGCTGTTTGCTAAAAAGCCTGTAGCTTGTAGCCTAGACACTGGGTAGCTTTACCTTTAACTATATGTATGCATGTACACACATGAACATGAACACACACACACACACACACACATATGGAATGGATAG
Organism: Megalops cyprinoides; assembly: GCF_013368585.1. Taxonomy (NCBI): domain Eukaryota; kingdom Metazoa; phylum Chordata; class Actinopteri; order Elopiformes; family Megalopidae; genus Megalops; species Megalops cyprinoides. The sequence continues at coordinate 4,443,088 of NC_050603.1, forward strand.
CTGAGGGGCTGAGAGGTGAAGTACAGAATTGATCAGTAAGACCCCACTATGGAAGGTGTCTTTGATATATAACTGTGACTGTGTCTTGTGTCCCATTAGGTTAAGCTACGACAGACATAATTTTATGAAGAATGTCTGCACAGCTGTGAGGTTCGTAGGTATTATTTTTTGAAAAACCTAAAAAAGAAAATCCCTCGGAAACATTCCATTTTCAATAATCCATTATGAATACACAGGTGCGCTCAAAGTAAAAGCAAAAAAAAACAAAAAAAAAGAAGGTAACATCTTTTTACCCTGCAAAATCTGGCATGCTGTTTGCTCAGGTGGAAAATATGCGTTACTTTGTGCTAAACAAGTACTTTCGTCCTGTTGGGACGTTTTCCGGCATATGCCTCGCATTTTTCTTTATTTTAACATCCTGGTTACAAGCTCTGCTTTCGTCCTCTGGTGTTTGAAAATAACTGCTGGCTGAGGCGTTGGACACAGGGACCCCTCCGCCTCCGTGCAGAATCCTTTTGATATCATCTCTGCGGAGGGACTTCATCTGTCTGCACGAGAAGCATTTCATTTGACAGTGGCAGGTCTACCAGCCCGTCACACGCGAGCGTCAGCCCGGGCCCAGCGCATTCGGCTCGGCGCGTTTTTCACACGAATAACAAAACGAAAAACAGGCTTTTAAACAAAAACGAGCTGACGCGGGGGGGGGGGGGGGGGGGGGGGGGGGGGGTAGACGCTGGAGCGATATGTGTGGCTGCCGTGTCGGTGGGGGGGCGATAACACCGGCCTCGGGACGCGTGCACCAGTCAAACGCCGATGCAGATATTAAGCAGGCATCTCCCCCGCCGTCCCATCGGGGATTAACTCTTTTTAATTGCTTCTCCTCCTCGCTGTCAGCTCCCAGCCCCCTTGGCCGTCACCCCCTCCCCCCAATCCATCCCTCCCCGCGCCCGCATTCCGGCATCTTCCGGCAACACGCTATTAAAATGAAATCGCGGCGATCTGTGCAGTGTTTGCAGAATAGGCAAACACGCGCTTGCCGTTTGTAATCCGGTTAGCGTTAGATTAATAAAGTTTACTGCCGCTGAAATAACCTCTTGACAACATGAAAATTAAGGCTGTTTTCCCAGGCTGTGCACTTGAGAGCTCCACCAGCTTTCAGTCTGAAGCAAGACGTCAGGAAACGCCAATAGCTCTAATTAAGCAGCAATGTACATTTTTGTCATCTACTTCCCGTCACTGTTTGTCTTACTGATGACATAAATAGGTCCCTGACTGTAATTTACAGCTTTTTCCTGAAAAACAGGCAGTGCGGTTTAAAGTGTGCCCATACATGTTAGCCAAGCAGCTTCACTCACACTTTGACAGTGCGGGTTGAGGATGCGTGTTTCGAGGTTTTTTTGTGCTTTAAACAAAGTTTTGGTGCGATCAATATTTTGACATTTCTAGGACAGTACAGATCTGCAAATGCACACAACGATGTTTCACAAGACATAGCGGTGAAATCAAACGAAAACTCCATTCTGGGTTTGTTCAGGCCCAAATCTATCTGCTGTGGAGCTGATGACAAATTGCAAGCAAGTCTCGGGATTTTTCCAAATGTATTACTGATCTCTGCAGTCAGTGAAACGAAGTCTCGAGTGACAGTAAAAATGTAATACTTGGTCAACTTGCATCCCCAGAGTTACAGGCGAAGAAAGATAGTGGTTAAATTGAATCTGGGCCTTAATTTGTACCATTACTCCCTTTATTAAAGCTGGCCATCCTGAAAGATGCTAACAGTGTTCAATCTGTATGACACACATACACACATAATTCACACGCATATCCATACACACACACACATAATGCACACATATATCCATACACACACACACACACACACACACACACACACACACACACACACGCACATGAACACATACCTACATACACGTACACAACCATACATGTGCACCTATACACAAACACTCAGACACCTGTATGTCTATGCCACATATGTACATGCGCATATGTACACACAGTTCGTTAGTTTGAAAATGGTCATTGGTCATTGTCCCAACATGAATAATGTTTGTATCAAAGTTTTAGAACTGTCATATGCATTTACCAAGCACTAACAAAGTTCTCTCTGTTATGTCACAAACAAAATTTCTGTTGAAGGAAAAGTGGCCCGCCATCCATTAGAGAGACAGAGGCACGATCGCTTGCTGTCCCATGGGGTCATGACCCCAGCTGTGTCTGTTGGAAAGATCTCTGGAAGTTCCTTGCATTGCTGACGGGTCATAAAGTCTCAACGCAGGCCAGAACTACCACAAATCATCAGAATTCCAGGAATGGCTGTGTGGTGTAGTGGGTTAGACACTTTGTTAGTTTACTTATTACCAGAAGGTTGTTGTGGGTTCAAACCCCAGATGAGGCACTGTTATTGTACCCCTGAGTGCAACACTCAGGCCGAGGTGCATCAGACAGCATTCAGCTGTATAACTGGAGACCATGTGAAAATGTAAGCCACACAAGTCTGCTAAGCAAAGCAAAGAACAATAATAACAATCCATTAGCCGAGCAGACGAACGTAAACATCCCCCGAGAGGAGGGCACGGTTGCCAGGACAACCTCGATCGCTATCGGCAGAGTGTGCGCGGAGCCGTTAGCGCTGCCGGGAGCTGTTAACGCGGCTCTGTGCGTGCGGGGCAGAGGGGGTGCAGTCACTGCCACCTGTATACCCCCCCCCCTCCCGAACCCATGGCAACAGACCGAGGCCTCTGACTCGCTGAGCGCAGGGAGAGCGCACAGGGGAGTCAGGGTTTCCTCTCCTCAGCCCTTCACCCTATTTTCGCCGGATACCAGGTGTGTCACCGCACTCCGTCTGTTGGGTAATGATTTATACATGGTGTGTAGAGCCGCCAGGAGGTCAAGGAGATTCAACACAACACAGGATTTCTGTTTGCTTTACAAAGAGCGTACATAAAGGTGAAAAATCTGCTTTACCACTGCGATTCGCCACGTTACAACAGATACCACAGTGCCTCTGTTCAGTGCTGACAGGGGGCTAAGGTTTAATGGACCACTACCAAGCACTGTCAACCACTGACCGACGCTGTAAGAACCAATCAAGAGACTTTGCTGGTGATTGTTTCAGATCAGTGAATCCCTGGCAACACATGATACCTCCACTCAGTCAGGGGTTCCTCACTCTAACGTCACGATAGTTCAGATATCCCGGGGATATGCTAAAATTCCACCATCATACTATGATAAGACCAAATATGATATGACAAATTAAAAACTCGCAGAAGGTATTGGCTGGATTGGCAGTTCTTTCTTGCAAAGGCCATTAACTTTGTGTGGAGTGGACACCTTCTGACAAAAATGTCTTCCTGGGGTTCATTCAGTCACATAATTATGCACTTCTTTTTAACCAGAACTAATGTAATGAATTCCGAGCCCCAAACAGACATCTGCATTAAATGATAATTGCACGGTGACCTGCCAATCATTTTTCGGCGAACGGCCGTGGGTGACCTTCAACGAGGGGCCAAGGGGCACGTCCGTTTAGCAAGCGCCTCGGCTTGCCCACGATGTTCTTTCAAAGGGAGTCACATTTCGGGGGGTGACGAGATCAGGAGATCTCTCTAATGAGGCTTAATGAAGATTCTGGCTGCAGTTTCACAGATCATCTGTGAGGAGCTCAGTTTTAGGTAGAAAACCCCATACAGCAGCTAGCAGTGAGATAGATACACCGTACCCTGGGGAGGGGCGAAGGGTGGCGGGTTCCACACAGTTATTTTGGGCAGTGACTCTGCTAATATACATATTTACTATAATATTACATTACATTATAGTCATTTAGCAGACACTCCTATCCAGAGCAACTTACACGTTACAATTTTACATGGTTTCCATTTATACAGATGGATATTTAGTGAAGCAGTTGTGGGTCAAGTACCTTGTTCTAGTGTACAGCAGCAGTGCCCCAGAAGGGAATCAAACATACAACCTTTCTGTTACAAGACCTGCTCCTCATACCACTAGGCCACACTGCCATCCTATCCCATACTTGGCAGACACCAGGATTCAGGACAACTTACTCAGTTTACATAAAAAGAATCATTATTAATTTACACAGTTATAAAAACAAATTGAAGGAGCTGGCAGCTGGGAAGTGAGTGATGTGACTGGTATTTCATCAGGAAAGATAACAGGGCAGCAGTGTAGCATAGGGTAAAGTAGCAGGGCTCATGACTGAAGGTTCAATTCCCCACTGGGCCACTGCCGCTGTACCCTTGGGCAAGGTACTTAACCCAGAATTTCCTCAGTAAATATCCAGCTATATAAATGGATAATGTGAATGGTAAGTTGCTCTGGATAAGAGCATCTGCAAAATGACAATAATGTAATGTAATAGCGGCAGCCAGCAGTGAAACACCAACACAGCTGCTAGGCGGGTATCTTTTTGCCATCTTATCTCAAAGCAGTACAGGTCTGTTCACTGATGATGCCATCGGTGGAGACCACACCTGTGATTTCAGCTCGTTTGGCTGTATGCTGGGGTTCACAACCCACTAACTCACAGGCTTTTGAATCCTGACCTGTAACATCTGCTTTCCCACCAACGGTCTTCCCTCCGGCCACCTGACACCTGGATTTATGAACTGAACTGGTAGTCAGGGGAAATAAAACGTTCCTGTCTTTTTCAGCTGGCTTTGGGCTTTCCTGTTTTAAGGACTCCCTCTGGAGAATATAGTCCTTCCAGACTGCCTCTTTATGACACTGCAATTGTGAAAGTGCAATACGATGAAGACATTTTGAACCATTGCCTGACAGGGTGAGGTGTTGATTGTTTAATTAATTGATTAATTGATTCACAGTTGGAATTCTACATCAGAGCTGACCTTTCAGAGATTGCTTGGTATTTTGTTTCATTGCAGAACTCATAACCCCAGTTAGTAACATTACAAGTCTATTCAATAATTCAAAATTGATCAGGCAGTCAAAATGTAGGGCCTTTATGTTATAGTCCATGACTTATAAGTATTTTAATTTGGTCTTCATCAGACTTTAATTTCTAATTGTATATGTGAATTAAAAGAGTTTGCAACTCCTGTGTGCAAAAAATCCTGCTTCATCAGTGTAGAAACGGATTCTCACTGACCTCAGATCAGTTCATATTTTCCATCCGAAAAGGAAAACACTCAGGACCTGCCATGTGTTGCGCAGTGGTGGGAACACCTGGGGGATGGGGAAAATGTCACATTGTCACATTTCAAAACGCCCCCCCTAGGCTGCTCTTTAAACCGTGAACCCGGGGTCCCAGGCGAACGTTCCCAAAGATTCCCGTTCTCACCCCCCCCACCCCACGGAGAGTCAGATGACAGCTCCTACCGCACCGGGCTGCAAACAGCCCACACAATCAAAACAGCGTGTGACACATATCAGCTGGTGAGTCAAGGGGGCGTTCAATTTAACTGCTACAGTGCTTTGTCCTTTACCTTGACTTCCAAATGTTAGCAAGTGTGATTTTTTTTCAGCCCGTACACAGTATTGTTTATTCATATCAGTTACCGCTGAATTTGGAATAATGTGAGCAAATAAAACCAAATGCTGATTGGCTGAATTTGTTACTCCGAGTTACTGATAAAGTCCCAGAGTGGTTACATTGAACACACCCAGGTTTTCTCTAGAGGTTCTTCCACTCTAGAAGAGGCTGAAAGCTGTCTTTTAAGGTAATGCCACACAGTGGTGATCACTGACACAGCACTGCCAATGCCAGAGTGTCAGAGACAAACTTTGACGCCCAAGTGTGGGGGAGTAAATTTAGAATTAAGTTCCCCAGTTACTCTGGCTTAAAGGGCCCCGAGGGCTACTCTTTGAAAAACGATCATTAGTTCAGCTCACAGTTGCTGTTTAGCAACATGAGTCTAATTGGAGTTTGAAATAAATTATGTTTTAGTGGGAAAAAGTCAATAGGTATTTAAAAAGGAACCCCGGGGTACTTTTCTAACTACGTGTGCATGAGCACACACCAGGTCAATGGCCATTAAGTGCTAACAGCATACAGTATAAATGATATTATAGTTGTTACTTATTAATGTGAGTTCAGCCAAACATTTCACACCATCAGCTGTTACAGTGTCCCCAAATTTGGCAAATAATGACAACATTTTTTAAAAAGATGTAGCGTTACTGTGAATAAAGCTCACAAAAGGCCTTGGAAATGACAGGACATTTATCCAGATAACAGGACCCAATTAAGCCAATTGGCTGAAACAGAGACCGCCATGAACTGCAGCCCTTCAGGAGCTAAATCTGAAGCTCTGAGCCAGAATGGCCACCTCACAAAGAGACGGTGACACATCACCAATGATAATTCAAATAAAAAAACAGGAAATTAACGATGTTGAAATATAATCCTAAAAGTAAATAAGAACTGCGTTTATTGATTTGAGTGTGAAACGTTGTTACACGCCTCACGTAAAGCACGGTAGCGTCGGCTGTTGGAGTTACAACCCGTGTTAACTACACATCAGTCACCTTGGAACATTTCTCTGTGCGCGGCCTTTAATTTATACTTTACCCTCTGCCAGCAGAGCATAACAGATCCTGCACATGGGAGCATAAATTAAAGCCTGTGCTGGTATGGGATGCTTACTGACGTGGGCGGCCATGTTGACATGCTGACGGATTCAGTAAGCCACAAACCAGGTTTATAAATCCCTTCCAGAACCCAGACAGTTCCACCTGAGTCTCCCCAACCGTCACCATTTCAAAGAGACAGACAAAACCCAGTTTAGCACAGTGGTAAGGAGCAGGACTTGTAACTGAAAGGTTGCTGGTTTGACTCCATGCTGGGGCAATTCTGCTGTACCCTTGGACAAGGTACTTAATCCTCAATTGCCTCAGTAAATACCCAGCTGTATAAAAGGACAATACGGGAAACTCTAACCTATGTAAGTTGCTCTGGATAACAGCATCTGCTAAATGACTGTAATGTAATATAATGTAAAAAAACCAAGTCCTTACTATTTCACTATTTTTCAAAAGCCCCTCGTAATGAAAACAGACCAGATCGGATGGTGATTCCTTTATCCGAGAGAGGATGCAATCGGAGCCGGACTCGGAGTGGAACTGAAATGTCAGCCTGGCCTCGCTCCCTGTGTGGAAAGCTCGGACAAGCAAATGGCAGGGCTGTCTGGGACAGTTTGGGACGCGCGAGAAAGGAAAGGGCCCTGCAACCACAAAGTCGACGGCTTGTGGTTGCACTGCTCGGGGGGGGGGCACTGCTATTCTGCCCTCCAGCATGGCGCTTAAACAGAATTTCCACGATGATGGTCAGGCTGAATAAATGGACGCTGCTGCATAAAAGATAATTAAATTTCTCTGTGTAAAGCAGCATGTGCAGAAAATAAGTGGGCCGCAGTGTAGCGTAGTGGTAAAGGAGCAGGACTCCTAGCTGAAAGGCTGCCAGTTCAGTTCCTGAGGGGGGCACAGCTGCTGCACCCTTGGACATGGTACTTAACCCACAATTGCCTCAGTAAAATATCCAGCAGTATAAATGGATAGCGTTGAAAAGCCTGTAATTGATTTAAGTCTGCTAAATGCCTATAAGGTAATGTAATGTAAAAACCATCATGGTGCTAAGCCCCAATAACAATCTAAGGCAACCTCCACATGCACCGTGAGGTGACTTTTGGGGGACCTTGGGTGATCTCAAGAGGGTGATGCTCTCTTCCTGATCTAAGCCTCTGTGCTGAGTGGCTGCTATTATGGTCTGTCCAAGTGTGAGTGGGTGCAATGGTCAAAGCGGAAAGATGCAGATGGAAAAAGGCACTTGAGTATCAAAGGGGGCATCAAAGGGTGCCAGTGGATCTCTGGTGCATCTCCTGGCTTTCACATCTATTTTGCGCTTATTACTGTTCAAAAAGAGGCTCTTCTTGCCTTGAAGGGCAAGGCACAATTCAAAGATCTGCCCCAGTTAACTTTCAGTGTTGCGGACTGCATGGACAGCCTGTCCCATGACTTCATTCTGGTAAAGGATTCATGGACACACTTGGTAGTGTGTGATCGTGACTTGTTACAATAGTCATAATGCTCTCAGACTTGACCGTGTGTTTGCTAATAACATATGTTAAACAGGTGTATTCTCTTCACCAAAAGTTTTAGTCAGTTCTTTCCATTTACATGATTTTTTGTAATAAAATGATTTTTACCTCACACAACATGGAAATGTACTTATTTAGTACATATGTCTAAGAGACTACCATGACTAAGTTTTGTGTTGCATTTCCTATAGCAAAAAAAAAATTGCACAAAAATGATTTGTTTCTGATAGCAGGGCTGAAGAATTCAAGGTATTCAAAGCTTGACATGCAACTGTAACCCTAGTACACTACAGCAGGGTATTATTAACAACTTCACACTGCTGAACCTTTGATGCGAAGGTGTTATTTTATTAAATAACGAATTTATTAATCTATCAATGACAAAAATGCAATCAACTGATGGCCCTATTTATTATCATTGTTATTATAAATCACACCGTCACAGTGCCCACTGTAAAGTAAAATGTCATGGAAATGCCACCGATGTTTGATAGCAAATGGCACTTCAATGAATCACAAATAATTGGTACGTGAGTAGTATGTTTAATCCAGAGAAGACCGCGTTCAGCACGGTACATGTGGCCTTGTAAACATGTTCCACGTGTTTTCCCGTGGTGCTGCAGGGGGCCGAGTGCGGTGTAGGTGGGTCAGAGGGGGCGCTAGTGAGCACGATATTCCAACTCACAAAAGAAACAGCAGGAGAGGTGAGCTCACAAGGGCACTGTGAGAGAGGATGACTTCTGTCACACAATTGCCCAGAGTGTCTTTTCTGACGCTTCAGACGTAAATGTGAGGAAGTTTCATTAGCTGGTATTGCAGCTAAAAGCAAAGCGCCATGATTATTAGCATAACAATAACATGCGCTGTGACATACAGCATTGATTATTGGTGCCAAACTGGAGCCCAGTAGTTCCATTTACTTCAGCATTTACGCAAGTCAACGGTTACTTCAGTTAGTGTTTACTTAAGGAAATACTAATTTAATCAATGCTACTATGTGTCTGCGTTTGCACCAATAACTGGATACCTCACAGTCTGTGTTAACCCTTTACCCTGCCAAACATCAAGGAGAGAAACTCTGTTCACAGGGACGTTACACTAGACACATAACGTGTGCCAGTTATGCAAAAGGTTAAGAGCTGGCTGATTGTTGGCAGAGCTGATGCAGGTTTAGTTTAGTTTAGAAATCCAATCCTGTGTTGTGTGGAACATGCATATCATCTTGCTTTGATTATTTAACCTGTGGCGTCCTTAAATGGAGCTGTCTAAGATGTCAATCAGTGGTTCTGGGCCAATGGCGTTTCAGGGTCAGACCCAGCCTAATCAAGCCAGCGAGTCAGCCAGTCTGAAGACCAACAAAAAGAAAACATGGATCTCATACACAGAAGAGCTAATTAGAAGAGGAAAACATGTTCTGTAAAATAAAGAAGGCAACAACCTTTGCGTGCAACCTGTTTTCTTTTCTGCAGTTTCCCACAATTCCTTGTACCCTCGAGCGACGCGAGCTGGAATAGAAATGTGGAGTGTTTTTTTTTTTTTTTCAGGGGCAAAGATGAGTGACTGGAGTTTGTTTACAACAGAGAAGCATTTAATAATGAGTGTTTGGGTACGTGAAAGCCAACAGACTGGGAAATCCTTAAACAACTTTGTTATCGATTTCCTTCAAAGCTGACAGTTCGTGTGATTTATTCATTTGAGGAATGAATAAAACATAAACATAACAGATGTGTTTTATGTTTTTTTTACCCAATGTTAGCGCACAGGGAAATGACAAATTTTACAAAACATTTTACTGCATAAGTTGGGTCCGACCCAACTGATACATAGAGGACCACACAAATATGACACCACTAGAAAGAAACTACAGCTTTGAATCAACCTCCCTGTGACCCCACTGATAGTAAACAGTTTCAATAGCACAGTGCTGAAGGGTCTGGAGTTTCCGGTGAGCTCCACGGTTTGTCCCTCATTATTTGGACCCTTTCTCATGCACATTTTCGAGAACACACATAAGAGGTCTCAGACACAGTTCCTGAAGAGATGCCTGCCTGGAACATACATCACTTAATGATATGCGGGTGTAGGACATGTGTGGTATCTTCAGATATAATACAGTATAATGTGCACATTAGGAGGAGGAGGAGTAGGGACCCTACAGTAGGTATTTGGCGTGCGGCCCACCCGTGTGTGGACACACCCTGGCCCTATACCAATCCTTACCCCAGCTATGGGTCAAATAGTGCCTCTGCCTTGCAGCTCAAGCCAGTCAAGGTCAGAGGCCAGGGGACCAGCCCCGACAGAAAATCCTAGCTGAAGGAGTCGCGCCCTCAGTTTCACATAGCAAGTCGACGAGATAGATCTCGGCTGCAGGCGAAGGATGATGATAATGATACAATAGGGGAATAGCATAAAAAACATGCAGTACATTTGGTCCATTATATCAAACTTTTGGGTCATGCTTAATTTGATGTACGTATAAATAGGGAGGGCGCTGCTAGCAAAAGTCCAGTGTCTATGTGGACTCTCTGGGAGGTGACTTCCACACCCCTGGCACACAGTCAAAACTTGCGTGTGAGATCTATAGCCATTTTGGCTGGGTGATGTATAGTACCCTCTCCCCATCCACAGCTTTGGAGTGGCGCGCATTAAAAACAAATTAAAAGCCATTAAGACAGATATTCATCTTTCCCCCGCCGCTGGGACAGCAGTCTGTGGAGTCGGAGACAGAGACGGAGCTTTCAGCGGGAGAGCAGAAGAGAAAAAAAGAAGAAGAAAAAAAAAGAAGTCCAATAAGACTGAAGTGGTGGGAAATCGAAGCGGGTAGTTTTCAATTAAGGAAAGTGAGGTAGGCAGCCGTGCATTACAAATCCTGCCGAGGAGGCCAGCGGAGCTGCAGGCTGCCCCATGATGAGGGATCGGGGGGGGGGGGGGGGGGGGCATTAGCGATGTCAGGCCCTTCACCCGGGAGCCCATCTGCACTGATCCGGGGAGAACTGGCTATTCAGGGGTCGGGAGAGTGGGGGTAGTCTACCTTAAACTGACAGCAGTGACTTTTTGTCGAGGAGGCAGGAGGGGACTGTGGATCTGCCAGGGCTTATCTGTACATTGATCAAGGGATGTGGGGTAGGTCACCCCAAACCGAGAGCAATGCCTTTCTCTCTGGGAGGCAGTGGGGAGGGGGGTGGAGTGTCAGGATTTGCCAGGGCCGTCCCACACTAACAGAAGCCCTCCTCTGGAGGTAATCTGGATTATTTCATCTGCATCTGAAAGGAATGTTGTACCGGGGAAGCTTATACGTGTGGCACACTGGTGTAATGAGCAGCTCACCAGTGTACATCACAGTTCTGGAAGTTCTCCCACGATCAGCAGCATGGTCGAGTTCATCAGTGAACTTAGCCAATGGGAAGAAACGTGTGGCTGACAGGAAGCTGGAGTAAGCTTAGCAAACAGGAAGAAACGTGTGGCTGACAGGAAGCTGGAGTAAGCTTAGCAAACAAGAAGGAACATGTGGCTGACAGGAAGCTGGAGCACGGTACATGTGTAGCAGTATCTTTCTTCTCTCTGTAGCATTCCATCTCTCCACCCTGCCTTCCCCTGTCAAGTGGATGCTGGGATCGTTAACTCATTCTGAGTTATGCATGACCAGGGCTGTCTTATTTTGCAGAGGCATCCGGTGGCCCTGCTGCAAATTAAGACCACGCCCACCGTCTGCAATGTCCAGCAAGCAGCAGCATGAAAAATGCACAAAGCGCACAAGCAGGATGAAGGCATCCGGAAAATTAAAAGAAGCTCCTGACGCATCCCATTTCATCCTGAGCAACCGGTCCCCCTCTGAAGACGGGCCTGGACGATTCCATTAACACCTTCCCAAACGCAAGGGGGGGATCCAATCTACTCCTTGCGCCCGCAGACTCCCGGAAATCCCGCTGGTTCCTGTCCTAATTGCATCTGCTGGAAAAAAGTTGGGGAGGGAGCTGTGCCAGAATCAAATTATCATCGCATCTTACAGCGCTGGTCGAACCCTTTTTAGATTTCTGTGCTCCTCCGGATCTGAAGGAAGAGGAGCAACAGGAACACCCACCAGACGAAGATGTCACATTATACCTTTGGTGAGACCAGCTGTAATGTAATTATGAGGGGAAGGCAAATTGCTGCTCCCAGACAGGGTGCTGTAGAGTCTCGCACAACATTTCCAATGCAGTTCGTTTTTTTTTCTCGCTCAAACGAAAATGAGACCCTAAGCTAATCCTGGTTGAATTCCGTTAAGCCTTGGGAAATGTCAATGTATCAGAGAGTACATTCCGTAGCACAGGGGATTCTGGGTAATATGCCAGAACTTCGGTATTAGCATTGATCAGAATGAGGAGGAGGTTTGGATGCAATACAACTCCCCCCCACCACAGTCTTGGGCTGGATGGTGTGGTGGCAGTGGGGGTGGGGGGTGTTGGGGTGGGGAGGCTGTCATCTCTCAACAGTGTGGAGGAGAGCTTCAAGGGAGGGGGCACGTGTGATCTTATGACTGCAGCATCAGCATCACTGAATGATTTAATACATGAATGCTAAATTACATTAATATACTAACACAGGCATGTGACAGCATGTTAGGCGGGCACTGAACGTGCGGCACACCTTATCGCAGAAACCTTTCAACACTGAATATGGACTGGAATGTGTTACAGAACAGTCTATTGATGTTTAAGCCAAATGAAAACTACTGGTATGGTACAGTATTTCAACAGATCTAATGTATCAGCACAGGGGCAGCAGTGTAGCATAGTGGTTAAGGAGTGTAGGGGCAGCAGTGTAGCATAGTGGTTAAGGAGCAGGACTCGTAACCGAAAGGTTGCCGGTTCAATCCCTGCTGGGACACTGCTGCTGTACCCCTGGGCAAGGTACTTAACCCACAGTTGCCTCAGTAAATATCCAGCTGTATAAATGGATAACATTGTAAAAACAACTGTAACCTATGTAAGTCGCTTTGGATAAAAGCGTCTGCCAAATGAATAAATGTAAATGTAAATGCAAAGGCAGTCTGACCAATCAGGACACCTGCCGCAGGGCCGTTAAGAGAGAGCATCAGGGACCTCGACTGCAGTGTCTCACAGAGAAATTATCAGAAGTGATAATGTACAACATAGCTAACAACGTAGTTAAACATTGCCACATTGCCCGAGCAGTGCGGCGGGGAGGTGCAGTCAGAAACGGGAAGATTGAAACGAAAATGAGCACATGTGACACGTTCTGCAAAACCGCTCATCACGGGAGGTTCCGCCGTTCCCCGCATTCAGGGGCTGTCAGGTTTTTAACGGCACCCGTTATTAGCGATAAACGGACTGCTCGGCGACGCCCATCCTAAGGCAGACGCCGCTCCCCCTTACAAACGGCTTACCGGGGCTCGTCATTAGACATCAATAAGGGAGATAAAGCGCTATTTAACTTTGCTTTGCAGCCCCTGTTAACGGCGTCATTTTTAAGGCGTGACTGATGTTTACTTCCAGGACGCGGCAGTGAATTTTGATAATGTTTTAATGAGATATCGATTAAAAGTTAAAGGGGGCCGTAATACGAAGTCGATGTGTGGAGTGAGCGATGAGGGTATGGTAGGGTGTGAGTTCTGACACGGCCCCCGGCTCTAAACCTCCCCCACCCCCACCCCCAGATGCGGTCGTCATGCCTATGGGAGAGTGTCCCGGCTGAGCAGGACTTTGTGAGGGCCCGCGGGGGCCGTCCCAATGATAAATCCCGCCGTGGTCCCTGCTGACAGGCAGAGGAGCGCCCCCCCGTCCCGCTCCCAGGGCGAGGGACACCTGAGTGGAGCGGCGGGGCGAGACTAACGGCCCCAGCGCTGTCTGAGCTCAGAGCCTCGTGCGATTAGGCAGAGAGGGGCGGTGCGTCACACAGGTGTGTGTGTGTGTGTGTGTGTGTGTGTGTGTGTGAGTACAAGTGTGAATATTTGTGTGTAAGTGTGTGTGTGTATGAGTATATGTATAAGTATGTATGCGAGTACATGTGTACTTGTGTGTGCATATGTATGTGTTTGCATGTGCTTGTGTGTGAGCGCATGTGTCTATGTGTTTGCGTATGCATGTGTTCGTGTTTGCAGTGTGTGTAAATCACTCTAGGTAAGAGCAATAATGTAGTGACAATGACAATAACGTAATGTAATATGTGTGTGCGAGTGCATGTGTAAAAGTGTGTGTAAATACATGCATGATTTGTGTGTGAGTGCATATATATGTGTCTGTGTATGTGCGCATGCATGTGTCCACATGTGCTTATGCATATGTATGTTTGAATGCGTAAGTGTGCAAATTCATGTCTGCTTGCAAGTGTGCCTATGTGTGTGTGTGTACATGCATTTGCCTGCACATGTACATGTGTGTTAGTATTTGTGCAAATGGCTTACCGTTGTTCTGGGATCAGTCCTTTCCTATGATAATCTATTCTTGCTGGGTTTCGGAAAAGGGGGTTTGCTGACATATGGTGTAGTTTTTCAGAGAGAGGTGGTTGCTGGCATCATTTGCCGCTTTCCTGAGGTTTCCAGCCTTCCCATCAGCCACTGCGGTTTTTGAGGTCTTATTCTACTCAGTCATGTGTCGTGGCTGATCATCATTTGTCAGTGCCCCTCACTTCCTGTCTCGGAAATCAAAGGGATCTTTGAGGCATTAATGTCACAAACGGAATCAATTCGCTTCTTGGTCTGGCTATTCGGAACATCTCTGCACTCTTGGAAAGATTGAGTAATAAAGTAATAATTCTGCGCCTTTGTGATCATAACCAGAGGAACACTGGATTATGAATTATAGATAAAATGGCAGGCCTTTGGAGTGCTGTTGACCTTGACTCTGGAGTCTGGGTTTTCGAATTTCACAGGGCCGCTCTCACGGATTTACACGCGCGGCGATGACGGTGGATTGGATTAGCCGAGTGATTAGGGAAACCGGCGGAGATTAGCGCTAATCAACGCTCCGAAATCACTTGCGAAAATCAATGCGTCGAAGGCACCCGACTGCACAAACACTCCAGCCGATCAGGAGCAGGCTTCGCTGATTAGCAACCCTTGTGCTGGAATTAGCATCGCGGCGGTGGCTTTGCTCGTCTTTCATGTGCAGAGCACAACAGGAAAAAGGCAGAACCGAGACAATACCATACAACTGCGGTGCCAGGTCACAGGCGGATGAACACCTTCAAAGGGCCCTCAGGTCTTTCATTTGAAACATCATGCATAATTGCAGCGGTGTGGTGTAGAGGTAAAGGAGCAGAGTTTGTAGCCAAAAGGATGCTGGTTAAATTCCCTGCTGGGGCACTGCTGTTGTACCCTTGGGCAAGGTACTTAATTCACAGTTGCCTCAGTACTTACCCAGTTATATAAATGGTTAAAACTGCAACCTGTATAAGTTGCTCTGGATAAGAGCATCTGCTAAATGACAATAATGTAATCTATGCTGCAGTTAATAGGCATAGACGTTAATTCTAAATTTGCCATACCACATCAGTAAGTGCAGTAATTGAAAAGGAAACCAATGGAAAGTGTTTTTTTTTTTTTTTTGGAAGCGCCGAGGCTTCTAGTAATTAATAAGAAAACAAAACTAATTTAAGTGTTGAAGCCAATCTCTGATATCTTTGTTAGGATCATAATTATTAAACTTAATAATAACATTTTTAACGTGATGTGGACAAAGACACTGCCATGCTACACCAATGCTTCACACAGCTGTTGAGGAGTATTCTTCACTTAAATGTAATCACAGGCCACCTATATTGCACTGATACCTTCCCTGTTAACTTATTTTCCCTGCTGCCTGTTTGATCCTCAAAATTTATGAATCATCTCATATCTCCTACTTTCAAAGACAGCGTCAGCTCTCCGCATTTCTTTTAAATCTTTTTTAAATTGACATTTCAGATTGAAATACGGTACAGAGATTCGACTTTGTGCCAGTTTATGTAATGTATTTGTCCGCTGTTTGGTTGCTGTCTCTGTGGGTTGAAGTGTATTTTTGCACCTTCCACGGTGCCACATTTGAGGTCAGTGGGAATGAGGTGGCCTTTTGTATTTCAGGTCAGTCTTTCAAAATTACAATTGATGAAGTCACTCTACTCAAATACTCTTAGAATATTAAGGAGGAAGCACAAAACTGAAATCTCTCAGAAAATCTCAAAATTCCATAGAACATTAATGAAACACTGGAGTATGGAGCAGCTAATTTGATTTCCTAAAAATAGGGATATATTTCTAAATATAATAATTATTACCACTTTCCTATCTGCAAATACAATATAGAAACATGCAGTTGTCAGATTTATTTTGCTACTTATCATTTATCATTATATATATCATTTTGTCATATATTCTGGAATATATGCATAGAATTTTTGGGGCAAAATGTGACAGGCTCTATTTTCAAATAGATGTAGGATATTTTGATGTATATTTGCCAGTTGGATAACATCTTTATCCAAAGAATGTATTCTTTTTCCTGAGGGTTAAAATTGGGTTATGTGCTATTCTTTGCTGCCCTTCTAAATGCAATAAGGCTGAAATAAAAATAATAATGATAAAAAAAAAAAAACAGATTGCCTTTTTTAGCAAGTACCACTTTATTAAAAATGTTGTCTCCTCTTGCCTGTCTTCCCTGTCGGCTCTGCTTGTTCATCGTTTTAGAGGAAAAATAAATCACGCAGTCGATTGTGGATTTAAAAAGTCCATTCAGCGTAATGGAAAAATGTATTGTTTCGTTTTGTGTTTACCGGCCGTTTTGATTAGAAAAACAGCACGCAGGAAAATAAGGAAAATGAATCAAGTGGAGCGTCTCTCCATATATCTACCACTGTCATCTGCTGGCGGGAAATGGATTTTTTTTTTTAATTTAAAGTTTTATTTAAAGCTTTTGCTTGTTGTGCTTGGAGTTGGGAATAAAGCGGCAACTGATGAAGTTGATGATTAGGACATCTGGGGGGGGCTGACTGAGAGGTCTCTGCGAAGTTTGCCTAACGGTGGATTTCTTCTCAAGACCCACATCAAGATAAGGGAACGATGCTGGACTTGAATGGTGATTTTTTTTGGGGGGGGGGGCAGGGTGGGTCTTTTTTGTATGCCTAAGCCTGGCTTTTAGGGGGCGATATTTGGCAACAATATCCGGGGTGCCTGTGTGATGTTTGCAGCGGTGCTTGTTTGTGTTGGTTGTGTAAGAGGATGAGGATTTGGCAGGGATGTGGATGGGAATCCGCGGAACACGGGGTTTTTGTGTTTCGGGTTTTGCGAGGGGACCGAGATTTTTGGCAGGGATATCAATTTGAAACGGTTTCGTCTGAGCAGTGGTGGGTGCTCAGGTTCAATTTGTTAGGCGATTAGGATCTGGCACAGACATCGGTCAGAGCAACAGGGGAGAGACGTTTTTAAAATAAATGGCCTCTTACAGATTTGAATAGCCCTAAAAACTGCTGCAATACAGTGATGTATTGAGAATGGCCAGGCTAGTGCAAGAAGTAGCCACAGCCTCATTGAATCCTCAGCCCTGTCCTGTTTGAATTTGGCATTTTAAGAAAGACCGGTGAAGAGGTTCACCAGTTTTGCTAAAGAGCTTTAGTCACCTGACACTACTGCACTGGAAGAGCCGGACACAAGCACAGGAGTTTGGATAAAGCGTCCCTCGGCCTGAGCGGAAAAAGGAGCAAGCCTCAGATAAGATGTGTCCCCACGCTCTTTTGCCCCAGATGAGGCCTGTCGCTGCTTCCTGTGCCCCCCCCCCCCCCACATCTGGCCCCCGAAGTGTGGGAGAGAGGGACGGGCGCAGCTGGCCTCCTTATCTTCAGCTCGCGCCTCCCCAACTTTCCCAGAGTCTCTCCTTCTCCCTGATGGTCAGGCACTTTCTAACCTCGTTAATGTCAACTGCCCCCAGCAGCTTCTCAGTCAACAACCCCGCAACGCTCCTTTCATCAAGCGAATGCAGATAAATTAAACGCTCTGTGCCTGTTGGGCTAATTGTGGCAGCAGTGTGGTGTGGCGGAAATGGGACTGTAACCCGAAGGTTACGGGTTCGACTCTCGTGTCAGGACCTGTCTCTGTACCCTTGACGTGCTCACCACCGGTTTCTTCAGCAGATATTCAATTTAACATAAAACGAAGGTAGGTAATTACACTGCATAAGGGCCTCTGCTAATATAATAAACAATGAAATATTAATAATAAAATATTATAAATACAATATTATTAATATAATGACATATTATTAATGCAATATTAATACAAAACAAAAAATACAAAATAATACACCTATAATGTAAATAACTTGGTATTTACATTTACATCACCCTCTGCATGCTCCCCATCATACTTTTCTCTGCTCAGCTTCTCATCCACCAATGGTCACCTGACAGTCTTTGGGTCACCTGACATATCATGTGACCCTGCACTGACTGTGCTGAATGCCTTACAGGTGTCTCAGTGCTGGGGGGTTGAGATTGCCCTTTTCCATTGAGCTTGTATTAGTTTCTGCTGCAAATTCATACTAGCGTCGCGACTGGAGTGAGCACTGCTTAAATGCTTGTTTGCTTATACAGCAGATGTTCAAACGGAATTCTATTTCTAGTTAACTCTGTAGGCCACCAGTTGAGATCAGACAAAAACAACAGCAGTAATGTAATTCAGTATTCCACAACTCCAACCAAAATGGGCAAACACACACAAAAATAAAAGCTTTAATTCACACATATGCTTCAAAAATCACACCAGATGACATATTATGTACACGTTGCATAATGTCTGGAGGGGTAGATAGATAGATATGTCCATGCATATGTCCAATGTATATCAATAATACAATAATACAATAAGAAGCGTAAGTGTTGCTGTCAAAGAGGGTATGTGGTACAGGTCTTTTGCTTGGAGTCTGAGGGAGTGGTCGCACCTGACTGCAGGCCAGGGTTGTTGACACCCTCCCCACTTCCTGTGTTTGGACATCATATACAGGAACAGGAAAAAGGAGGAGATGGAGTAGAGGAGGGATGCCGTGAAAAGGAAGTATAAGCGGGTTTTTTGTACTTGTGGGTGGGAAGGGTTTGTTAGTTGTGTAGGGATGTCTAAAAATTCTCCCCCCGAATCTTCTTTTGGCACCTCAATAGTTACACAGAGTCACTGAATAGCCGCAGTGCTGGTATTTTCCACTTTTGTCAGCCCTTCCTCTCTCTCTCTTTTCCTCTTTCTGTCTTTCTCTCA
Source organism: Megalops cyprinoides (assembly GCF_013368585.1). Classification (NCBI taxonomy): domain Eukaryota; kingdom Metazoa; phylum Chordata; class Actinopteri; order Elopiformes; family Megalopidae; genus Megalops; species Megalops cyprinoides. The sequence goes on from NC_050603.1 coordinate 4,462,405, forward strand.
CACCTCTCAAATTCAAATGACTGCTTCAGTGGTAACAACACTGCCAGAACAATCGCGCTCATAATCATGTTGTACAGATCAGCACAGCAAACATGTAAACAAATCAGTAATTGTCGACATTTCAAACAAGCAAAAAACCGACAAAAAAGTCGCTGTTTTGCCTTTTTCTTGTTTTGCTCCTTCATTTTCCACTCTTGCCCCTCTCTTCATCTCCATTTCTATCCCACTATCTCACACACTCTTACTCTCTCTCTCTTTTCTCTCTCTCTTTCTTTCTCTCTCTCTCTGTTCCTGTTTCTGTCTCTGTCTCTCTGTCTCTATGTATCTCTTTCTATCTCTCTGTCTCTTTCTATTTCTCTCTTTCTATCCCTCTCTGTCTTTCTTTCTCTCTCTCTCTCTGTCTCTTTCTCTCTCTCTCTCTCTCTGTCTCTTTCTCTCTGTCTCTCTTTCTCTCCTCCCCTGCCTGCCTGTCTGGCTGCCTGAACGGTGTAGCTGAACTGCTCTATTCCCAGTGGGAGAGAGTATGAGGCGGCGTGACTCATGACTGTACCAAACAGCGCTAACTGGGTGACATGGTGACAGCTGTACAGAGACAGAGCTGCCCTGCTCTCCCCCTCTCCCACCTGCCCTCCGTGAGCTCTGTACCTGCTGTTCGCTGTTAGGAACCTGCAGGGTTCCCCGGGGAAAATAACTGTTGTCAGGGTGCCTGGATTCTGCCGAGCTCTCTGCCTCCCACACCCTACTCCCACCAAACTCAAAGCTGGATATTGCCTCTGTAATGAATTGTTTACTGTCTTGTCTGTTTGCCCGTGGTCCCCGCTAATGAGGACCACGCCAAGCTCCCCGTCCCGCTGACCGCTCCTCTGGCCACCCCAGGTTAACACTCCTCCTGTCAGAGGGACCGGCCTTTTTCTGTGAAGCAGACAAGAAAGGACGTCTGGGATTTTCACAGCGTGGACCGGATTCCATTATCCCCTCGACCGCGCCAGCGGGGGTGTGTCGGCGGTCACAGTCGAGCAGTGAGGCGGTCACGCTGACCAGCCGCGGTCGGGGAGCGCCAGCGCTTGCCGGGGCCCCCTCGCGAAACGGACGGCGGGGGCCCAGCGGAGGTCACCCTTCTCAAAAAAGGCTCTGGGAACCAGCTCAGGGGTCAGGGAGAGATGCTTCTCCATCCCATGGGGCCGCCCTTCGCAGAAGGCCGACCCTTCGGATCCATACTGTTCCCCCCTCTCATCAGCCCTGCAGCTCAGCTTCCTTCCAGATATTTTCCACTACTTTTCATAAGATGTTATGATAACTGAGCTGTGTGCTTCTCCGCATTGTCTGCAGCTCAAGGGAACAGGAAGGCCTCCGCTGACCCTATACAGAGGGTCAGCTATGGACTGACAAAACCCTCCCTTTGCTCATAATGACTAACTGTGCTTATGCGCTTTGCAGTCGTTGGAGGAATTTGTTTGCATACATATGCTTTCCACCCCCTCACACACACACACACACACACACACACACACATTCACGCGCATTTCAATCCTCTCTCAATAATGAACAGTCACTCTCTCTCAGTGTAGATTAGATGTGGCCTGAAGGGTTGTTTCAAACTCGCATCCCAAAGTACACAAGTACTCCGAACATAAAATTGTTTACCGGCACGATTGGCAGTCCATTTCTTTAAGCTCTCGGGAGCGGCGGATTTGATCAGGAATTCAAATGAGCGCTAATGACTGCTTTTTTATTAGCACACCGCGCCATTGCAGTGATGGGATAATGTATCATTCGTCTGCTTTATTGTGCTCCGCAGTCGTTGATATAAATATTCCAAATGCATTTGGGGAAACTGTGGTGATTTTTCGTGTTTATGGCTTTTGTACTCAAGGCGCAATATTTCACCAGCGACCTTGAGTGTGGAGTGTATTGCGGTGTGTGTGTTGTGTTTATGAAAGCAGAAAGAAAGCGCAGAAATACGAGAGAGCAAAGCAACTGCGGAAAGAATCAATCTGACCATGTCTTCCTGCCGTTTCATTCGTTTGCGACGGCGCTCTCTCCTCCTCGTACGAGCAACAGAACCGGATGTTGGTGTCTCGGCCCAAGCCATTACTGCGTCAGTCTCCTCAAGATGTTTTGCTGTTTCCTCTCGCGTCAAATTGAGGCTAAGTGTTCCGGCAGTTCCTCACCTAACAACTACCTTTCTCCAGCGAGCGTCCATGCAGGGGCCTCGGAGACATCCAAATGATTGGGTGACCTGTTACCAAAATAAAGCTGTCACTCACAGGAAACAGCTCCTCTCCGGGGGGGGGGGGGCACGGCCAATCGATAAAGCGACGGACCGCCACGCTCTCCTCTAAATTGGCTTTTTTTTGGCTCTTTGGTTTCAGGGAAAAGTGTTACTCTGCCAGATGAGTGGTGTCACATCCCTGTCAAAACTTTAATCTGGGAATGCACACTGATACACACAGACACACACACACAAACAAATACACACTCATACACACAAACACACACACACACATGCACGCACGTACGCACGCAAGCACGTACACATACACACACACACAAACTGAAACACCAAAAAGCACACACATCCACAAGTACACAAACACACACATCATTATTATTATTATTATTATTATTATTATTATTATTATTATTATTATATTTCAAATGATGTTGTACTACATTTCAAAAATAAATTTAGTGTATGTCACTGGAAATTCTATTCTATGGCAAATCCATTTTGTTCTGCATGCTGGCTCCGATGACCCTAATGCCATCTTTCCAGCTCCCATGCATCTGCTGTAACATCCACTGTAACAGCACATTAGAGCCCTGGTGCATGCATGAGAGTTGCCCAGCTTGCCAGTGTTTTACTTTCCATTCATATTGTACTTATTATTTTTTAAACTGACAGCAATTGACAGGGTTATTTTTATTGTTTGTTTATTTTTTCAACTGAGAGCAATCTACATCGTCAAATCAGCACGGAGCAGGAATGAGAATGACATCAATGACCTTACTGGCTGAATAATTCATTTTATGATTACTAAATATTCTTATAGCCTCATAACAAATATCGCTAGATTGGCAGTTGGTACTAACTGTACCTCCACAACTGTAACTGTTGTATCAGCCCCGAAATCAAATAATTTCTGCCTGCACCCACACGTTGTCATACTGAGTTTCTTACAAATCCTTCCATAACTTTTCCGAGTCTTCGTATTCCGAGACAGATGGACAGACAGACACGCGTGGGTGATAACATTACCTCCGAGGTAATAATGTCGCCTTCCAATTCAAACTCTTTGTACTGACACCATGATTGTGTGCGCCCACCCTGAATCATATTCTAGGCATATGCTGTTCCATATAGAGATTTTATCACGCTATCATGCTGTAAGAATCTATTTTTTTCCCCATAGATTTTAAATTACGTTTTTGCCGCCAATGCAGGAATCTCACTTGCTGTTGCTTGTTTCAGAGGATGGCGTGGAACAATAGCAGGTGAGAGACGGAGCAGAGGAGAAATGAATATATTTTATTTATATATTAATATTTATATGAATATTCATTAATATTACACCATACTCCCAGAATGCACTGCTCAAGCAAGCACTGATAAAACAGGTCTAAACACCACCTTCCCAGGGCTCCACAGACTCCGAGGTCATGTGTTAAGGCCACACCTGTGCACGTACTTGCACACTTTTGGGGCAGCACAGGGGCAGGGAGGGTGTGTGGGAGGGTCATGGTGAGGAGACAAATGGATGCTAAAGCTAAACATCAAGGTGGTCAGTCTAGTGCCGTCTGCCCAGACACTGTGGTTACCCCACTGGCGTGGATGCAGCAGGTGGAGAATTTAGGCACTGTGCTGGCTTTCCATAGAAGGTCAAGCAATGTACATTAGCATGCAACTAATAAAGAGATTATAGTGTGCACTTTGATCCCTATCCACGGACTCAGCAACTACCCACAATTCCAGGGGCCATACCATATCCCCCTACACTGACATGTTGGTACAAGGAACCCTGAAAGACATGAATTGGTAAGTGATCAAGGGCCGGAGTAGGGGACATGGGGTCCAAATTGTGACCCATTTTAGATTTTAGTGCTGTTTGGCTTAGATATTTATATATTAATGTAAGCACACTAGGTGAATAGGAGGTATGCTTAATGTACTGAAATAATGTGATGACAGAGATAGCTAGTTGAAGGATCAGCTATTCTGCAGTGTTAAAGGAGGTTAGCCTTACAGCTTTGGACTTTTGGCAGGTGAGTCAACTCTGTATTTTCATATGCACAACGTCAGCAACGCTGTCCCTTGGTCACATGTGAGCTCCTTTCCCCTCACCAAGGTCACCAGAAATCCACAAGTGCTGAAAACTTGGCAACCTCTACATCTGGGAATGGGTCCGGTGCAGGCTGGACCCGTTTCTTCTGTATCTAACACAGTGGGGAGGGTGGACAAATGGGTCATAGTTCCAGCCGCGTGATGTCATGGGAACTGGAGGCTGAGACAGACCCAGATAAAGCAAGACCCTGCTTTAAAAGGCAGCGCCTCTGGTCCACGCTCGAACGCCGCGCACCTCTGAGTCCCAGAAAAGGAAAGCCGCGAGCCGAAGCCCATCGGAGATAAGGTCAATGCCGTACCCATGGCCCTCACCCATATTGTTTTTCAGATAAAGCCGGCCCTCCCTCTCTTTATCTCTTCCGAGCTGTTCCCGAGGACAGGAAGCCGACGAGATACTCAGTGTTTTGATTTCAGCGAAACCTCTGCGGGACCTTTCTCACCTGCGGTGTCTGCCATGATTTGAAAGAACAAAAGATGACAGTGTTTTGAAGTGAATCAACTTTCCCAGGCTAATTTCCTGCATATTAATCAGAGACTATGGAAGGAAGGGCAGGTGACTGCAAGATGACTAATATTTATATCATTTTCCTTTATACAACCATCTTAAATCCTGTACATTTGGCTCAGGTTGCATGCTTTGGCCATAAAGTGTAGAGGCTTTCGTCTTATGTTCAAGGCCTGAATGCCAGCACTGAGTCACTCCAGTCTGTTAGATGCAAGGAACCTTTTAAAATGACAAAAATAATTAAAATGACAAACTTAAAACGCTGACAGATCCTGACCACTACACTCTGCTACCGAACGGCATCTGGTAGTCCCATCACATGGCAGCACAAAATCACCATACAGAACTTTCTCTGCCGTTTTCCCCCGGTGGTGGACCTTTCACATTTCATCTGTTCCGCTGAATCCCTCACTATTTTTCAGAAACATCTGAAGACACAGCTCTTCCCCACTCACCTGATCACCTGAATCACTACCACCTAAAGCAATTTCTTATGTTCTATACTCTGTTCTCCATTAAAAAGTGTAATGGTTTAATGCACTTGTAGCTAGCTGGTACCTTGTCTGGCCAACTATTGCCAACTGCCGACTTTTGCTGGCGTTGTACTCTGCCTCACTTGTAAGTCTTAATAATGACAATAATGTAACAATTACTATGATCGTACTCCTTGCTCTAAAAGTGATTGAACAGAGAAAAGGTTCTTTTAGGAAAAATGGCAAACAAACAAACAAAAAAAACACTTCCGGGACACGTCAAAATATACACTATGCAGTATACTTCACAAGTCCAGGCAAACTTCTTTTCCACCACATATGTCCACACCAAATAATGTTATTAATAGCACATTACTAACATTGTTTCTAATGTTTTAATAGTTTAATGTTAAATAACCCCCCTTTCTGTGCACTTCTCTTGTCTGAAGTGAACTCCAGGCTGCACTCTCCAGCTCTCGAACTGCGAGCGGTACCGGCCGGCTCTGCCCGCCTGGCCTCCCACACTCCGCCATCATTACCCGGCTCCGCCCGGCGCTCTTCCCGCTCAGAGCCGAGGCCCGAGCCCGAGGATCCCTCTGCTTCCCGCGGCTGCTGGAGGAGCGGAGAGGATTACTATTATTGTGCAAATGAAAAGGACTAAAGCAGGGGCTCACGGCGCATACCGAGAGAGCTCTTCACCTCCAAAAAACACAGCGGCTACGCTCCAGCGCTTTATTCTCCCACCTCAGCGTTCCCCTGCTTTCTCTCTCCCCCCCGCATTCTCTCTCTCTCCCTCTTTTTTTTTATTTTATTCTTACAAGAGCACTCATAAAGCGAGGCAAACACAGACGCATGACTCATAAATCGCGGGACAATTCAGGAGCTGGGACCCAGAATATTAATAAATCCGTCCAACGACTTAAAACGTAATGTGGGCACAAAGTAAAAAAAAAAAAAAAAAGTTTCAGCTTCCGAGTTATGATTCAATCGTCATACTGCTTAGGGTAGCGGATGGTTTAAAGAGTTGTGGGCGCATGCCATGGTTTGAAGTAGTGGTTTATACTTACGAAGCAGAGTTTGGCATGAAGGGTTGTGTGAAAGAATAATGTTTTAATTTCAGCACTGGTACCAGAACTGTGAGGCTGTTTATGTTTATATTTGAAGGTGACTAAGTCAGCATGTATTGGAAAGAGCTAGTGAAATGAGGGGAATGTTTAGAGCAAAAAAGTCTCTAGGTTTTCCTAAAAATATTGTTTTTTGTAGACAGGAGCCACTAGGGGATTACTTGGTAAAGACAAAACAATTCGATAGACAACAGTATGCAAACATTAGGATGCAGGAAGAAAATCTCTTTATCTGGCAACATTTGGGATCAGGATTCATGAGTAGGCTAGATTTTCCTGAGAGGAAACCCCAGGGAATTGTGGGCCAGGATACCCTTCATAGGCCCCGTCCACTCATTACCCACAGGTGTATTTGACCCCTGGCTCACCCGTCATGGATCACAAGCAAGACAAGGGTCGAGGAGCTGAAAAGAACGAGGCGCATGGAGTACCGGACGGCGCTGGCCAGAACCAGCCGCCAAACCGGTGTCAGGGTCAGGGCCCGGACCTGGCATCGCAGGGAGCTGGCAGGAATCCTGCTACTTCCACAGACCCCTGCCAGCATGTGGAAGCAGGGCAGGCCCACGTCCAATTCAAGAAGACAGAATAGGAACGTGGCCCCTCTTTGGTAGGGGACAGACCGCATGAGGCCTCATGCACCTCCACTCCCACCTCTCTCCCTCACTGAGGGGTCTCCTAAGGGACAGATGGGGGGGAGGGGGGCAACAGCAGTTTGGCACTCTACCGCCAGGCCTCTCAATCTGGGTCCTGGAGGGCCGAAGCTTCTTCAGGCTTTTACTCCACCTGAGCCTCATCATCTATCATCTATCATCATCTCAGCCGAACCAATTTAACAGCCCTCTTTCCGTGCTGAGAGAGTGTCAGTGGCTTAAACAGTGTGATGGAACCCGCAGCACCAAGACATTCTGGGAGCCGAGTGGCTCTCCCACACACGTGGGCAGCAGTGTGGCAGCAGTAGGGAGCAGGGCTCATAACCGTAAGGTTGCTGGTTTGATTTTCCACTGGGGTGCTGCTGCTGTACCCTAGGGCAAGGTGCTTAACGCACAATTGCCTCAAGTAAATATCCAACTGTATAAATGGATAGCATGTAAAAATTGTAACCTTTGTAAGTTGCTCTTGAAAAGAACATTTTCTGAATGACAATAATGTAATGCCAGATCAGTGCACTGAATGACACTGTGGGTACCTGTCCCCTAACTTTGTGTGTTAATCAGATGTGGCCATGCATTACGAGGGCCCAGACCCTTGTTTGATGGCCGGCTGCAGTTTTCCATCTCCCCGATACTCTCCTGCCCCAGGAGAGAGTGCGGTGGGGCTAACCGCTGTACTCGGAACTCAAACCGTATATAAAAACACTGACTGAGCCATTATTCGCTAATTTATAAATGGCTCACTTGGCGATGAGGGTTCTGGTGTGAGGGTGCAGAAAAACGCAGCGCTGCATCTTTTCCGTCAGCAAGAAGCCATAAATCGAAATCCAATCGTTATCATCTTCTAAATCATTCGAAAATATACCGTGACCTTACAAGGCACCGGCTGGTGCGTGCACTTTGTCTCCCTTATTAAAGCTGGGAAATATAGATGTCTCACGCTCGTAAACACTCACACACACACACGCACACACACACACACACATACACACACACACACACACACATACACACACACACACACACCCAAAGACACACACAGATATAAACACACATAACACATTTATACACACACCCAAAGAAAACAGACACACATGGACACAACTGTGCATACATCACATTTATGCACACTTACACGCATACACACACAGACACAAACAGATGCACATACACACAACATCCAACTCCTGAAGTTTGCTCAGTATGAGATTGTGAGTGAGATTGTGCTCTGTCATCTTAAGAGTCATCAGGTACAGTCCTAAACATAGTTTTTATGCCAGTGCTCTCTCCCTTTAAAAGTTATTAGGCGCAGTCTTAAACATAGCTTTTAATGCCAGGGCTCTATCCCTTTAAGAGCCACCAGACGCAGTCCTAAACACAGTTTTTACTTCCCCTTGGCTGCAATTTATGCCACAGCTATATATTCAGGTTAATACGCACCTGGAAATGAGCAGCAATGACTGGGCAAGGCTCCATAATGTCTCCCTGGAAAAATGAATGTGAAACAAACAAGTTAGATTTAAAAGGGGCTTTTAAGCACAGTTCATTTGTTATCCGGAGATGCAGGGTATTGATGTAATGACTGTAATGGCATGCCCAGTCTGTAAACCTACGGCACAGAGGAGGGAGACGTTTGCATTCCTTGAAAGACTATAGGCAGGGAGTGGATTCTGGCAGGACAATGTGACCGTGTCAAGGCTGGGGTAGCATTCCGGAACAGTAAATACAATACAATACAACTGTACTGAATACATTCCACATTGCATGTTACACACATTAGTGATATGCACCTGTAAATGCATGCCTACCTCTGTTCAGTCTAAATGCAGTGTGCTTTGTCCTTAACCTTTAACCTTTTAATCAATTGTTGCATGTTCTTTATTTTTTGCACGACACAGTTCCTTTACTTCAGCCGCAGCCGGGGCCATGATGACGGATGTGAGGTACGAACACATTGTGATCAGAATGGAAAGAGGCTGCAGCCCGACTGTTAGCGCCGGCCGCCTGCAAAGTTGACCACACATTCGGTACGAAATGAGATCCAGACTATTCAATATCACTGTGAACACGCCACAATGAAAATCAAGAGAGATTGTCAGGACGTTTTATAAACAGCTAATGTAATTAAGCTCTCATTATTTACACCCCTTCTTGTGAGATTATGTCTATTGTGTCTTTAATTATGTCCTTTTAATAATCAATCTTATCCAAACTCAAGGTTGAATGCAGGGATTTTATTATTATTATGTTTTTTTTTTTTTTTTTATAAATGCAGATTTTAATATTTTGGCCAAAGAGAACAAAAAAAATTGTCCTTCACAGTGAATTTGAATGGTCCGCTTTCCTTTAAAAGATAAAACAAGTAAAAAAGAAAACAAAAAAAACAAAACAAAAGAAGTACATTGGGAGGGGCTACGTCCTCTCTGCTGTCCCATTCCCATGTCCTGTACACAGCCCCTACCCCACCAAAACACCCCCCCCCCCCCCCACACACACACACCCCCCGGTGCGTGACAGAGGAGGCGATACGGCCCCTGAAAGGAAATGTTTGTTGATTTAAGAAAGCTGGAATCCTCAAAGGGACACAGACCCCTCTTCATTTCCCTCCTCAGTATTATGATAAAGTTCATTTGTTTGTTTGCCGAATGCGTCTCCCACGAACGCCTGACTCTTAAAGCCTTTGAGCCAGTAGTTTTTCAGTCAGCTGGACGATTTTCAAAAAAGAGGGGAAAAAAGTGGTCCACACGTTACTGCGGGTGGTTTACACTACGCTGCAAAGGGGTAAATCAATTCTAGAACAGCAAAGATTGATGCCCCCCGTGGCAGAATGTGGAATCATTTCCTGTTTACTTAATTAAAATTGTCCCGATATCCCCTGAATTGATACATCTGCGCCATAGATGATACATAAATAAGCAAACCATCTGACAAGCATCACCGGAGTCGGCACACACAAATCACCAAGGCCCAAACGAATCCGCCCGTATTGTGCTTTGCCCTTAATCTGAGTAACGATGTGAATCAATTGTTTCTGTTTTCACTTATTATGCGTCTGCCATTTGCACTGACGATCAGCAAGCACTTACTGCTGCGTGAGAAACTGCTGACACACTGTTCTCCGCCGCCTACAGTTTCAACCCCAAAATTCCTTCTCAGGCATATGCAACAACTACAACACAAAAGCGCCTTTTTTTTGTCTTGTAAACGGACAGATGTGTTTCTTTGTGCAGATTGTATGGATGCAATCCCTCTGTATATATTCTTAAGAGCCCTGTTTGGAGGATTCATGGCACGGCTTATGTATCTGATTCATTATTGCAGCTTTAGCCTTGTTAGCACGCCACCATCTCTTCACTGGCAGAGCAGTGACCAGTGGTCACAACTGACATGTTGCCATGCGTCTTAACTGCAGGCGGCTTTCATTTGACCCCGCCTGCGTGTCATTGATTACCTTCATATCAGGCCTGCGACGGTGATTATGATTGGATAAAGGTGCATTTAATTGCCAATGGGACTTTGCTTCGGCTCTCCAGCCCACCCCCAACCTTCCCTGTAAGGTTGCGTTCCCTGCTCCATTGTGAGTGGTGGGTAGAGTAAATCACGAAGCCATATTTGTGCAATTGAGCGTGAGTAATTGAGGGTAGGGTCAATGCAATAAAGTCGAGGTGGCACCAAAACGGGCTGAAGACGTTCTCTGACAAATGAGTGAATCAGCCTCCCAGAGAAGGCCCCGAACAGGGCCCAACCCAAGGGCATACAAAGGCAATTATGTCTGCTGTCCCTGTGCCACACGCACGCACACACAGATACAAACATATACACACACACACACACACACACACACACACACACACACATACACACACAAACACACACACAAACACACACACACACACAGATACAAACATACACACACACGCACAGATACAAACATACACACACACACACAGATACAAACACACACACACACACACACAGATACAAACATACACACACACACACACACACACACAGATACAAACATACACACACACACACACACACAGATACAAACATACACACACACACACACACACAGATACAAACACACACACACACACACACAGATACAAACACACACACACACAGATACAAACATACACACACACACACACACAGATACAAACATACACACACACACACACACACACACACACAGATACAAACATATACACACCCAGATACAAACACACACACACACATATACAAACATACACAAACACACACACACACAGATACAAATATATACACACACACACACACACAGATACACACTCATACACAAACATCTATGCGCACTGACACACGTGCAAAAACACACACACATACACATACTTTGCACGTTGACACAGACAGTTTACCAGAGGCTCACATTTAATAACTTTGCATTTTTCTCCATTTTAATGAGCTGAGAGACCCCTCGGGTAATACGTCCAAAGTTATTAAATGTTAAATGGGGATAAATGTTTTCCCATCTCTCTTTAGTGTTAACTATTTTTTGTGGGCCCCTTTTTTTTATAAAGGACATATTTCTGGAGCTTGCGTGGGAATGTTTGCTCCATGCAGCACTGGCCTGTTCTTAATTCATCCTCATTTAAGGGAAAGTGTGTTCTGACTGCTAATGCCCTTCTTCACATTCATGTCTCTCATGTTCATGAGGAAAGGGCAGGAAAACATGGCTACACTGCAACCACATGAAGTTAGCAAATAAAATGACCGCCTGTTTACACAGAAAAACATCCTTTATTCCGAGTACTGCACAGTGCATAACAATGGCCTGATTCAAGAGCAGATGACAGGTTCACCACTACGCCGATCCTGGCGGCCCTCCCAAATTGGGGCGATCTGATGCGGTTCAGAATTTCAGCCCCAGCCTCCATCGAATCCCAGCTTGTTAACCTTTGACCTTTGTGTGTCTGCTCCCAAGTAAACAAATGAGTCAGACACCTGCAATCACACGGCCTTGCCATGCAGGTCACCCACCTTTTCAAAAAGAGCCTCGTATAGAGCAGTGGCTTAATCCAGCAGAAACAGACCTGCTCCTTTTTCAACTAAGACAGCTCCTCAGAAAAGGTCATCATTTAACTAGCTTGTTGCTTTGTCTTTGTATAAACGTTGGCATCTGAACTTTCAGACCTATCTAATAAATTGGTAGCCAACACACCCTATGAATTAGATAAACAAATCAAGTGCAAAACATTGCTTCAGTATTTCATAATTTAAATGGGAAATACATAGCAATAACATACTACTACTACTACTACTAATAATAATAATAACTGCAAGTTGACTGCATCTAGCTGAAGAAGTAGCCCAAAAACTTAACTTAATGTACATAGGTTATGTATTTTGTGAACTTCAGACGTTCCCATCTTGATGATACTTTGGGAATTAACTTTTGGCCATTACCCTGTCCTTTAATTGCATTTTGGCTAATCACATAATCACTTTCCATCCGTTCCCAGCCCTTTGCCAGCCAGCGTAACAATGGCTTCATCATTCAATAAAAGCATTTACCAGGAATCTGTCTAAAAATACAGGCAGCGTCACAGGCCAGTATCAAACAGCAGCATGTTCTAATAAATTCACAAATCACAGAAGCACAGAAGCCAGAGTTCTGTTCATTGCAACTAAGTGCATCTTGAAATTATTACATAAATCTATTATTGTATTATTATGTAATTAAACTTTTCATTAAAATTTAATCCAGTATAATTCCTCATTTAAACACCTTAATCATTTTGATTTTATTGTACATATAATGCATTCAGTAACTGCAGTCACACTCTTCAAAGACAACATCTAAAGTTCTCAATGACTTCTGACATAACAGACATTGCCATACATCACAGTACCGTTATGAGAGTGTCATTGTTTCAACACGGGCACACTCACTGAAACTGCGGCCAGTTGCTTTGAAAGTAAACAGCTGCATGTATGGCCCGAGTGTGTGTAAGAAAAAGATAGACAGTGGGTTGAAAGGAAAGAACGGCTAGACTGAAAATGGCATTCTTTATTAAAATAATTTCATCTCAGGGACAAAGAATATCCTTATTTAAGCAGAAAGCACACTGTCTCTCCGCACGACAGCCCAGCTCAGGAGACTCCTTCTCCCCTCCCTGCTCGACCGACCCCACACGAGTTCGACCGGCATCACACATTCCGCTCTGCCAGAGAGAGAGAGAGAGGCGAGAAACGGCGAGCCGCGCTTGATCAGCGCAGACAGCTGATGAATAGAGCCAGCAGATTTCTTCGCCCGCTGAAATACCGATTACCGCTCCCCTTTTTTCCCACGGAGCCAGCCGTCAGGGAGGTGGGGGTGTTTTGGGGGTGGGGGGGGAGAGACAGAGACAGATGTCCGTGGAGTTTTTTGTCGGGTTTCGCCGTGTGTGCCCAGCTGAGCCATATTACGCGGAAATCCTGTACATTACCGTACGCGTGTCACCGTATTTAAACGGGAGACGGGGACAGCTGGCGACACGGGGATATTACAGCACGCTGATGAGCGACAGGGCCGCAAACGCATGCAAACAGCCCCACTCCTCACGCTGGCATTTGGAAAAATTTGCCGATTGACAAAACAACAAAGCGCAAGAGTGCATGCTGGCGTTATGGCTGCCGTGTAAAAGGTCCGGCGTCAGGCTTCATTTTAACAACTGAACTGCAGACGTTTCTGTAACAATAGAGATTTCGTCAGACGTTAAACGGACTAACAGCTATGATATAGAGTATATACATTTTTATCGTGTATTAGTACTGCTGTATGGATAATTGCTGCTGGCTAGCACACATTGTTATCCAGGGCTATTTACATGGCTTATATTTCACAGTTTTTATTTGTAGATTTCGATATTATGAAGCATTTCAACACAGACACACACACTCACACTCCCACCTATATGCACAAACACACACACACACACACACACACACACAGACACACAGATATAACTAATTAGATGGGCTGTGGTGCTCCTTGTGTTACAATGAGCAGATTAAAAGTATAAGGCAGTACTTGATGGACAGCCCAGGGCCATAAAATCGAACTGTGTCTGTTTATTTTCAAGCCACGTCACAATGCACATTACCTTCATTAGCATACCATTACTAACCTATAACAGCCTTGGTTACAACGTGCACTGCATTATGATGGCTGATATAGAGATACACAACACCTGTTTAGGAAGTGCCACCTCAATCCCCAGACCTCATTTTGGCCTGTATCGCTCGGTGGTTCTTCTGTCAAAGTGTGAAATTGTCTGACAGTCAAGTTTGTTATCTGAACCACCTCCATTCAACACCCGTTCAATGCGAGAGAGAACAAATTAAAAAATGCATGCTGGCTCCCGAGGATCTCACTGTTTGTAGTGCGTTCACTCTGAATGCACGCTCAGCTCTATGGCCTGGATTTGATCTCAGCCATGTCATCAGCTAATGTTGACTAGGTAGCCCTCAGCGGCAGGACGACGAGGCTTTGTTCCACCGGGGAGAGAGGTGGGTATGTCAGCAGGGGTCTCAGATACTGTCAGTGCTCCGCCTCCTTAGCTGTCGTGCTTTTGTTTTCCTTGTGTTTTAGTCCTGCCCCGCTCCCCACTCGGTCTCCGCCCACCTGATTGCCTGCACACCTGCTTTCCATCCCCTCGTCAGCCTTGCCCTATATGTTCCCTGCTTTTCCCTGTCCTGTTGCTAGTTCGTCACAGTGTTTTTCTCCTGTTTCGTCCCCGCCGTTTGCTTTCTGCTTCTGTCTGCCTGTTTCCCGTTTTTCGACCCTGCTCGTACCCTGACCTCGTTTTTGCCTGCCTCCTTGCCTCGTTCGCCTGATTGCCTGCCTGTCCGGTTCCCGACCTTGCCTGTTTTCTGATTAGCGATCTGCCTGACGATTCCGTTAAAGACGCTTGGAACCTGAAGCTTCCGTGGTCCGCGCCTGAGTCCCTGCCTGAGCCTCGACAGATACCCTGTGAGTCATCAGGCACACAGAGCTTGCTTAGATAATGTCAGTGTCAACGTCCATCTTCAAATTACCGTGCAACTCACTGTAGTGTGTGGAGTGACTTGCAATGTGAAAACTGCTGCATCTGGAGTGTGAGTGTACTGGAGGAATGCATTCACTGCATCTGCACCTAGAATTCATACATGAGTACAGTGGTTGTCATAAGATGCATGTAATGTATTCTATTGGCAATTCAAAAATAAGGCTGAATAAAGGGGGGAAAGCCTTTAAAAAAGCATCGATCAATTAATCAAATTTACTTTGATAGTATGCTCTTAACATAGCAGTAGGCATAGATCACTTCATATAAGTAATCTGAGCCATCACAGATATTACAGGAACAGCAATAAGGCCTCAGCAGTCTAAATCACCGAGATTGACAGTAATGGAATCAATGAAGTGCGATAAATCTGTGCTTGATTTGAGACAGGGTGTCTCCGTGGAGCCCCTCACAGATAACAGTCAAACCAGCCAAGCCACTGACCAGCTTCCACTACAGACTGAAACCTCATTTGTTCAAAGTACATTGCCGTTCAACTAACTGCAAAGTCTGAACATTCATACTGTACCCGCAGATACACATGCTAAATCCTCAAACATCCTCTTTCACCTATTGCGGCACTTCACAGAATGTGGCACGTTGTGTAATGAGTTGTACTATCAGTTCGTGACACTTAAGATTTAGTGATGTCTCTGCTCTTAGCCTGACCTTTTATATGCATGCTTGGATAAGTGTGTCTGCTGAATGACTAAATGTATATCTAAGGGCCTGTTTACATGGTTATAAACATTTAATAAATGTGTTATTGCATGTTCAGTGTAATTATTTTATAACAGTTATAAATAGATGGCAAGCAGGCATCAAGTAAAATCATTTGCTGAAACAGGACGTTTATAATCAATTCACTAGCTGCTCATTTTGCTAACAGCTAAAGAGGTTGTACATATTAAACAGGTTGAAAGTTAACTTGTGGTAGGGCACAAATAGTGTTATGCTCACACTCACTTGTCTGAGAGTGTTGTTAGCCTGGTCTCAAACTATTGCTTGTTACATTGAGTGGATACACTTAGGTTCTATTGTGCTGGATGTTGCTCTGGATAAGAACATCTGCTAAATGCATGCAATGTAATGTAATTAAATCCATTCATCAACTGTTATTTTATTTATCTTGAAATTGCATTTAATGTTGGTGTCCTGGCAATATGCATAGGCCTTTGAAATAAAGTAAAGGGTGAACCCTTTGTCAGCTGCAACCATTCAAGTGGCATACAGATGCAACAAACTGGGGATTTGAATGGTATACGCAGAAACCTCTCCCAGTTTCCAATGAAAGATGGGAGGACGTCAACAAAGAGGGTTTATTTTCCGAACTCAAACAACCAACCAGGATGTAGATGAGAACAAAGCAAAGAAACCCTCACACACAAAAGCAAAGAAAACCCTGTCTGTTTGTCTTTTCAAATCAAGAGGTTTGAAAAGAAAAAAAAAAACAAAGGATCGGAAAAAATAAATGAAAAATCGGATATACAAAAAAAAAAACAAATAAATGCAAAACATCTCTTAAGCTGACGCACGTCTTTATGCAGCAGGAGCAAAGAGGAGGAAGGCAGTGACGGGGGGTGGGGGGGGGTCAGAGCCAGCGGAAATGGCTGTAATGGCCGCCGTCCCTCCTCCCGTGAACCAGGGAGAGGAGAGGAGGGGAGTAAAAAAAACGGATTCAGCAAGTTCATCAGCCTTTCTTTCCTCGCCTCCTTTCAGAGCTCACAGCTGTGGCCGGCCCGGCCCCAGAGCTACCTCCGTCAACCACGTCACAGGTACCAAAAATAAAACGAGAGAGAAAATTACCCTGTCCGTGCTAATTAGCTAAGTGTAATTAGCCTGCAATCAGGGGAACGGGGGCGGGGGGGGGGGTTCTTTTATAAAGCACAGCTCGGATCCCCACGAACACTTCCGAGAAGGTCACATGGTCATGGTCACGAAGTCCACGACAGCAATAAAGAGTCCGAATTCTACATGGGGTCTGATTCATGCGTAACAAACAAACTCAGGGTACAAGGAGTGCAACCGAAGGACTGGCTCACGTTGATTAGATCTTTTAGTTCTTCTCCGATTGCTCAGTAAACACGTCAATAAGCATGATGGACAGCCAGCTGTTGCTCACTAATTTACCAAGAGAAAAAAAAAGCGTCTGTGTTTTCTTCTTTTATTTCTCTTTTTTATTTATTTTATTTATTCTTCTTTTCTGAGACATTCGTCAATCAGTGTTCAGTTATAGCGTGTGTGTGCGAAATGCAAACTGCCGTATTTACCCACTGCAAAGACGGCCGCAGTCGATTGGGTGAACGTGAATGAAGCCACACACCTTGCGGAGGGAAGTTGCGAGACTGCGAAGCAGTCTGGTACATTTCGTTAATGTTGGGAACCCCAGGAACATGTTTGTTTGCCTGGTGTGAATCAGCCTTAACTCTGGCCCTCAGCTCCGAGTCCCAGCCACTACCAAACTCTACATCACCCCGTCTCGATCAGCTCTGGGCCGGTGAAATACACAGGGGAGATACTGCACTGCTTGGGACCATTTTTTGGCAGTTTGTTTCACATGTCAGCAGTAACTGCCTCCGCCTTAATACTGGAACAATGCAGGTGAACACAGCAGGTGGCGTGCACGGAATATCAGTCACATTAATGTGCCTGTTAGTGACTCCTACTGAACACTCAGCCCAAGTTAACTCAGGTTAAAAAAAAAAACACACACTCCTAAAACTGGATCAGAGGCAGCCTGCTGCTCTTTCTCGTCCACCCCACTCAAACTGCTGCCCACAGCCACTTTAGGAGCCCACAGCACAGCAGTACTGATTGAGACATGGGCAGAGCCAGACATGGGCGGGGCTGAACATGGGCAGGGCCAGATGCAGGTGAGAGCCGAACACAAACAGGGAGAATGACGGCCTGACGGTGAACCAGTTCCCCAAGACCCAGCGCCGGGGGTCCCGCGTTTGAGGGGCGCTCTTGCATGGTTTAATCGATCAGCCCAAAGGTCAAGTGCCTCATCGCTGAGGAGGGGGGGGTGGAGGGTGCAGTTTGGAGCAAGCACTGGGGCGGTTCCCCCAGCTCACGCGTTCAGTTCAGCCGGGAGGAGGCAGCTGGGCCAGCCTCCACATTAGGGAGATCTCCAGGAAGGGGCTGGGAGAGTAAATAACCTCTCAAAGAGGCTGGGGCGCCTGCCAAGAAAATCCTTTATGGACTCGGAGCCCAAGTACATGAAAGACAGCTTGCGTGCTTAGCGAGCCGAGCTCTCTGTTTGAATGCACAATGGCCCGTTTTAGGTGGCGGTGCGAGGGAGGGAGGGAGGGTTTCTGCTGTGGCTTTCTTCTTTCTTGTGTCCGCGTTTGTCCCTTCCCTCACTGTAAGCAGACAGCGGCCTTTCTGGCGAGATGGCTTCCTCGGCATGGCACGAATTAGGAAGGAATTCGGGAAAAGAAAGGAACAGCGCCTGGCTTTGTTTGTGTCACTAACCCCTGCGTGCGACGTGTGCCACGAGGGTCTCTCGCAAAGTTTTCTGTCTCATTAGAGCTCGTAATGACAACAACGTTCTTTCCCCTTTTCTGTAAAGCGCAGTGGAGGGGATGCCTTCCACGTGTTCAGATGCCGGGATTAAAAAAAAGAAGGGGAAAAAGCTGAATGGAGGCTTAACTTCAGTCCTAGTGGCCGGGTCTCTGAATCACACAAGCGTGAAAGGCAGAGGTAGGCAAGGAGGAGGAGAGAGGAATCACCACTTGTAGTCATTCAATTTCCCCCAGCAGAGTGCCCTAATTGGCTGATCAGTATTCACCTCTTCTGTCGTACAGTGACCACGCGCCGCGCATTCAGAGAAGGTTTACGGGAAACAGGACGAGTGTAAACCCGTCGCTAGCGAGCGATGTGTCTCTAATTCTGCATCTCGCGCCGCCTGTCCCTGGTGCAGGCAAAAAAAAAAAAGCAATTTCATGATTCTGCTTATTCAGTGCAATTCCCGTCAAACTCGGAGTCACTGGCCGTAATTTCATCCTATGATTAGATCAAAAAAAAAGAGAAAAAGCCTCACGTACACATTTTTTTTTTCTCGATAAAATGTCAGTGTCACCGCTTAATACGTCAGCAACTGTCGGGGCATGATCACCCCCCCCCCTCCCCAACCCACCTCAAATGTATTTATTTATTCAGCGGGGGGCCACTCGCTCTCTCTCTCTCTGACTCAGCGAGGTCGTGCAAAAGGCAAGCTTGAGCTGTCAATCCGGCAGCTCCTCCGACAGCCAGTCGGAGGTCGGAAGCCAGCTGATCTCGCCTGCCCTTCCGAGACCCACGGGTACAAAGTGATGAGGGAGGAGGGTGCCAGACAGATGCTAGGTGCCACTTTCTAATTTAGCACAAACCTTTTTTTTTAATCAGACGTCTGTTAGACGTTTTCAGCATGCGCACAGGGATGGGGTTGGAGGGTGGGGAATTTGGAGACAGACATGTCTCTTAGAGCCTGCAGTTACCCATGTCTGTGGCAGACAGCAGCGCCTAACACCACTTCCTGCCACCCCGAACACCACTTCCTGCCGGCCCTAATACCACTTCCTCCCTAACATCACTTCCTGGACTACAGTTTAACCCACTCAGTCAGACGTCACGATTTTGGGGCTTTTGAGAGGATACAAAAACAGCTGAGTCAATGTGGGCGCAGCCAAAGTCTTTAGACCCCTTAAAAGGCACTTAATGTTTTTTTTTTCTTTGAGAAAACAAAATCCAGGAAAAGCGTTTGGCTCTGGGACTCTCAAAAGGCACTTTATGCTCATGAAAAATCCGGTTCATTTCGACACACAAACACTAAGATATTCTGGAGCGCGGATGCATCTTGCCACTCGACAATGGTTCATTTAGACAATGAAGCCCAGGGACAACGTTTGGTTGGATGACTCTCGACCGCTAAAAAGGCACTTAAGATGCTTCAATAGAAAATTAAAACCCAGGGAAATGTAAAGCAAAGACTCACAATTTATTTCCAGCTCCAACCACACAGTCGCGTTAAATGACACTTGTTAGGGGATTAGCGAAAAGCCCCAGGTGTCCTTCGATATGATGGTGCCACCTTTGCTGTGATTATTGCTACATGATATGGCAACTGTCCATCAAGCCACTAAATCCATGAACACAAGGCCTATGAATCACGCACAGTTAGGCAGTATTCTACAAGGCCTCAATGGAATAGTGGGGGGGGGGAGGAATTTTCTCTCTGAAAATGACAGTGGGAAGTGCTTCCTTGACATTCTCGAGCATAACGCGCCCAAAAAACACGCTGACATCAGCAGAGTGCTAGCGAGCCGGGCTTTCCGGGCGTCACCTTCAGAGGAATGAAGTGGGCCGCAGGTCCCGGCTCCAGCGAATCGCATTCCTCCTCAACTCCCAGCATTCTTCCGCTCACAACTAGCCCCTTTCATGCATCCTCCGGCAAAACCCTCCCAGGAATTTGCCCCCGGCGTGAGGCAAGGGGCGGCCGGCTCGAGCCACGGGGTACGAGGTGTGGGCGAAGCACGAAAGAAGACAAGAAAGCAAAAGAACGAGCGAACAAATGAAGACAAGCACAGAGTGTGTCCCCCCCACCACCTCTCTCTGACCCCAGACGCAACCTCAGCAAATGTTTACTCGATTAATGATAAAAGCAGACAGGGCCTGCTTGGGATGGCTCTTGGTTAGCATTCACTCAGAGAATAATGGATGAATTGTGGTGGGTGGGCTGCCAGGGGTAAAAACGAGAGCCAGACAGGGGAATTTGAGGCTGTGATACACCCAGCCATATCCTCCTGCATGGATTCAAGATGTACTGCGTGCCGAGGTCCAATTTGTTGGGTTTTCAAAGAAGTGAGAATATAGAGCATGTTGTAACCGGTCCAGAGGACCTTTGCTAATTAAAACTCATCGATCCCAGAATCTCTTTAAGCTGCTTAAGGTTGGATTCTCAGGGACCAGGCAGGACTGGTTTTGTGTGTGTGTGTGTGTGTGTGTGTGTGTGTGTGTATGTGTCTGTCTATCCATTTTTCTGTGAAGAGGGCAGCAGAGTAAGCTGCAGACAGATCCGGGTGACGCTTAGTGCAGCGGCATCGAGACAAAGATGGAACGCTTTGATTTTGAGGCAGAGTGAAAGCGTGCACTTTACCCAGAGCTTCTCTAATCCTTCTCTCCAGCTCCCTCTCAGCATTAGGTGAGGAGACATTTAGAGAGCAGGTAGTTCCAGGAAAACTCCCCCTTCCCCCATCCCCAGCGCGCGCGCACACACACACACACACACACACACACACACACACACACACACACACACTCACACACACACACACACACACACACACACACACACACTCACACACACACACACACACACACACACACACATACACATACACACACACACACACACACACACACACACACACACACGCGCACACACACACGCACGCACGCGCACACACACACACACTCCCAGCCCCTAGCCCTGCAGTCACAGAGAGTGGGCATGGCGCACGGTCTCAGACTGTAAACCCAAGGTGCCTTTTAGCTCCACCCCCTCTCTGCCTAGACGGCACGCCCCGGATCTGCCCATGAGCCAGGGACCTGTCATTGTGGTGTTAGCAGCTCCTAACGGCCCATCATTCTCACCCCCCCCGGCCCTCCACCCCCGTCCCAGGCAGATAAATCAGAGCCCATAATCAGTGCATAAATATTCATAAGGGGCGCCCAGATGGGGGGCGTAACTCTTCCTGGTTTGATTGGCAGCTGCAAGAGACAGCTCCTGGGGGAGGGTGTGAAAGAGCACAGTCGAGGGGTGGGGGGGTGACGGGCTGGGGGGGGGGGGGGGGGGGGGCGTGCGGGTCATTAATACTTTACCTGTCTGCTGTCTGCCACCTCTCCGCTCACCTCACCGTGTTTATCACAGTGCCGGTACCCCGCTAAGGGCCCGCGATAGCGGAGCACTGCTGGCTTTCTTCATAAATCCAGGTAACGGTTCTCCGGCGCAGAGTGTGCAGGGCTTTAATTTACACACGTGCATGCGTGCACACGTGCGTGCGTGCGCACATGCAAACGCGCAACCTTGGCGGCGCGGTGGGCGTCTCCCGATGACTGATGCATTCCTCACTCTCGCCAGGCCTTGCATGCTGATAAGCCACACAGCGCATGCTGCGGTGGCAGACAGGACAGAGAGCGTTTATAAATGTGCTTTCAGGTGGGGGGGGGGGGGTGGAGGGGGGGGAGTACGCCCTGCACTAACAGGCCACCGAAACGGCCGGCCGCTGAGAGTTTGAAATCCCATTTTGAAAAACATGACGGCACTCTCGGTTTCATACCCAGAGTCCCCAGGGGCGTGGGGATGTATATCTCGGCTTCGCCGTGCCACATGGGGTCACCCGCTGTAAACCTCATACATATTCAGCATGGAGAGAGGTGTGTGTGTGTGTGCGTCTGTTTGTGTATGCGTGCATGTGTGTTTGTGA
Organism: Megalops cyprinoides; assembly: GCF_013368585.1. Classification (NCBI taxonomy): domain Eukaryota; kingdom Metazoa; phylum Chordata; class Actinopteri; order Elopiformes; family Megalopidae; genus Megalops; species Megalops cyprinoides. The sequence goes on from NC_050603.1 coordinate 4,485,034, forward strand.
ATGCCCGCATGTATGTGCATCCGTGTGTAGATCTATGTATAGATCTTGTATGTGCAAGCATGCTTGTGTATGCATATATTTGTGTGTGCTTGTACATATGTGTATTTGTGTGTGCATATGTGTGCGTATATGCGGGTACATGTATGTATGTACGTATGTATGTGTGTACATGTATGTGAGTGGACATGTGTGTGCGCATATGTGCATATGTGTGTATGGGAGAGCACGGTGAAACACTGCTCAGTCTGAGTGACCCTAACCAGAGTGATGTGTGGGAATACATCTCCTGTCAGAGGCCCCTTCATTGAGATGCGAGCCGTTGGCCGGCCTAGCCCGATTGGCTATCTCACCCCCCCACCACCCCCACCCCCACAGCGATCTGTAGTCTGCAGGGCCAGTTCCAACAGACTGGAAAATGAACGTGTGGAGGAATATTTCCATAAGAGCCACGTCGCCATCCCTTCCCTGTTCTGCAGATTTTATTCATTACCCACAGGTAAGGACACAAAAAAGGAAATGAAATGAATACATTTTAGACCAGGGAATGCATTGTTCAGCCGATTTAATATACAGGGTCGATCTCCCTAGAGCTGAATGAATATTTCTTTTCAGAGAGTTTTCTGACGTGGAATTATTAGTCATACTTATTTTTATTCATAGTAAAAAAAAAGTTAGTTTTTAGGCTTTTGCTGTATTTATCAGGGGTGTGGGTGTAGTACTGGGGCAGGTAAATGGTGGCGCTAATGAGCCCCTGTAATTCAGCACCAAACCTCTTTATTTATGAAATGCATTTAGTGAAATATTTTAGCTATTAATTTTGAGCACTACACACATTCGGTATTCAATGTAACGCTATCTCATCATCGTTTCATGTAAAATGACTGGGATGTTTGTAATACCGCAGCAAAGAATGTGCCTGAACATTTCTGAGAAGGCCGTTTGCCTTGGCTCGGGACGAAGGCTGGATTAACGAGCTCCGACAACACACTGATCCACATCCAAATCCCAACAATTCTGCACAAACAACCAGGAAGATGACAATATTACGGGATTAGGCAAAGTTTTCCTAGGAGGCGTCCCTTTTTCCCAGCAGCCAGCCCCCTGCATGGAAAGATCTGTGTAAATCCTCTGATCATGGGAAAATAATTCTCTCCCAAATTTTGCAGATGATTTTTGGGAGAGCAGTTTCAACATCAGTAATAACCACTTGCTTCTGCCTCATCTATTCTCTCCTTAGCCTTCAAAATGCCACCAATGAATATTCAGCCTTCTCATAGTCACATGATCACACCTGCCCCACTAAGCCCCACCCCTTAGCTCAGTCTACAGTCCTCCACCCAATGAACTGCCCTGCTCCTCTCTGCCCCGCCCACTCCATCAGCTTCTCCATGCTCTCTCCCCCGCCCACCCTACATGCTGCCCCACACCACTAAACAAAACAGATGAAGACCAAGCATTCAGGGCAGGCTGAGGTATCAAGCTTATTATTAACTATTAGCTGTGTTGCCTCTGGCATGTACAGTACCATCCAAGAAATCGAACCAAGTGAGAGGTGTATTGTTTAATGTTGAACTATGGGAAATATAGGAATTCTATCGTTATATTTTATTAACTACCACTTCTTGTCAATTCGGCAATAGTGTGCCTAAAGGAATCAAATTGACAAACAAAAACACCCCATGGTAGCATATAATTTTATTCAATATTAATTAATAATTTAGTATTGTTTTACAGAATAGGTAAGGAGAGAGTTGGTAGGCAATAATAATAATATTGCTCTTGAGGTTGCCTTTGTATCACCTAGACTCTTATGTAACAGAATAAAACTGCAAATAAATGTGAAAACCTATTCATTCCAAACAAATATATGATGTAATCTCAGTATTTTTTTATTTTTTCCCCAATTAATTAATGAATGAAACTATTGATTCTCTATTTGTTATTAATGACTTGCTATTTGTTGACCAACTAATAAAAATGTTATAACTATTAAATGCATTTAAAGCTTTTATTAACTGTTTTACAACAATATGAATCGGAAGGTTGGTATTCAACTTAACTAATTTATCTCCCCCATCTGACCCTTACAAAGCTAAATTCATTTACATACCTTAAGTCTCTATTATCACAGATATTCTACATAACTGACCAGATATTCAAATCTTGAGAATTCTGTTGCCACCTCTCTTATTTTCACAGGTGGGACCTTGATGCTTTGTTCTGGAATGTTCTAAGGAAGCACTCCTTTGCCATGCCAATAGAAGGACTAACCTTTTCCTTTCATAGTCTCCTCACAGACTTCAGAGGTCTTAAAAGTGCAAGGAGTGGGCACAAAGAGAAGGGTAAAGAAGAGGGGGTTGGAGGAAAGGGAGAGAGAGAGATGAGATTAATAAAAAAGAAGAAGAAAGCGTGACAGAGTGATGTTGAGTGAATAAAGCCGGGACGTACAGAGAAAGCCCGCTGCTCATTTCTGCAGGTGTTACGAAAAGACTCCTGTTTAGCAGCCATGAATACCTCGCACTTTACAGAGCTGGACAATGACAGAGTCAGTTCAGATCGCACACCTTGCTCAAGGGTGAAAGGAACCAACAGCACTGCCCCAACCAACACGCCTAAAGAATGGGTTATTTCGTCTACAGTTAAATCCATCCGGTGTGAAATAATACACACACACACACACACACACACCAGAGCCATGTGACACCAATGAAGTCCTACGTACATGTTGGAATTACGGAGGTACAGTTTGTTTTTCTTGAGGATAACTGATATGTAACCCTAACAGAATTATTGTTGTTACTTATGTTTCATAATTGGTTTCCGGCCTGACACTCATTCACTGCAATCCTGGCTGCTCTGCACCTCCTGCTCTGTCTTTCTGTCTCTCTTGTTGTTCTCTTGTGACATGCATTTTAATGCACCTTCCCGCGATGACTTTGCTCCCTCTGAATAAGAGCATCTGCCACATACATAAAATAATCAATAAAATAATAGCAAAACTTTCAGTGTCGTTGAATAGACTGGAACCGTTTTTCACAAGTTCTCTCACTTGGCGGATCTTGTGGTTTATTCCCCCCCCCCCCCCCCCCTCCCCGCTTTCCCTGTCACACGCGTTGAATTCGGCGAGCGCAACCTGCTCTCATCGGGGCGACCCGGCCGTATCTGCCTTAATTAAACCGCCATGCGTGCGACCGCGCCCTCTCCCGCCGGCCACCATTGCCGAACCCTCGCCAACGGCGGCTCGATAGCGGGGATGAGGAGGACGTGAGGTGTCACTTGCACCACCCCCCCACCCCCATCGCGCGTTAACGCGTTCCTCAGTCACCCTCCAATTAGACCTTCATTATCGTCTCTCGCAGAAAAAAAACTCCCCCCTCCGCCATCTCCGCGCCGTTCGTCCTCGGGGCCGCGCAGGGGGGAGAGGGAGCTGTAATTAAAATAATGGAAAAACACAAAGTCATCGGGGGCCACAGCTCTCCGCTCCATCATTTATCACAAAACAATCATCTGCGTCGCGGTCCCCTTCTCTCTCTCCTGCCTCCCACACCAAGGCCCTGCATAAGACATTCAGCGGACAAGGACAGAACTGTGGCCGGCCTGTTCCAGCCTTTCGGTCGTAACGGGCGTCGATCCTGCGGAAAATTCTGGTCATCTTATTTTTTCTATCTTTAAGTGGATAATTGCATTGCAAAGAAAGAGACTTCTCTTTCACAGTTCCCTCTCTCTCTCTCAACCACACATGCAGAGCTTCACTCACATAAACACACATATATATATATCCAAATCCAAAATCTATGGAAGGTTTACAAATTCCTGCATATTGTAAACAGCTATGGAAGACGTAGCTTCCACATCCAGAGAGCCCTTGGAATCCTCCCTCCAAACACTCTTACACCATTGTACCTCTTAGAAAGGTTTTCCACACATTCATTGTGTAATCCATATGTTAGACGCTTGATGGTGACTGTTTAGTACAGTGGAGCAGATAACGGCCACTGTAATTATAAATGGGTAACATTGTAACAAAAAAATGTGTAACCAATGTAAGTCGCTCTGGATAACAGCGTCTCCTAAATTCCGGTGATGTAATGTAATATAATGGATATGAAACAGCTCAGGTACCACGGTCAGGTACAGGTACACCTGCAGGGTTTCACTGAGCATCACTGAGGATTCACACACAGCTGGAGATTTCCTCGTGCTTAGGAACACCGAGCTACCCAAACAGATAATGGGGGTCTGGCTCTTTCCCGCTAATCAAAGCCTTGGAGTTTTGTTCGAAGATCATCATCTGGGCCTTTAGTAAGATCTGGTTTCTCCCCCTCTTCCCCGAGCTGTGCTTTGACTGTCGAGGACAGGAGACAGGAGAGCGCACTTGCTGGATATCTGCTTCATGTCTGGAAATCCGCAAATCCCCCCGGGGGTGTGCTGGAGCTGGAGAGGGCGAAAGGCAGGATTCTCTCCGCCTGGTCAGAGTGACCCACCTTCACCATCCTAAAGCTGATCACGCAGTAGCTCAAGGAGCAGGGCTACAAAGCACCCTCTGTGGCGATCACAGAAACCAGGCCTCTGAAAAGGCTTCTCACAACACAGCAATTTTTACAAGCCTGTAATGCTTCAGAGCCCCAAAAAAAAAAAATTCACCTATCTTCTGCGGGTTCAGGGATCTAATATCCAACAAAGAGCGATCCAGAGAGGAAATGGGACCTCTCTCACACTATCATGTATTCTGAACTGATGAAATTTGCTGAATAAGAAATGGTATGTCTATTTGAGCTCAGTGTCATGGAGACGGGACTTTCTGCTCTCATGTTCGAGACGCCGTGTCACTTTGAAACCCGGCTTCTTTCCCCAGCACACAGCACTCCGAGGGCTGTTGTAAGGACCATCTCACCCTTGGGATTTAGAGTAGTTGGCAGCATATAAAGGCAGACTCTCTTATCCAGAGCGAGACTTGAATAGGTTATGATTTTATCCATTTATACAGCTGGATATTTACCGAGGCAATATTGGGTTAGGAACCTTGCCCATGGGGACAACAGCAGCGCCCCTGCGGGGAATTGAACCAGTAGCCTTTCGGTTACTATCCCTGCTCTTTACTGCTATGCTACAGTGCTGCCCTTGCATTGGTATTGTAAAATGTTATATTATTTATGTGTTATATTATTTACGTGTGACACCTGTATCTCAGGATACCTGTACATCTGACAGATGTGCACAAATATATGCAGCTGGACATTCATTCATTCAGGTCAGAACCCCACTCAAGGGTAGCACATGTGTGGGGTAAAACTCACTCCTCCCCCCAGGCTAAAAGTCCATTTCCCTGGCTGGTGCTCCAGATAATTTTTCATCTCTTCTCACTTCGGTGACCTGTCTCTGATCTAGGGATGGCCTGGGCAAAGATGTGTAAAGTGTAACATGGCATGGAAATGAACCCATGACATCCAGGTGCGTTCTGCCTGTGGCACCAAATGCATCATGGGAGGATAAGCAGTACAAGGGGAAGATGATTAAGCCTGACAAACAGTATAGTGGGAATATCACCTTTTCTGACATATGAATACAAGCTCCAAAATCTCTTCAGTTTGAGGGCAAAAATGTTCTGTTGTATGTTTGTGATCAATTATTTAAATTCCAGAAAAAAAAAATCTACCATTGCCATATTGATTGCAATGACCATGGTAAAATCGCTGAACCTTAAAAAATGCCTTTGTCCTGAAAGCACTTTGTTACTATTGGTTAAAAGCTGCCTTTATACAAAAGCTTTAGTCTCTGTTTACAGCACTGAAACAGACAGTACGTGTCAGAGACCGTTAAATTCCAAGAAAGTGGGAATGACCGAGCAATAAATATTGGAAGGTCAAGACCCTACAACATGCTGTGGCCACCAAATGCATGTCAATATCCTGGCTCTTGATTACATTTTACATCTCTGTGTGACATTAATGACTAACGATCCTCCCTTGTTGATTTTTGCACGAGCGGTTTTCTTTCAGACCAGGCTGTTCGATGCGTTGGGTTCAGTCAGGTCAGCTCCACAAACGCACACACACAACGCATGTTCATAAGAAGCACAAACAACCCCGCCCCCCCCCCCCCCCCCCACGCCAACCAGGCTATACTTAGTGTGAGTCATCTGCTCACACTTAGCGAGAGATCAGACAGCTTCGTGAGCGTACCTCTGTCTCGCTGTTGTTCCTTCTCCTTCGGAAACGCTCTCTGTGTCTGCAGCGTTTAAAATTCATCGTGCCGAGGTAATGTAACAACTAACAGCCCTGGCAAACGTTCCTCCTCGCGGTTTCTCTCCAGCCCAGCCATGCCATAAAACTCCAACGGTCAGACTTAATGAAAAAGAAAATGACCCCTAATCATAAAATGTCTGTTGTGGACAGCGACTTCTCCATGAGAACAAGAGAGCATCTCCTGTGGCGATTAGTAGACAAGCAGACAGCAGAGAGCTCTGATTTGATTCTGTCTTACATTGGGAGTGATGTGTGGGTTTATCACAGCTGTAAGCAATGAAATTAAATTCCTAACCCCCTCTGAAACAATGACCCTGACACCAGAAGAAGCTTTGTGAAATATTTTTGAGCAGATTTTTGAATGGAACCAGAGAAAATGTTCATAAAAATATGGTCACAGAATATGTAAATATTTTTTGTACTATGTTCAAATACAATCAGACACCAGATCAAAAGAATGGAAAGAAATGTTCTACCCACCCTCTGAACTGGATATCTGTACACATCTACAGCTATACTGAGCATCATGGCTACTGGAGTTTCGTAAACACCTCCTAGTACACTTACATTTCATTGATACCTTTTCCATCACATTCATTTTGACAAATTCAGCATTCTGTCTCTCCACAGAAAAGTTCTGGCTCTACACCTGTTTTATTCATACGGATGTTTTTTTTGTTGTTTCAGTTTTCAGCTTTTTAAAGTCAAACGCGTTTTAAAACAAAAACTGTTTTTGTCCAGTGTGTCTCTGAAAATGTTCTTGGAGCAAGTCGTGCTTTTTTATACTCACACCTGGTGCTTCTCATTCAGTGCTTTAAAGCATGCAGAAAAAGACACTCGCGCTGTGATGTAATTTGGTATGGATACTGTAACCAGCCATAAAGATCCATTGCATGCCTCTCTGAGTACATCTGTTTTTGAAAGAATGATCTGTTATGAGCTTCTTTCATAACTTTCAAATCATTCTTTTAGGTGATTATAAATATGGTTTAGGAGTGGAGCGTGGCTTAGCTCAGGAGGCTGAGATCTTCAAGGATCACACTGGCTTTGTGTTAGATTACTGAAAAAAAAGGTGGTGAATAATAATAACCTACAAGTTTCAGGATTTATTTTCATTACATTACATTGCATTTGTGGCTTTCTCACTGACCCATCAGTCATTGCCATTTGATTCAGAGCACACCGTGCCTTCAGTTCTGCATATAAATTCAAAGTTTTCAAATCTGACCAACTGACAAAACAACTGACTGACTGACAGACAGACAGAAGGCTCCGTGTCTCGTTGTGCAGTGGGAGTCTGGGGATACAGGAGTTGCCACAGGCTAAGGTGTCTGGCGTGCTTAATTGCACCTCGATCCAGATTCAGCCACGGCTCCGCTGAGATTCAGCTGACTGCAGAGAGGAATATCAAAATAATTTCAAAAGAGCAAAGGTGCAGTCATGACTTTAAATGACCGCTGATGGACATAGCAAGTAAGGAGCGTACAGAGGGACAGAGAGAGGAGAGCGAATGGAGAGAGACGGAGAAAAGGGGGGAGAGAGAATAGGGACACAGAGAAGAGAGAGAGAAAGTAGAGAGAGAGAGAGAGAGAGAGAGAGACGGAAAAGAGGGGAGAGTCAGTAGAGAGAGAATGGACACAGGGAGTAAGGGGAGAGAGAGAAGAGAGAGAGTAGGGACTCAGAGGGAAAGAAGAGTAGAGAGAGAGAGAGCAGAGAGAGGGTAGGGACAGAGAGGGTACAGAGAGAGGAGAGAAAGAGATAGATGGACACAGTGGGGAGAGAAAGTATAGACGGAGAGCAGAGAGAGGATAGGGCCACAGAGGGTAGAGAGAGAGGGTGAAGGGGGAGGGAGAGTAGAGAGAGAGTAGGGACAGAGAAGGTGGAGAGAGGGGGTGTAAAAGGGGAAAGAAGGAAGTTGAGAAAGTTGAGAGGCACAGGATAGCAGGCTCAGAAGTTCCTGCAGTTTTAACGAGGGGCAGAACTAACGGGCCTCTCATCTCACAAAGTTGCCCTGGAAACATCTGTCGCCGTCTGTCCTCTGGAAAATAAGAGTGGGGAGACGGAGCCTCCTCTGGTTGCCGGGGTGTAAAAAGTGGGGGGTTTGAGCATTATAGCCTCAGGGAGATGGGGGTATTGCCACCACCCCGAACTCAAACCCCCCTCCCTAGCTGACCTGTCCTTGCTCGCCCCCTTCACCTTTCCCTCTTCGTAATCAATCGCTCCCCCTCTCCCTCAGAGTTCAGTTCATCTTCTCTCATTTTGTTATTTTTTTTCATCCCTCCTCTCCCTCTCCCTCTCCCTCTCCCTCTCCGGCATCAACACTAGGCTGCCTCGTCTTCCTTTTGTTTCATCTTCCTCCCTTCCATTTCTCTCTCCTTTCATCACTTATTCATTCCTGTCTTTGATTTCTACATCCCCTCTTCCCGTCAGCCTGCCGCTTCTCCTCGCTCACTCACTCGCTCACCCGCCCGCCCTCTCACTCGCTCACCCGCCCGGTGCGGTGCGGTGTAGTGCAGTGCAGGGAGCCGGGCGGGAGATGCGGGAGCTTGCTAAAAATACCCCCCCCCCCCACCTTCCACTTTATCTGGCACTACTGAAGTGAGTGCCGGCGCTCGCTTTCCGAGCTATCGCCTCTTTCGGAGGAGACGAATTGTCGGGTGCGTTCCCCTGCACGAACCGTGGACGGGATGGAGCCGGGGGTGCAGTGTTCTGCGGTCCCCGGTCGCTTTTAATTATCTCTTTGTGGAGACGGAGCACTCCCAGCAACCTCTCTCTCTCTCTCCCTCCCTCTCTCTCTCCCTCACTCTCTCTTTCCTGTGATGAGATTGCTAGCCCTACTTAGAATGGCACAATTGCAAATGAAAGCCCCCTCTCTATCTCGGCCGGTTTTGGACCAGAGCGGAGAATCTGGAGAATCGGGTAGCTCCATCCCTCTTTTTCCCTCTCTCTTTACTCTGCGTGTATTGCCTATTACCTCCTATCTGTCTCAATTTTAAGCTGAAAATTGCTAACCGTGGAAGCAATCGCCAACCGTGAAAAACCGCCGCTGAAATACACACGCATGAACCGGAGGACACAGAAGTGGCGCAACGTTGCGAGAATACAATCATTTACAGTAACATCAATTTTATGAAATATTGAATAAAAACTCAGGGACAGTACAAAAAATCAATCCAAAGAAAGTGAATAATGATTGTAAAAACTCAGCAACTTTATATTTCAGATCTGAAGCTTGTTGCATGTTGCAGGTCAATGTCAATATGTCAATACATGTTCATCTGATATGTTTTAAACATGGGTGCTGAAACAGGTAATAGACCATCTATTTCTTTCCAGCTCTGGTTACCAAATTCAAATGCGCTTTTTTGTTTTAGGACAATACAAGTACATTTACAGTCTGCTGGCAGGATGAGAGGGTCCATGACCATTGGGCAAAAGTTCTAGCTCAGGAATGGAGCTCAAAACCAGCATGCTTCACGCGGACTGAAAATTAAAAAAAAAAAAAAAACATTAATTGTTTTCGCAAACACGCAGCGTTCTCATTCACAGCGTTTCGTGTTTCTGCTGAGCATACAGCTGTAGTTTACAGCGATGACTTTGCTGCAGACGCGAAGTGGTGTCTCGGCAGCATTGGGCATAAGCTCGCGATAAACTGAGACCATTTGGTGGAGGAGGAGAGATAAGAGGCTTCTGTGAATTCGCCTCCCAGAAAGAGCTCACACAGAGGAGACAACATGTGACCCCCCCCCCCAACTCCCCCCCCATTTAATCCTGCTTAATCTCCACGCTCCAACCATACACGCACAGCAGTGCGATCAGAGTCATTCGTCTGCTTCCAGTCATACCGCTTACAAAGATGTAATAGATGTTGAACAGGAGAATTTAACGTTTTAGTGATGTATCTAAATACGTGTCAAATTAAACCATATTGAAAAAATATCTCAGTGACTTTCATGCATGTAAGGAATGCATTTATTTGACAGTAATGTCATGAAATGATGTTGGAGCCAGTTCAGACTTAAGTGCAAATGTGTCTTCTGTGCCTCCGTATTTCAGCAGTCAGAGAGAATATTATGCAACTTTCAATGAAAGTAAACCTTCACAATTTTAGTGACAGTTTTATGATGTGATAAAATACAATATCAATAACACAGAAAATATCCTAAGTGTATTTTCACCTTGCCTGTCTAGTTACTAACACTGCTGTCATTACACATGGCCACTGTTGACATGCCCTCATTTTGACCGAAATGCCCTCATTTTGACCGAAATGCCCTCATGTTGACCGAAATGCCCTCACCAACACAGGAGTTGAAGCGATCAATGTCTGAATGCGCTTAGTAACAGAGGCGCACAGCACTCAATAGAAGCATATCTCAGGTCTGAATTGGACCCATTATCACTATGTAGGTCTAATGCGCATTCAAGACTTGCATGGATATACATAGACGTGTGCGTGTTTGCCCATTAGTTCCTCCTTCAGTAAAAGGGTTGAATGTATTCTGCATCTACCTACTGCACTCCGCATCAACCAATATTCCCTACTATAAGGGATTACGAGGACGCCATCCTACACACATTCCTCTCCCTTACATACATGTGCTTACATGGATAAGGAGCTCACTGCAGAACTGTGCTCCTGCAGGAAAAGGCAAAAAGACTCAGTGCTCGCATCAGTCTCCGATGCGGCATCCAAAGCGTAATCTACAGTTATAGCGAATGATCGTCTGTAATTGACACACCCAGGACAGTAAGACCCAAAAGACTGTTTTGGAGAGATGAGAGGTGCATTGAGAAAATATCCTCCAGGAGCAGGAGGGAGGAGAGTGTTAACCTGACAGGCAGAACGGGCAGAAGGCGCAGGTGCCCTCATCCATCCACCGTCAGTGTGAAAGTCGCCTCTGAAATCAGAGGATTTACCGTAAAGGACGCGTTTCAGGGAGAAAACCTGTGCAACCAAAGGGGAACGAGACTGACAGGCTGAACTGTGCACAAGCACAGGCTTTATTTTCCTTACGAACAAGTGCATAAAAACGCAAAATATCTATGACCTTCACAAACAGCGTATGTATGTACTTATAAACTGTAACTATCTGTTGAATGCAACAGTAGCATAGTGGCAAGGAGTAGGGCTTGTAGCCATGAGGTTGCAGGTTTGATCCCTTGCTGGGGCACTGCAGCTGTACCCATGGGCAAGGCACTCAACCCACAATTTCCTCAGTAAATACCCAGTGGTACAAATGGATACTTTAACCTATGTAAGAACTGCTACCTGTAAGCCATCCTGGATAAGAGCATCTGCTAACTGACAATAATGTAATGAAATATAGATTCATTCAGATGTACATATAATATGTACAAAGCAACTGCATTTACTGTAAGGAAATGAAAGATACTGTAAATTTGCACAGTTTGGCAAATAAAAACTGGATTTCCTCTGTTGCGGTACACAAGCAGGAAGCAGGTTAGCAGGAATATTTTTCATAGCTGAGGAGGTTTTAAATGTAAAGAGGTGATGGGGGCCGTGGGGATGCAGAGTGGAGTTCAGTGAGGCGGTGCTCTACTGCCATCCTGTAGACCAGTGTTTCTCAATCCTACTCCTGGAGCCCCCCTGTCCTGCATATCTTCCATCTATCCTTGCTCCAAACACACCTGATTGAAATTAGTGTGATGCTCTTGATTAAATCAGGTGTGCTCAGCTCTTCAAAAGTGCCACTGATGAGTTCAGTCAGGTGGGTAGAGCAGGGAAAGATGGAAAACGTGCGGAGCAGGGGGGCCCCAGGAGCAGGATTGAGAATCAGCGCTGTAGACCGTGCCTTTACTCACACACTGTCAGTCAAAATGTCCGGGAGACAAAAAAAAAAGAGACGCCACACAAAGGAGTAATTTGATTTTGAAAATGCCACCTGGTCCCCCGGCGGAGACGTTTGGCAGCTTGACATCTCCCTCTCGCGCCGGCCCGGTCGGGGAACATTACCGAGGACAATCCGTATCCGCGCCGCGCTGCGTGGTCACCGAGCCGGAGCCCCGCGCGAAACCGCCACCACTCCGTTAACTCCTCTCAGCCTCCCGTGTGCGGGCGGAATCCATTTTCTGTCCGCAGCGTCCGAGAGGGGTTTTGTCAACGAGCGACGAGCGGACACTCTCTATTTCCCCCCGCGATTGGGACAGATGAACGGGGCATTCAGACAGGTGCTCGGCCCGTTTGAGAGGAGTATGGGATTCCGGCCGTCCTCCGAGGGACCCAGGTGCGATCGTGGTGTACCTGTATTGTGCACTCCGATGGAGTCCATTACCACCGGCAGATGCAACAAAGGGGTCAGCTCATGAGTGTTTATCCGAATCAAACTGCCAGGCCTTTGGAGAGTTGCTCCTGAAAAGGAGACTGCATATCGAATCCAAGTGGCCTTTGGAGTCACGTTGAAGTTCCAACTGAAGATTTGTGAGGAGCATTTTTGGACAATCCCTACGCAATTAAGCAAACACAGACAAATCAGTCCCATCCACAATATATAAAAATTCCACTAACAACTTCCTCTGAATGTCAGTTGTTCACTGGCATCGGTCCCCCCCCCCCCAGTTTTTGATATCCACACAGGGGTCGACAGCCTTGGCCCACAGCCAGATGCAAACCCTCTGCGGGACTCAAAGACAAATAAAAGTCATAAACGTAACCAGACACGTAATCAGACACAACCTTCACACATTGATTGTATGGAAATTCATATCTGCTAAAACAATTAAATTTAACGGTTGAAACTCCAGTCTCTGAATACAGGAATCTGTACACAGTCCCTGCACAGTCTGTGTTACTGGTCTTGTGGCACTGAAGAAAACAAATAACCCGGCAGCAAAAGGCAATTTCACTTCTCTGGCCCTCACAGAGGAAATAACATGCGTGGAAAATATATTCCATTAAAAATTGAAGTCTATTTTAATATATTTTGAAAATATATGAATATAGGATTCTAGTCAGTTATATCATATAATATCCCGTGGGCATCAGGATAGCAGTATATAGGATATGTTCCAAAATTGGAATTGTAAATTCCAAAATTGATTGTAAATGTACAGGACTGCACACAAGCCAGAGGCGACAATGTATTCATTTTAATGCATACATAAATACGATTTACTTATAGCAGGGCTGGTTAACTACTTTTTGGGCCTAAGCACAGTATGTGACAGTGTCATATCCCTCCTCCCACCTTGCCAGTCACCTTTCCCGTTGCCACGGCCACGTTGCACCCATTGTGTGGTCACAGAAGCCCTGCCCACCCAGCCAATGAGGACGTCCGTATGTCGGAGTGAGCTTCACTGAGGCGTTTAAAGGGTATCTGCAGAGAGCGCCGCCTGCAGTTTTCCGTGAGTGTGTGGTGGTGTGATGTAGCAGGCCACTGCCACTGCAGGCCTGGGCTGCATGCTTAACCTCAGCTGCTTCGGTAACCATCCATCTGTGACAGTGAGTGAGTGAATGAATAATGTGTTGAGCAGTGAGAGCTGCTAAGCAAATTAATATTTAAAAAAAAATGATCCGGCCACATTCCAAGCATGTGCGTACAGACAGTGTGGGACCTACCGAACGGAGCTGTGCTCACCTAAGAACGGGTTTAAATCGAAGCCACCTGAGGGAGACTGTTGGATTTTTTGCTCCAATGGACACAACAGGCTTCCTGTGATGTTAAAAACTCATTCAAATTCCTTTTCATCCACAGCCATAAACCCTTACCTAATATTCTTAAAACAATTATGAAAGAGTTACGCAATGGACATGAAATATACATTTCAAAGGGCTCACAGATAACGGTAGCTGAAGGGGAGCTTTGGAGATTCCATGGCGTGTGGTGGCTGGGGGGGCTGGGGGGGGGGATTTGTAAGTGCTATTTTTTGAGTGCTGATCGTATAACGGGGTGATCAGCTGCTAGGAGAGGGAGGAGCTTATGTTGGCCAATCATGATGTAGGATGTAAAGGAAGCAGAGAACTGTCTTCTAAAGCAATAAAGATATACATCATAATAATAATGTTTTTGTGGCTGATTTTAATGATCAGCAATCTTACAAAGCTAAGCAAGGACCACATATCAGTAGCTGATCTTTTTTTTTTGCATAGCTGTGTCCAGTACTGCAGTACTATAGTAGTGTTCCTTCAGATTGTGTTAATTATAACAGAAATGTAAAAAGACATTAGGGATTTAAAGGTGTTCGGGGGTAACTAAAATTATATCATATGAAGCGCGCAAAGCCTACGTTCTCACAGTCGCTACAGTACAAAGTACAAAGCTAATCAGCCACTAAAGGGTAATCAACAGATGAACAAAAATATCAGGTTCAGGATGGATATCACATATAGAGACTGCTATGACCTGAACTGTTCTTTCGGTACTTTGAAACTGTTGATTTGTGGAAAAATGAATTACAATAAAGGACACGCATTTGCAGAGGAAAACTAAGTGAATATGTTCTGAAAACAAGACACAAAATAGATGCAGTTATATGTTGTAAAAAACAAGAAATGAAAAAAACCCTATATGAAGCTGTGTAAGGCTATTGAGGACATCTTGTTATATTTTTCATGCAAAAGTCCCTGTAAATCTAATTTGAGAGTTGTCATCATATCTGTGTGAAATTTCTGAACAAAGGTTCCTTGCTGTCATTGTCAAGCCCTCCTTATCAATCAGTTTATGCAAATGGCATGCTTATCAGAACGTAAAAAGGCATCTTTATGGAAAAAACTGTCAGGCAAGGCTTTTTTCCCCTCCACTCGTCTTGGTTACGGTGCGTGTGCGCACTCTGATCCAAATTTGTGTCACCAGCAACAGGAGGCAGTGAAAACGCCATTGAATTTTGAACAAGGGAGGGCGGCTCTTTTAATCAGTGTGATTCGAGGGTGTTCTCTCTCGCAGGCACTTCTACAAACCTCTTTTTTTTATGGGTCTCTCCGACAGACCAGCCAGAAAAAGAAATCACAATTACGACTCTACATCTCCTGACTGCTAATTTCTCCGAGCTTTCTTCTGCCACCTGCCAGGAGGATGTGACAGGGGAGATGGATGGAAGTTTGATTTAATTTCCCCCCTCTGCTTTTTTCAGCTGATAAGGACGGTGGCCTGGGTCTGTGTGTGTCTGAGGAGAACAGAATGTTCTCCCTGGTAAAGGTGTGAACATACTGCCGAAACCAGTGTGGTGGCCTAATTAATGCCTTAATACCAGGTCCAGATGGATTAGGAGCGAACACACACACACACATTTGCAAGCACCCACACATATACACACACATGCGCATGCACATACACACACTCATGTGCACACTCAAATACACACATGCACGCATACATGCAATCATACATGCAAGCACATATACACATGCATGCACACTCAAACTCATACACACATGCAAGCATGGATGCACTTATCTACAAACACACATGCATGCATGCACACGTACACAAACACACACACACTCGCACACTCATGCATGCATGCAAGTATACAAGCACACACACACACTGGCACGCAGGCACTCACGCACATACACACATTCACACATACAGACACAAACATGCAAGTATGGACGCGCGCACATAGAAACACATACAGAGAAACACACACATACACAAAAAGTGAGAAGCCCATGGACTCATTCATTCCAATCTCTGATGTAGCATGTACAATACACACACAGACTCCCTCACCACACACACTCCAAGAACAACTGTAATGTAACACATGTAAGCAGCAGGTGGGCACAGAACAGGCATGCGGCAAATGCGTTTGTCTGATGGGAGAGGAAGTGTGGTGGCTTGCTAGATATAAAGTGGGGGGGGGGGGGGCTCCAAAGACTGGCTGACCTTAGTATGTGCTCTGGGGTGAAGAGGTTTTCGTGTGTGTGTGTGTGTGTGTGTGTGTGTGTAGATGATGATCTCTGCTTTTTTCCCTTTGGCTGGAATTACAGTGGTAAAATGGAAGGGAAGGGAGGGGGGAGGCTATGCCTACACAGGAGCAACCACACTGACTCCTAGTGGTCTGGGTGAGCATTGCAGTCCAGCTGGCAAGGCAAGAGGAGGTGTGCACGGGATCTGAGTTTGTATGCACACGTGAGTACGTGGGACAGTGGGTGTGAGTATGTAGGACAGTGAAGGTGAGTATGTAGGATGGTGAAGGTGAGTATGTAGGACAGTGAGTGTGTGTGCGCGCGTGTGACAGACAGTCACACAGAGAGAGGGAGTGTGTGTGTATATTTCTGTGTGTGTGATTCAAGACGCTGGTGCTTGCCTACCCAGCAGCTGAAGGATAAGCTCCTCTTTATCAGCAGATGACCATCCAGCCAGGCCACTCTGCTTCACCCCCTCAGTCTGCCTGTCCAGCCCTTCCCTGCAGGCATGTTTATGCCAATTTCATCTTCTCTCCACTCTGCCCCCTAGTGGTGGAACCAGCTCCCTTACCATCAGAACGGCTGAGTCACTGAAAGTCTTCCACTCAAAACTCTACAGCTACACCTGTTTTCTCGATGAGGACTTCTCCTCTCTCTCCCAGCACTCGAAATCAGTCTGCACTGATGAAGTAATTTTTAGGGTCACATTTGTACAGGACTTGGAATCTTTCCTGTAGACCTAACGGTATTTACAATTCAGCACAGTCCCTGAATGTATTGCTTGTTTACGCCTTATGAGATGCACTGAATGCTCCCTAATTTGTACTGTGAGTTGCTCTGAATAGGAGTGCCTGTAAAATTAATAAATGTAAATGCGTGGATGTACATGAATATATGAGAGCAAGAGTGAGAGATAGAGTGTGTGTGTGTATCAGTGTGCCTGTATGTGTGTGCATGCGTGCAGGTGCGTGCGTGTGTGTATCTATATGCGTCAGGGAGAGAGTGGGGTGCATGTGTCTGCTTGTATGGGTGTGTGCATATATGTATCTACATTTGTGAGAGAGAATTTGTCTGTCTATGTGGGATAAAAGGATAATAAAGTGGGGGAGAGGGTCCAAAGACTGGCTGACCTTAGTATGTGTTCTGGGGTGAAGAGGTTTTGGTATGACTGTGTGTGTGTATGTGTGTGTGTGTGTCTGTCCACGTGTGTCCTTGCATGCATGACCCAAAGTGCTTCTACAGGTCATCCACTGATCCCAGGACATAGTCCTCCTGCCTCTTCACCTGGAGGGCCCCGTGGTAGCCATGGTGACCTTGGAGCAACCTTGCGTGTCTGAGTCATGGAGGGGAACAAAGGGCGGGCGGAGTGGCGCAGGCTCCTGGATGAGTGCGGCCCAATCAGCGTCTTTGTCCTGCCGTGTTTTCCCTGATGTGGGCTATTCATCCAGTCCCCATCGGGCTGCGGTTTGAAGAGGCCCAGCAAATCTATTCTTAGTAATCTAATTTGCGCAGAGACACCCGGAGACAGAGGATCCGCTGTGCGGAGGTCCGGGGGGCCGAAGCGAAGGCATGACTTCCTTCGCATTCCTGTCATCGCCTCTCCAACAGTCACCCCATTCACGCGCCAGACCCGGCCGAAACGTCCCGTTTAATGCCACAGTCTGCGCGTCTCTACCGATCACAGGCATGGTGTGAGGCAAGGTATTCTCCAGGATGCTGTGACAGCCTTCATTAGCCAAGGAGCCCTCACTACCTCCACAGTGATGGTGGTGAGGTGAGGGGGTTTGGGAGAACGTGCAGCTCCACTGGCTTGTAAGTGGGCATTAGGACAATAAAATAACCGATGAGACCTCCGCTGAATGGCGGCGTACCTAGGGAAATTGGTAGGATTATAAATAATGGCCCACTTGGTGGTTTCTGTCACGGTTCTTCGTGCACATACATGTAAAAAAGAACAAGCAACATCCCCCAAAAGGGGGTGAAACTTCCCAGCATTCCACAGTTTTGCCTCACTGTTCTAAAAAACGCACAGCAACCTGACAAGAACTCTTAAAGAGGCAGCGCAAAATAAAAGGCAGAGTTACAACGTGGTCCTGCACCTCCTTGCAGCTGAAGCATCAGTGTTGGCTCAGGATGGCAGTGTGGGACAGTGGTGTGGGAAAAGCAATGGTGTCTATTTGGTCGCAGATTTGAATCCCTGGAACTATGCCACCATTGTAGTGGGTTTCAGGGTCCTTGACCCTCAATTGATTTAGCAAGAAAAACCCAGCTGTTTAAATGGATAAACGCAACAAAAAAAAACACACACAAGCTGTGTAAGTCACCCTGAACGAGGCCATCAGCCCGAGCTGGTAAATAATGTAATTTCACGCGACGGAACTCATTTGAGGTCTCATAATAGCTTGTCTAGCACCTTTGCAGAGTCCGCGGGGAGCTGGCAAGCAGATGTTCTTGTCCCCGGCAGAGCGTTGCGGCCATGGAAACAGACTGTCACCTGATAATCTGCTGCCCCAGGTCCAGGGTAGAGCCTTCGGTGGTCCCTGTCACTTCTGCTAACTCCTTCACCTGGCTCCAGGGCTGCTGGCACTTGTGTCATTTTAGGCTGGACCTCCATAGGCATAGGCCTCAATGTGTCACTACAAAGAATGGTGGTCTGCTTGCTCCCCGCCGCCTGCGGGCCTTGTGGTCTTGGCTCAGTGCTGTCTGGATTCACTTAACATGTGGATAGGAGTTACAGTGTGATGAATGAGTAGAGGTGAGCCATCCAGCTGATTTAGAGATTAGTGAATCTGCGCGGCATCTGTGCCACATTTATCCAATAAAACGAGCCACCCCGTCATGCCGTGCAGAGCTACCAGTAACGGAATCACCCTCCCAGGGGAAGTACAGGTTTTATTGTTACTACATGTTAACAAAGACACTCGACTAAACCAAGGTGTCAGGCTCTGTGCTTTGCATTGGAAATTCTCTCGGATCTTTCCTGCCAAAATTCAGTTACAAGAACTCCCTTGTTTAATAATTTACATGGCATCCAGAACTCCTTCCAGACCCGGAAGGAAAACGGGGTACGCAGTCAGCCTGGTGATAAGTGGTCTCTGATGCCACTTTCAGAGTAGTCCTTCTCACAGGAAAGCAAGCCTGTCTCATTTAATTGGCTGTTGCATCCGCCAATGGTCAGTGATGCACTATATATCCGCATCCTAGCACCATTGGTGACATCAGCGTGGTGTCTGACCCCATGAAATACATGTAAAGGTTAATACATGGAAAATAGTATGAGTATTTACGTTATTACAAGTCAAGATACAATTGCATGCTGAGATCATTGTTTGATTGTGATTGGCTAGTAAAAGTATATAAGTGTGAAGGTGTCGGGTCACACCCTCTTGTTCCTGGTACAGTTGAGTTGAGCAGGTAATGTTGGACAAAACTAAAATAAACTGTATAATTCTACAACTGTGGAATTTCATTGAAAACAATCCTTAAAAGAACCAGTTATGCTCGTGTACGTCAGACTTATCAGCAGAAACGATCAGCTGTGTAAGGACCACACAAACAGCAATGCTGCAAGGCTTTACACAAATCCACGCCTAAGATGGATAAACTTTCAACCCAAAACAGAGAGCTTGATTGCGGCTTTGTTTGTTTGTCACGGGCATCTTGTTTCTAAGCCTTGGTAATATGCCATTAAGCACTGCCTTTTTTTTTTTCTTTTTGCAACAAGATGTGAGATGAAACTTGAAGACATTCCAGGCGTGAAACTCTTCCAGGACACAGCACATTGGTCACCAGAAATTTTCAGATGAGCCTGAGACTGTTTTCCAACAGATGTTAGGATCTGCCTCGAAACTTCAGTTTTCAGATGAAGCCCAGACGCTCAAGCTGTGGTCAAAAATCACCATTACACTAATAGGTATATTTACAGCAAGCTATTACTCAGCTACATTTGAGGACATGTGTTGTGTTGCAGTCTTATTTCTGTATTCAGTATGAGAACTCCAACAGGGAGAGAAATGTGCCGATATTTTTATCCCTGAGAAATCAACACATTAGCTTTATGGGACTTTAAAAGACATATTGAATGAGCGGGGAAGGATTGTCTGTACCCTGTTGTTTCCAATGATGATATTTTCATGCCTTTTGCCATTCTCCTACAACTCCCAGAAGCTATTCACCCCTCCTTATTATTCAATGGGACAGCAGTGTAGCATAATGGTAAGGAGCAGGGCTTGTAACCTAAAGGTTGCTGGTTCGATTCTCTTGCTGGTGCACTGCTGTTGTACCCTTTGGCAAAGTACTAAACCCCAGAGTTGCCTCACCAAACATCCTGCTGTATAAATGGATAACATGTAAAAACTGTAACCTACGTAAGTCACTCTATGTAAGTCACTCTGGATAAGAATGTCTGCTTGTAATGTAACTTTTTAGCATGACTGATTTCAAATGAGTATCAGAAGTTGTGTTCCACATCTCCTGATAGACGGACAGGCACCAAAGTGTAGAGGGATTCATCCACAGCCAAACCATATCTTTTAATATTACAGAAAACTCCCTCCCCCATCCTCTCTGTGTTACCTAACAATCTCTACTCTTCAAACCAGCCTGAGGTCAGGTCTCTGCGCCACCCTCTCCCTGCGATTTCAACACTCAGTGGCCACAATCGGGAGATTAAAGCCCTCAGAAATTCACTCCAGATGCTTCTACATGGCGGCTTACCTTCGCAGAGGCCGTTTCCTTCAAGTGCCGCATATCGGAGGTGAAGGGAGGTGCAAAGAACAACACTTAAGGGAACCTTGAGAAGTGGGCAGAGCAATGTGCGGGTACCATGCCTCATTTTGCTGCCATCGCTGGGACGTGTTTATTAGCTGAGGGATAAAAGCGAAGGGAAAGAAGGAAACGGCCTCGCTGTCCCCCCGACGCCAGGATTTCTCATACATCTTTCTTCTGTGAAACACGAAGTTCCACCCGCCGTAGTTTCACGCTGCAGTTTTATGCTGACTGAGTTAACATTTTGAGCATTTTCACAGCACAGAACAGTAAGTGCAGGAAATGAACTTGGCTCGGACCTGACATGGGAACACAATCTTTTTTATGCCCCTTTTGGAATTGCCAATTAGCCACACACAATTCATCACTTCAGCTCCCACACCCACACAGGCAGAGCAGAGCTGGGCCATTGCACTCCTCTGTACACTCTCGCCAACAATAAAAACGGCTATTTTTCACACTGCAAGCCCCACAGTGTGCAACTGCAGGAGAGCTGGCCCACACATCCTCTCTCGCTGACAACAACCTAGTAAAGCATAGGTGCCTGGCGAGCCACTAGGGGGCGCTGATGCAGACTCACAGAGCCCCGGCTAACACAAGTTCACCTTCCACTACAGGCACGAAGCCAATCATGTGCTCGTGCTGCAGACGTCAGGTCATGGTCGGCTACTGCCCAGACTGAAAGTAGCAGCATTCACACAATAGGCCTTTAGCCTCCACTATAAAGAGCCCCCTCCCACCTCCCTGGTATTCCTGAGCATGTAGTGTTTGATTAAAATGTCACATAATAGTCTTTATTATTAGCACTTAGCGGCTTAGCAGGGGCCCTTGTCCAGGCCTTCCTACATATTCATTATACAGCTGGTTAAGTACCTTGGCTAAGAGCACTGTGGCAGCACCCCAGCTGGGAGGTGAACCTATAACCTTCCGGTCTTAAGTCAATTCGTTCATATCCATTCTGCAATATATAACACTGCATATGTGCTAGTGATAATACCGTTAAGTGCTCTACATTTTAATGTGTGTAACATTTTATGAGGTAAAATTTTCTTTGGCTTAGAAACAGCATCACTTTTTTTTGCTTCGTTGTTTGTTTTGAAGGAATCTGCAAAGATGTTGAAGGCTGAAATGTTTGTCTAATGAATGAATTCAGAAGCTCTTGGCCGAGTGACACTGGAGCGCAGGTGATTAATTCACACAGAGATCCAACTATTTTGTTGGAATATGAGACAGTGGTGAATTTCTATCAGAGTGTTTCAACTGGCATTCAAGAAAATGACCCACAGCAAAATCATTTAACTTCTGTTATATTCACATTTCCAAGTGCAACAAAAATATGAAATTAGGTGGTTATGCCCTGTTTTATGGGCTTATTCACACCAATCACATTGCCAACTATGAATTCAGGATGACTTTTTTTTTAAAAAATGTTAGGTTCTAACACTGAGACAGTTGCATAAAATGCAGTCACAAATGTGGTATACAGTACAATACAATATTTCCTATTGATTTAAGAAATATGGAGAGTAAATTAAATTAAATTAACTAATTCAATATGTAATCGAGGGTTTAAAAAATAATTCATAACCAGTTAACTAATAAGACATATATTGCATAGTAACATAGTAAGTATATGTAACAGTATGTAAAGGATGTAAGACCAGTTTAATGCCATTTAAAGCCAGTTTGCTGACTACAGAAGCCATTTACACTGTCTGCTCTGTCTTTGAGTTTCGGATGCAGTATAGGCACAAAGCTGTTATTGGGACATAGAGCGTAATTCAGGTTTCTTATCTTTTTTTGATCACAGATTGCGGTCTTTGTACCGCTTGGACATCTCCATCTCTCTTGCCTCTGTTTAAAGTGGGGGGCTGTGCAGTATTACAGTGTTTGCCAGCTGATCGCTGTCTTCATGCTGTGAGGGAGAGGGCCCAGGTCAGGCTCGATTCACACGGTAGATAAGACACCGGTAAGAATACACGCACACCGAGCCTTCACTGGCCTTGGCTGGATCAGCATATGGATGAGTTAACTCATCCTAAAGAGATTACGCCTGGCTTGACAAACTCAATCCCTGTCAAAGCTAATGAACTTAAATGAGCCAAATATTTTTCTTGTGCAGAAAATTGCACATGATCAGAGCACTTTGTGCTGCGTGCAGATTGCTCAATGTAACGGGAGCCTCGGGTTTGGCTCACCCCAACTTCAATGGGAATGACTAACAAACAATCTGTCAGGGCGGCGTTCGCATGGCAAATTGCTCTTTCTGTTAGTTGAGTAATTTGACTCTAACTCCGTGCTTTAAGGATTTCCTTCCGTTTCTGACGGAGCAGCTGCATCGATCCTAAACACCTCTGCCTCCTCAGCCATGTGGAGGAGAGCTCCATCACAGGAAAACAGATGGTTGTTTTCCATCGGCCCTCACCTGCATGCAGTGAGATCATCCCTCTCTTTCTCTCTCTCTCTCTCTTTCACACACACACACACACACACACGCACACACAAACACTCTTTCCTTTAATCTCTTTTTCTTTCTATCACTAACATACTCTGTCTCCCCCCCTCCCTCTCTATTTCATCACTCACTCTTTCTTTCACTAACTCCATCTCCCTCTTTTTTCTTTGTCTCTCTCTCACTCTCTCTGGTTCCCTCTTACGTTTCTTTGTGTGATGGAAAGGGTGAAAAAAGGTGAAGTGCGAATCTGAGGGGTAACGCTGGACAAAGCGGGTTTGTGTGTATCTGTAGTGTTTGACATTTCCTTTACTCTCACCTTTTGGATTCACTGAAATTTAAAGGTCCTAAAAGGCAACATGTGCTGATACATGTCATTCAAACCTGAGGCCTACCTCTGTCAACAAAGCCTGGGACGACAAAGATCCTTTATATAGTAGTTATAACAAGACATAATTTAAAAATATACATATTAGTGTTGAAAACCTTCAAAAATCACAGGAGGAAATTAAAAACAGTTGACCTTTAAAAGTAAGTTAAAGTTGTTAACATTCCACCAAAAGCCAATTAGTGAAGAAGTTTACGAGTCTCCCTTTTAAATAAGCAGTCCCTGTCTGGTGCTTCGCTTATTATCAGCATGGCATCAAAATGGCCGTGTAATGTAATGTGTCTGAGAGTGGCCTATGAGGGCACCCTTATTGTGGCTGTCAGTGCATGTGTCCCTATCTTTTATTTTAACTATATGATTCCTGAGCTTGCACCTCCACTGCTCGCAGTGAGCACAGCAAATTAATAATAAATAATAAAAAAAAAACCTTCGAAGGTTAAGTGCGATAAACCCTGTTCCCTTGGGACCCTTTAAAACATACAACAACAACAATATTTCCAGGGTGCACCAAGAAATGTTTGCTGGAATAAAATATATATATATATATATATATATATATCACCGTCTATTTGCTGCTGGCATATTTATAATTTGATGCACGTTGTGTTGATTTGAGTGTTGGGAAAATCAAGTCCTGGAAGTATTTATAGCCCTCGGAGCAGACAGCAAAGGGTTTCAGAGGGAGGACTGTGGCACTCCGAGCAGCGCACTTCAAATATTAATCCGCCGACTGCTCCCAGCCTGGGCTCCCTATGGAAAATGCCAGTCTATTTAACGAGGAGGAGCCGGTAGAGTGGTGCAGACGCTCCGGATTCTGTATGCATCTCCCTCCTCTGCGCTCTCTCCCTCTCTCTCTCTCGCTGATGCGTTTGCCTGGTGCGCAGGGCGGCCGGGCACAGCCACAGGTGGGGCGATGTGCTGCCAATGCAAAAAGTTGATCTTTTTCAGCAACTCCAGCCGGTTCTGGGGGGGGAGGGTTGGCAAAAAAGGTCATAAGAAGGCGGGCCGTGATTCTCTACCCCCCCTCCCCCTCAGTCCCTCACCCCACCCTGTCCATTTCTGCCGCCGTCTTATCGATCCAAAGATGGTGTCGGGGTAGCAGGAAAGGTTAGCAAGGAGATGTGGACTTCTGGAGTGAACTTGCAACTTGTGTGCTGGCTTTGGTGGAATGGGAGCCAGCTTCTCGATCTCGGGCCAGTTCAAATACAAAATAACTGCTATTGGCCAAGGAATGGAGCAGGATTTTGTGACTATGAAAACAATGATCACAGAACAACCAGAAATGAATGTACTGTACAATGAAAATTATTGTAATATTGGGGATATATATTGCTTGGATGAATAAACAGCTCTCCCCTCAACCCTTTTTGGAAAGATATTTTCACAGACGCACACAGCTGTGATCCGGGAAACAGGCTTCCTGAACCCAAGTGTGGGCGGAGCCATGTCCTGTCAACAGCTGACTCATATGAACAAATCAAAGGACTTTGCTCTCCATAGCAAAACATTGATTTTGTCCAAATCAGTGAGTCACTTAAAACACCATGGCTCCAACTAATACTGGGGTCCAAGATGGCTAATTCTAACATCGCATACATCCTACGGATGTATTAGCCGTAGCTGCTTTTTTTAGCCGGCAAGAATAGACTTCTGCGTCAGATTTGAAAGTAATCACGCGCAGCACAGACACATGTGGAGCTGAAAAATCAAATTACCTTCCCGTGAGCAGGGGAACGAATTTGAATCTACGCTCTGCACATTTAGGGTAAAAAAAAAAGAATAAGTGGAAAAAAAATACAGAAGGATTTAATGTGGAGAATCAAATATTAATGACAGAGGAAATGTGTTGGGGGATATTGGGAAAAATGACATGGCCTTTCCTGCCGTTTTCAGGGCTGTTGGGAAATACAACAGTGGATTATGGTCAGGAGGGACAGGGAAATACGGAGTGGAAACCCCAAGCACCTTACTGTCCCATCCTGATGGGGTCGCTCCTCTGAGACACGACCCCTGTCTGCCCTGGTCCCTCAGTGGTGGAATGAACCCACCACTGGGGTGTCGGGACAGCGAAATCACTGGCCATCTTCCGATGCAGACTGAAGACCCGCATCTTCAGACTGCATCTTGGTTCCGCCTCTGTCCCCACCCCCTAAAACCTGCTACTTCTAGCATTTGATTTTAATTTTACGTATAGTATCGCAACGTGTTTTGGATTCTGTGATCTAGTGACTGATGTATGGTAGTATACTTGGCTTCCCATGTCTAGTCAGGTTGCACAAATTAACTTGAACAGTGTTATGTTCACACTCACTGGTCTGGGAGTGTTGTTAGCCTTGTCTGACATTGTTGCTCTGTCAAATTAAATGGATGCACTTCTGTTCTTTTGTGCTGGAAGTCGCTCTGGATAAGAGTGTCTGCTAAATTAATGTAATGTAATGTAAATAAGAGACAACCAATGGAAGGAGTGGGTGTCATGTTTCCTGGAAGTGGACCGAACCAATCAGAATGGCATAGAAACACCACACAGTATGACATGAATTACACTGGTTACATTTCACACTTTATGACAGTTCATGTTCAGTTGGCATAAGTGTTTATGAATGTTCATGTAGTGCTTAAAATGTCTCGTGTAGGGCCTTCACTGATTCCAGCATCACTGTAATGCCTGAAGCCGGTAAGCATACAAGCACCTGCTTTGCCAGGAGAGATTCCTGGTGTTAGTCACTAGGCCACACAGTCGATATTATATTGGTCAATACCTCACTGGTCCAAAGATTCAGACTACCCAATCGTGTCATGTCCAACAACATATAAGCATTGTAATAACATGGTTGTTATTGAGTAATACAGCCTGAATAATAACCCCCGATGTAAAATCAATTAAGCATGAATTAAAATCTTAGTAACCCACAATTACAGTTTTATTGATTATTAATAACGTTTTAATTAAGGTATAATATGAAAGTAATGAACCATTTCTCATGCATTGACAAGACCCATTTGTTTCAATTGAATTTGCATTTACAGACAGTGACAAACATAGACCATAAGATGATCAATAGCACCACATTAAGAAAGCCTTGATTAAATACTCAGTTTAATTAAACATTGTTGTCCATATGAGAGCCTCTGGGACTCAGGACAGAATTGTAAATGAAAACATGTACCCAACATGCACCTGTCTGGGTTGTTATATTACCAGCTAACACCAATTTTAACCAATTAAAATAAACACCAAATTTCAAGTCACTGTTATATGACGCTGGATGAAATAATTCCAGCTAATGTGAGGGCAATTCTGGCTGGCTAACTGTGCTAGAGTTTGAGAATACTATGCATATATGTTGGTGAATTTAATGCCAAAAATTATGGGATTGTATGTCTTTGTCGGGGTGGGAAACACAGCTTATTCCCTACACAGAGTACCGCACCCCGCTATTTTCCAGAGGGGGGGGTCTGACATCAGCAGCAGACTCCCACATGGAGCTCTAATATCTTTGGGGGGGGGGGGGGGGGGGGTGAAAGGGGAGGGAGGGAAGAAAGCAAAGCCCATCAGAAGCTGACAGTCATTCATTTCTGCATCAATTAAAAGTGTTGAATCCCCCCATGCCTGTGTTTATGGATGATCAAGCAGGCACCGAGCACTGTCAGTCAGACAGCAAGAGACAGAGGGGGAACCCGAGGAGGCTGTGCTGTTTTCTCCAGCTATTTGCAGACTATTTGCATACAGTGGCTGACTTTAAACCGTTTTGCATTTTTTACACATTTGCCATCCTCTGAAATAGGTCAGACACAGGTGGCGGGCTTTCTTGTTTGTGTTTTTCACTGTAGCGTTTAATTATGAAAAAAATTACCATAATTAACAAATATTTATGTATTCTCCATCTCATAGTAGATGGTTTCAGAGCAAGGTAGACAGTCTGTGGCAAATATAACCCTAAGGGGCCAGTGGTGGTTTTAATGGATATACTGTAGCAGTCAAGGAAATGGGCTTGGAACCAAAATGTTACAGATTCAAATCCCATGCAGGAAACTGCCCTTGAATGAGGCAGAGTACCTAATCACTTCAGTAAATATCCTGCTGTGTCAATTAAACTACATAAATTGATATTATGTGAAATTTAAATGGTGTATGCTAAGATGATTGAGAGAAATCCAGCAGTTTCTCTGACACTATGCCCCCAGGGAACAGGGTGCGAAACACTACTCCAAAATGGCTCTGAGGTTGAAAAGTTGTTAACACTGCCTGGAAGTAGATCGTAGCCAAGAATCTGGACCTCTCCGAGAACACAAGAGCTCACCCCCTAATCTCAGCTCCTCCAATTTGAACCCTCCACTTCATAACCACTTTTTTCCATGCTCTCCATTTCCAAAACTCTGTGCTGAAACAAACTTTGTAAAAAAAAAAAAAAAAAAATCCCAGGTTGCACAGTAAATTCTCTCCACGCCGAACGTTTCCGGGCTCAGAATCCGGGGCCATCTGGCACAAAGCCCACGTTATCGCTCCTGATTTGGAACACTCTCCAATACACTCGGGTTTGAAAAATTGCTTCAGGACAGTGGGAACTGTTGCTCGCCCCACAAAAGTAAGAGTAATAGCGAGCAAGTGTTTTATCACCATTACCATAAACACTCTGGATGAAAAGCGAATGGGTTTTGTTCTGGCGTGTTAATGCCGTCTGACTCGCCATGATGCTGGGTCGCACGGCTCCTCTGAGTTATAACCCACATTGTCTTATCTTTATTGTCTTCCTGTGCGAGCTGTGGAAATGATATTGCCATGCTGGTGCAATAATGTAATTTAATCGGATCTAATCTACCGTCATCTTGTAATTGGTGGGTTTGACGGAAGTGTGGACAGGGTGACAGATTTTGAATGGGGAAGGTATATGAAGGAGAGTGGTACTGTGGTTATATAAAGTACGCCAAATTGAGGAACTGCAGCTCATATTTTATTAGGAGGCCAATTTCTTATGATGATGATTATGATGATTATTATTGTTATTATTATATTGTTATTATTATTGTTGTTATTATTATTAATACCTGAACCAGAGCTGGCAGGCTGCAGGTACAAAGTCCTGGCTAAAGCATAACTGCTTTGACCTTTGACCTTAGACTTCAGCATAAGGGCCTGCATGGGCCAGAAACTAAAGCCCGAACCTGACCAAAACCCCACTTCATTTAATATCCAAACCAAACCTACCCTCATGTGAAAATGCTGGTAATTACCAAACTTGCTACTGGTGATGAATGAAATCTAATCAAAACCATATTCAGCATCTTACAATAATCTGAATTATCTTTCCAAAACCTTTCCCATTCGGCAGACTACAGTGCACTCAGTGAGGAAAGGTCACTGCAAAAATAAATCACAGTTGTAACATTTAGCACTTTACCAAATGAACAAAATACAGTCTGTTCTTGCTGGAGACACAGGGGACTATACAGTGAATAAAGTCTGTACCAGTAAAGAAATAAAAATTGGAAAAACAGCTCACCGCTTCCACAAAACAAACAGTCATTTTGGGAATACGGAGGGCACTGAGGTGAAAATAAGTTCTTCCTGTTTAAATAGCCTAAGTAAATAAATTAATCCTCCTTTTGAGCCTGATATGTTCAGTTGCCCAAAGACATTAATTCTCTTTGTGTGTATGTCATTCATTCAAAATTACTTTTCAGCTCAGATGTCGGCCAGCAGTGCATTCAAAGCCTGACATCCAGAAACTCCAAAACTGACCAGACACAAACCCATGTACAATATAAATACATATATAAAACAATTTTCTATATTGTTTATAAAACAATTATTATAGGCCTGAATAGGCCTGAATGGGTCATGTCGCAGGACTTTACCTCAGTAAACTCCCAGCAGAATAACTGGATAATATATACAAAAAAAAAAACGCCATTGAAGTCAGTTTGGATATAGTGTGTTTATCAAATAAATGATGTAATTCATGCTGACTGAAACTCGAAACGCAGGATGCTGGAGATCGGAGCTTCCAGCTGAGCCGGGCCGACGTTTTCGCTTTAAGCGCCTGAATGAAATTCGGCTTCCAAAGAGAAATGGAAAGAAAGAGAAAGAGAGAAGTCCAAACTTCGCGGCGAAGCCTCTCCCGGACTTTAGCGAGTGAGGCCAGGGCTCCCTCAGTACACCGGCTTTTTGTGCGGGACGCGTTTAAATAAACTGGGCTGATTTGGATGCGTTCATTTGTTTCACGGCTCTGAATCGGTGCCAAGGTAGGACGAGGGAGCGGGCTGCTGTAAACAGCCCTAATCTTAGCTCTGCAGCAAGACGGCGCGTTTAACCTCCCACGGAGGGCATCGCTGGGGCAATTAAGTTTGTCTCGGTGCCGGGAGGACGACGGAGGTCGCTCGCTGCCAATCAAGACGTTTATTTGGCCAATTTCCCTTTCCACCTGATGTGTGAAGAAAAAGCGAATCATGCAAAATTGCGGCATGCGGGCGTTTTGTTTTTAAAAAAGCGCCAATGAGTCCAGCTTACAGCCCACCATCAGCCCCACACAGAGCGAACGCTAAGCGGTCCGCTTTTCCTTATTAAATAAAACGGTTAATTCACCGCGCCGTTCGCTCGTATGTTGAGTTCTCTAATCCGAGCGTCCGATCAAATCTGTCGGCGCCGTGGGCCTTCAGAGTCTTCTCTCGGCTTGTTTGCGCGCATTAAGAGTGAAGGATACATCCATAGCCCCGAGGGCTAAATGCTTCCGCCGGCGCGGACGTTCGGTGAATTCAGGAGCATGATGAAAGCAGGAGTCCTCGTTACTGGAGGGGCTCTGAGTGCTCCCCCGCCCCACCCATCACCCCCCCCACCCCACCACACACACACACCTCCACTGGCCTCAGGGCTGAGTTTTGATGTTGCTGGTGCTCCGGGCGCCTTTTATCTCATCATAATCTCTGCCACTTTTGACACGGGCCTGGCCGGGATCGAACTGGGATTGTTTTTGTAGGTAGGTAGAATGCACCCAATGCGTGGGGCTGGGGGGGGGGCAGTATTTGTGTCTTGTCTATACCATTCAAAAAGTTTTTATTTGTTTTTTTTTCTCCCTCATAAAGCAGTCTGACTGCGTTTAGGGGGTGCACAAGGAGAGTGGAGCTCCTTCCTCCACCGAGGAGCAGCAGTTTGAGTGGGTGCATTCCCAGATTCCACACAGAAGGCAGGTGTGTGATAAGCATATGAAATCACAGCGAGACGCCGCCAGATACATCAGAGCTGTACCCTCCTGCAAGAAGAACGCACCGAGCCAGACCGAACTCGTGTATCTCTGAGCATCAAAACCAAGCGTGTCAGACTCTGCCATTAAGTTACTGCACACAGTGTTTTTTCCATTCGTTTCGGTTTCTTCTCACCTCACAGAGATGTGTAAAGTTACAGAGGAGCACATCAAGTTTCACCGTTCATTAAGGGCAGTCCGAATCTGGGCCATGTGGGCGACAGTGCGGTCAGGTTCTGTGGACGGGGCTCGGCGCCGTTTTGGCACCTGCCATGTCGTCCTCACGTCTGCCGCGTCGCCGTGTCCTGGGGCCGTGACACCTGTTCAGCCGGCCGACCGCTGATGCGATACACCTGTCACACCTGTCGCTCCGCTGTGACCCGGGTCCCGGACTGGCTGGCGGCTCTGCGTCGGAGCGGCTGTCCAGCCTGCACAGGGTACACGACGTTCGAGCCAGGCCGCTTCAAACCCTGAGCCCCCCCCACGCCCCACCCTGATATGACCGGGCCTGGTGTTGCGCCCCCTCCCCCCCCCTCCCCCGTGAAGCAAAGTCAGTACATTTGATTTGAAGATTCAGGGGGACAGCAGAGTTTTGAATGTAGCTGTGGAAATAGAGCATTTGCACTGTTTGTACCTCCATTTGCAGGGAAATGTTCTAGAGGGAATATCTGCCGATACTGTATAGCAGATAGACCTGAGGGGAATAATACAATAAATCAATAATAATAATTAATGTATGTATTTATGTAAAATGTACATGCTATGTAAAAATGCTATGCGGCATTGCCCTGAGGCCTCCTTTAAAGGTATGACACCTTCACAGCTCGGGCAATCCGTGAGAGTCTCCCGTCATCACACAGCAAAACACTGAAAAAAAATGTTTTAACACAATTAAGGCCTGGCGACCCTAATGAACCGCTGTCTTAGTTAATTAATTTATTCGGAGCCATCAAAAAATGTTGCCACACAACCAATTAAATGACAGTGACTCAGTGGCCTCCTTTTCAGCATTGTCTGATAAGGTGCTGGATCACAGAGTTCAAGGACAGTTTAAACAGAGCATTGCATTACATTATTGGCATTTAGCAGACGATCCAAATTGTGGGTTAAGCACCTTGCCCAAGGGTGCAACAGCAGTGCCCCAGCGGGGAGTCAAACCTGCAGCCTTTCGGTTATTGATTACTACACTGCCACCCCAGCAATGATTAAACAGCATCGGGTAAACAGCATTGGTTAAATAGCGCTTAAACTTTTGAGGTTTTCCCCCCAGCAGGGGGAAGTTCTCAAAAAATTGCTCCTGCTCTGAAAAAAATACCGCACGTAATCGTAAATAATAATCAGGGATGGGTTTAACCAACCATTACGAGAAACACTATAATATATGCAATGCAGCTATTTAATCTGCAACTCGCTCACCATAATTGATCTGTGTGTACACATGTATACATGCACTTGTATCTCTGTCTGTCCAATCAGCGTGGAGTTTAGCCGCGCGCACTTATTAGCGACCCAAAAGAGCGTGACATTTATGTCTGGGGAAAAAGAAAAATGAGAACAGATTCCTCTGGCAGGCCATTACTACACTGCGCAAGCTGCAACGCGCTAAATACGATAAGCTCAACTTGTTTATTACTTAATTGGCAGAAATGATGTGGAGCTGCTCCTCGCGGTCCCACGGGGCCCTTCTCACTCCTAATAAAACGCTATTCCCAAATCAAGATCCGTTTCAAACAGGCAGCAACTGCCTGCACGCTACAGCAACGCTAATGGAATCAGAGGATCGGGAATGGGCAAGGAGGGGGGCGGGGGGGGGCGGGGGGCGGCGGAGAGGGAGGGGTGGGGCGGTCTCATCAAGCGCACTTGAGTAAAAAAGGGGTTGAAAGGAGATTTATTTTTCATTTGCAAGAGCCATTGAGGTTTTTTTTTTTTTTTTTGCTTACTTCTCCGGGGTGACCCCTGCGCAGACACGGGTCCTGAGCCGCACGACACTCGGAGGAAATGTTTCCCGTTATTAAAAGAACGCGTTCATGCAGTACGCCGCGTTTGCGAAATGTCACCCATAAATATATATATATATTTATGTTCGAAATGAAAGTCCTGTGAAAAATTGAAACACTTCGCATTTTAATGCCGGTGGGGGGGGGGAATTGGCTATGGAATGTGCGCGGTCATACAGGCCAGCGTTCATCCCTCCACCAAACTAGTCTCCATCTCTGTATCTCCACTGTAATTAAAAGTCCCTCTCCCCTCGCTGAAGACACCGAAAAGGGGGAAAACAAAGGAGCTCTTATCCTCTGCCGTCCCGAGCGAGTGTCTCTTTCTCCTCTCTGGCGCAGAGCGTCATACTGAAATTACATCACATTATTGTCATTTAGCAGATGCTCTTATCCAGAGCAATTTACATAGGTTACAATTTTATGTGCTATCCATTTACACAGCTGGAGGCAATTCTGGGTTAAGTACCTCGCCCAAAGATAGCAACCTTTCGGTTATAAACCATGTTCCTTACCACTGCATTACATTACAGTACATTATAGTCATTTAGCAGACACTTTTATCTAGAGAGACTTACATATGTTACAATTTTTGTATGTTATCCATTTATACAGCTGGATATTTACTGAGGCAATTCTGGGTTAAGTACCTTGCCCAGGGATACAACAGCAGTGCCCCAGCAGGGAATCAAACCAGCAACCTTTCGGTTACAAGCCCTGCTCCTTACCACTGTGCCACACTGCCGAATTCTGCGGGACTCCATGCGCCATGTGCTAATGGAGGTCCGTTTGCCAGTGTGCTGGCACGCCGCGTGGCGAAACGGTGATAATCCAGGGCCACATGGGTTGATTGACGGCCCCGGGGGTGCGGCCAATGCCAGGGAACGCTCTACCAAGCAACTGACACCTTTAAAGGGCGACCAGCCCCCTCAGTGCTCGCCCTGGCACCCGGCCTCTCCTGCGTTTGCGCTTCCTCCTTGCCCTTGAGGAGAGTGCAGGACCAGCACAGGGGAAGCGCCGTGATACGTGCGTGTTTGTGCGCTTGTGTATAGATGCACGTATACAGCGAGTGTGCAAGTGAGTTACAGCATGTGCGTGCACATCAGTGTGTTCATACATGCACGCATGTCTGTATGTATTTGTGCGTATGTGTGAGTTCATGTGTTTCTGTGTAAGTGTGTGTGTGTGTGTGTGGATGTGCTTGTTCATTCATACAATATGTGCGTGAGTGTGTGTTTTGAGTATTTGCATGTACATGAGTGTGTTCATACGTAGTTGCATGTCTGTGTGTATTTGTGCGCATGCGTGAGTGCATGCGTTTCTGTATGAGTGTGTGTGTGCGGTGTTTGTGTTTGGGAATGTATACATGAGTGTGTTCATACATACTTGCATATGTGTATGTATTTGTGTCTACATATAAGTACGTAAATTAATGTATGAGTCTGTGTGTCTGTGGGTGGATGTATATGTACATTCATACGATACATATGCAAGTGTGTGTTTGAGTATGTGTGCATACATGAGTGCATCTGTGTATACGCATGCATGCTTTTTAGTGTGAATGAGTGAGTGAGAGTGTGTGTGAATGAGTGAGTGAGGAGTCATGTACATTCATATCATGTTTGGAGTGTGTATTTGTGTAAATGCATATACATACTGTACTGTGTATACGCATGAGTGCGTGTGTTTCAGTGTGAGTGAGTGTGTTGCAGGAGGTGAGAGCACACTCCCCAGCAGACCCATAATCCCCTTCTCAGCGGCAGCGGGAGCGCTAACCAATGGCAAGCGTCGGGCGCATATGGCTCTGGCAGGCGGACGCTGGTGGCGGGCCCGCGCCTCCGGTGCATGGCGCCATCTGCCAAGGGGCACGGGTTTACGGCTCTGCGGGTGCGGGCGGGTTACGACGCCACTCCGCTTCGCCTCGAGGCTCCCTCCGCTCCACCAATGCCCCCCTTCCCCCCCCAACCCCCACCCCCGCCGCGGCCCAGAGCTGGGGTCGAGCTCCATTCCCGAGACTCATCTCCACAGACGTGGAGATTATGC
Organism: Megalops cyprinoides; assembly: GCF_013368585.1. NCBI lineage: Eukaryota > Metazoa > Chordata > Actinopteri > Elopiformes > Megalopidae > Megalops > Megalops cyprinoides. The sequence continues at coordinate 4,520,032 of NC_050603.1, forward strand.
CGGATAACGCGGTAACATCGCCTCCGAGGGGCGTCTCAGGGAGGCGAGCATCCGTGGCAGACATTGCTGCCTCCCCCACCTCCCCAAAAGAGCTCTTTGACATTGTCTGCTGTGTTCCCCTGCTTTGGCATGTCACCCAACGCCGCACCAACTGCCATAAATGGCAATTATTAGCTCTCTAGCTAATCCTAAAATCATGACAATAACTCCAAAGGGGCCATTTTAATTGTTAGCGTCATCGCCTGTTCGAGCAGAATAAAAGGAAGGAAGTTCAGATTTTTTTCAGACACATAAAATCAATCATCATGAGCGTGTTGTACTTGTGAGAGTTTCTTTTCTGGCTCCCATTGAAAAATGTACACACATAGGATGCGTTACATCAAGATTTATTTTAATTCCCCTCCCCGTAACACCTGCTATTTGTATTACTTGCTCCTTATTTTACTATTTTACTATTGCAATGTGTTATGGACACTGTGATCTAGTGACTGTGTGATATACGTTAGTGTATGTACTTGGCTTCCCTTAGTTTCTCAGCTGTCTAGTTTCAGGTTAGTACAAGATAACTTGTGATATTACTTGAATAGAGTTATGCTCCCACTCACTGGTTTGAGTGCTGTTAGCCTGGTCTGACACTTGGTCATTCAACTTACACTTGAATACACATGAATACACTTCTGTTCTCTTGTGCTGGAAGTTGCTCTGGACAAAATCGTCTGCTAAATGAATGTAATGTAAAATGCTTCTTCTTGAGATAATAATAAAAAAACAACTCATACCAAAGAATGAGATCCACATTAGAACTGTTGTAACAGGAAAATGCCTGTCGGAAAATTATTTTTTTATGCATTATTTCATAAAATTGATGTCAAAATGAGAAAAAGAAGCAAACAAACAGCATTTTCAATAGGCCAGCTTTATTTCTCTGCATATATTGGCCCTTTAACTTAACAAGGCTACAGTAGTGAAATCACTCATGCTGAGTCTGATAGTTATGCTGCATCAAGATGTACAACATTTACACGACCGTAAACTCAAAAGGCATTGCGATAACCTCACATTTAAAGCAGACTGAGCGTGTCATTTCAACACTGCATGATAGTTCGAGAGACTGGAAAACAGGAAGCAGGGCATTGGACAGCTGGCCACAAAGAGGATGAGGTCAGATCAACAAACGATCCAATAGGAGAGTAGAAGCTGGGGACCTTCAACAGGAAACAGGAAACTGAAAACAGAGGTGAGGAAGCTGTGGGACGGAGACTCAGAGATGTAGGAAGCACAGGGTGTCTGTGGGTCAGGAATAGCGCTCTTCTGTTGAGAATCTCCCTTAATCAACACCTCCCTTCAAAAACAAGAGGACTTCCTGGATCCCTTTTCACACAAAGGCCTGATCTCACAGGTCACAGTCTGTGGGATGAGTGTGACTGGCTGACCTACATCTGCATGGTGAACTGAGACAAACGTCTGAGCAGGAAAGTCCTTGTGCATGGTTTCTACTACACGTGAGCATAGTCTGCACTAATAAGCCCCCTGTTTCATTCCCATTTATTCAGCCTGGACAGCACACTCTCTCAAACTCACTTCAGGGGTACAGCAGGAGCTACCCGCATTTGCTGCGCACGAATCCATGGCCCTCCAGTAAACTTCAAGCACAGAAATTTTAGACCAGTCAGGGCTTTGGTGTTTAGGAATCTGGTACAGTGAGCTGGCAGCATAAATGATCAAGGGAACTGATAAGAGGGGAAAGGGAGAGCATCTCTGAGGAGCATCTAAGACATGAAGTGGCGAACCGGGGCATACGCAGGAGCTGGATAAAAAGGCTTTGCCTCTATAAAGGAGTTTGATATGTGTGCCAAAATTCGAGGGAAACCTGAAAACCGTGTGTGGGGACAGAGCAAATAACTGCATCATCCACACAGAGGTGATAGTCATGGGCAACAGTAAGAGGACTCAGAGCGCTGGTATGGAAGGAAACTGGGCCTGAAACAGCGCCTTGAGGCACTCCTCTGCAAGAGCAAAGTAAACTTCAAGGTATCTAGTGGGTGTAGACCAGCAGTACCCGAGATTTCCAGATCTTTAAGCCAGAGGAAACTGAGGCGAAATATATAATATATCTTTTTTGCAAACCGTCTAAAGAGGTAGAAAAAGAGCGTACAATTATCAGTCCAGCTGCAGTGTCTGGAACGCCCCCTTACCTGTGCTGCCAAGGAAAGAGTAAATAAAAACATTGTGTGCCGTTGGTGTTCGTGAATAATTAATTTGTGATATCCAAATGCATTTCTGAGATAAACTGATTTATTTGTGTGCAAATGAAGCTTATTACATGATTTGTCCAAATTACAAAGATCATTGCAAATTGCCACTTGCAATTAATACAATTTTTCAAGAACGTCTCAAAGCTGGCAGTATTCAGATGCAGTGTTGCAAACTTGCCAGTGCACTATGGCAGCTGTCATTGCAGTGAATCATGGATATCGCCAGGATCTGAGGCTAGAGAGAGGACGCTGGAGAGAGGGCGTTCCACTCAAGGGTACCCCCTCTACCAGTTACGGGGGACAGAAATAATTTGTCGGGACAGGATGAGAAGTCAATCGATAACAGCATTGCTTGAGGAGATTAAAGACGATATTGAGCCTGCCACCCTAAAGATCTCATTCCATGCCAGCTGCTTTTAAATTACTTTGCAGCACTTCATTGTTCTTGGGTGTGGCTCTTTCCAAACACCTGTTGGCACTGCACTTGGCATCTCTCAAACGTCTGCGAGCAGGGCCGTGTCAGATGCTTTGAGAGCCATTGTCCTGATAAGAACGGGGCGCATCCAATTCCCGAGTAGGAGACAGGATGAAAGAATGGTTTTTAATAGCACTGCCTAATGGTTTCAATGTAAATGACTGCGCAAAATTTCGAGCGCTTGAGAGCGTCTTGGAGTGAGGGAGAAGGTCTTCAGAAGGGGAAACATATGTTTGTGTTGAATGTCCAGGTGGGGTGTTATGCTAAACAATGTATTACAAACGTGGTTGCCAGGTATTGGCCTGGATTAAGGCATGACAGCTTCACATTTGAGAATAGTGCTGTCCGTAGAGTGATACCCAAAGTGGACTACAGGGATACCGTGTTTACAAGATAACTCTTGCTCAACTTATACCGCAGCTAGAGGTGAGCAAGACCTGTTTTTCAAGAATTTCTCGTTAATTTTCTCGGAGATTAATTGTAACTCGCGGTAAGGGCCATTGATTTTAAGCAGTGAATTAATATAGCAAATTATAGATAACATTAGTAGCAGTTAGCTGGTTTTTTTTTTACTTTGTTATTTTTGCCCTGTAAGTCACTGGCAATGCGCTAAGCCATGGTGCTAGGTCAGACTGACATTTCAGCTTAAAGTAGTTTTTACAGCAGCTGTAAATACAGTGATTTCTAAAACCACATGATTACCTGAAACAAAGAATGACACTGAATGACAATGACACAAAGACAGCCATGAACGTCACTCATTAATTTTCATTTAATAAGGTGACGCATATTGTCAAATGGAACACAACATGCCTCAAGAAAAAAAAAAACAAACAAGGTTTGTCAAGATGTAAATTAACAATACACCCAGTAAGCATTGTGAGATAAAAAAACGTCTTTGCCAGTTCTTTCCTCCTGTGTATCTACACTGTATGTGTTTCTTTTGTTGCTTATTACTATCAGTGGCAAGGGTTTGGGCAGATTGCATGACCACCTGATTTACATAATTACGTTAGTCAATCGTTAAGACATTATGGATAGCATTCACAGCTGAGGCGTAAAAAAATGAAGCTATCTGTGATCATTATTCTGTCTTAGTGAATTCATCCCTGAGTGATCTACGGATTCAAAAGCAGAGAAGAAATGTAATGTGCATCATTAACACACACACACACACACACAAAACACACAATAAATATATATAGCAACAATTACAGATTGCACTTAGGAGGAGCAGTGCAAAGCCCACGAAAGACACCCTCTCCAGATACAAATATAAAGAAAACTATATAAAAAAGTATTTACTTATTTTAAAAAGAAAAACATCAACACAAGCACAGTCAGGTAGAACATTGGTTTCCATTTTGGATAGAAGAAATTGGTGAAGACCAGGAAAGCAAGACAGAGCGTAGAATGATGGACATATCACACATACTGGCAGACACATTCTCACAGGCCTCAGGACTCGGAGCAGATAGCTATCCATCGGGGAATGGGTACACGCGAAACCTACACGTTTTCGGCGGTGCAAGATCTTACGAGGTTAAATGCAGGGCACACATCAGGGTAGCAGCTTATAAACTGTATCTCTGCGAGAAAGGCTTAAACGCTATCAGTGACATCAGGGGATTTTCCTGTTGTCTAGATACCTTTCAGAATGACAAACTTTTGTCTAACCTTTTCAGTTCCCGACAATGTATCCCGAGCCACGCATCCACAATGCCCAGCATGTATTTATTTATTTTATTCCTTTTCACCTCACATGCCTCTGTCTTTTCAATCCTCTGCTTCACACAGTTCCTCCTAACCCCCCCCCCCCCCCCCCCCCTTTCTCAAAGCAAACAATTGCACTCTCACACTGGCAGCTTGAGTCCGTGATCATCACCCACAAATGCACAAGAGTTCACCAAGCACCCCCCCCCCGAAAGAAAATGTTAATTGTCAGACGCGCTTATTCCAGCGGGGGGAGGGGGGGACTGGGAATGTATACATGAGTGTGTTCATACATACTTGCACATGTGTACGTATTTGTGTCTACATATAAGTACGTAAATTAATGTATGAGTCTGTGTGTGGATTGATATGTACATTCATACGATACATATGCAAGTGTGTGTTTGAGTATGTGCGCATACATGAGTGCATATGTGTATACGGATGCATGCTTTTTAGTGTGAATGAGTGAGTGAGTGTATGTGTGTGTGTGTGTGTGTGTGTGAGAGAGTGAGTGAGTGAGCGTGTGTGTGAATGAGTGAGTGAGGAGTCATGTACATTCATATCATGTTTGGAGTGTGTATTTGTGTAACTCAGGGCTAAAAACTCAAACATTATAAACCCACGAGGAAAAAAAAAATCACAGGCAACAAAGGAGGGGTTTTGGAATGATATTCAGCACAAAACAACCAAAAAAAAAAGAAATCGGTTTCGGCAGTTTCTAAAGCACTAATCCTGTGATATTTAAAGGGCTGCTAAGGCCCTTGCTTTTTCTGACTGGGAGGCATATGCACGTCGCTAAGCCAAATTTCAACATGTGCTCAACTCTAAAGCCCCCTAATTTAAATTTGGTTTGAGACTTTCAATCTCTACCCCACCGTGAAAATATTCAGCGCTGGATGCTGTGAGAATGAAAGAAGCAGCAGACGCGATTGAATGGCGGCGAGCGGAAAAAGCTGACGAGAGTCCACGGGGAGGCGTTACGGTCTCCGTCTCCATCAGAGGGCCTGCCGAGGAAACGTCCTCGCAGATGATAAACCAGGAGATTACATAACCGATCCCGTATTACGTTACATTCGGACGTCTGCTGTGCGTCAAAGGAGGAAGAGCCGGAGAACATGATGAAGGCCGTGGCAAAAAAGAAACAAACATCCTTTCATTTCTGGAACATTTCGTCTTTCGGCTAAGCAGGGCGGCAAACGAGGGAGTGACTTGTGGTAGACAACAACGGATGACACAGTAAATTAGCCACCTTGCTGTTCTTCCAACAGCATCCGAGTCTTTGGGACAGTGCCAAAATGAGAATCCCACTCCATACATGATAATTTCCTAATCACACCTAGCATACGTGCAGTATCCCAGAATATGAGCCTCCCAAAGGGAGTGTAACTGCGAGAATCGAGCAGGGGGCTGGTGTGTGTCAGATCAGGGCTGATCGTCCGCTCGGGGGTTAAGTCCTCCACGCGGCCAAGGAGCGCCAGCTGTACCCGGACACGCGTGCCTCGGCTGATTGGGGCCTGATTACAGAGTGTCGCTCCAGCACGCCCCTGCCAGCATCATTTTGCACAACGTGATTTAAAATAAATATATAAATCCAACCACGTGAGGCGGACTGAAGTGGGAGAGAGAGCAGGCGCCGTCCCCTCTGTGTCACTGCAGGGTATTAGAGGTCAGAGGTCAGAGGTCAAAGGGCAGGGGGTGGGGTGGGGAGCGACAGGGAAGGAAGTGTGTGCCAAGTCTGGCCCCGTTTGAGGCTTCCTTCTCCGCCGTCGATGAGCGGGCCTTTTCCTGTGCCTCCCATTGTGTAGGCCTACTGCATATCAGCAACAGGGGTGTGCGGGAAAAAAAACAAGATCATCAACTTGTCAAAAGATTCATGACTTTGTTCCTGTGCCTCGCACAGACGTTGGCCTCGTTGTCTTTTGTGGTTTGCCAGAAACCAACTGGCAGGCGGCAGCACATTGGATGATTAAAAAGCACAGCGAGTTTTTTTGTGCTGAGTTTTGAGTGATTGAACACCGAAAGCGAGCAACAGACCGCGAAAATCATGCTTTTGAAAACATTACATGGAGACCAAAGGGGTTCACAAGGCCAGACTTTGAGAAATCAGGAAAATCATAAAGCTACAAAAAGAGCTCAGAATGTTGGCGCTGTGAGGATCAGATGTGAAATACAGGACCATCTGAGGTTAACTGGCTTTAATTGATCAGCCTGCGTCCTAAATGTCATCGATTTCCTCTCTTTGGGGAAAAAAGTCACAACTGCCTATTGTTTTCTTGAGATGTCATGGACTGCAATCTGAAATTAAATAAATAATTAAATAAACGCGAGGATTCGTAATAATTTTTGCAACGCACGACTCATTGACAAGAAGACCAATTTCTCTCCTTGTTTTCAGCGCTGAAGCCCTGACAGTCTCTGATTAGCTTACTAACGAGCGTTCCTTTGAAAAGAATCACAAGCCTTTCACCGAACGACACCCAAGAAAAAAAAAACATCCAGCGAGGACTACACAACAGATGTGGCTCATAATTAAGAATTCACATGCAAATTAGCGTTCGTTCTTCCCCCGGGGGGATACATTTTTCCCTCCGAAAGAAGGGAAAGGCTTTAAGCTACACGAGCTCAATCTGGCTCTCCTCCGATTCGTTCCCCTTGTCACCGCTTGCGATGCAGCGAGCAGCGCGCCGCTAATTACCGCACTGTAAAAAGCGCGCTAATCCTGCAATTTTCGCAACGGAGCGTTTTCACATGAAACGCGCCAAACAAAACAGACATTCATTCTCCAACCAGTCAATTTGCTTAATGTCGCCTAATTAACATATTGACGCCTTTTTTGCTGAATAAGGCTTTAAAGGCCGTGTGTGAAATCCCCGTCGAAAGTTTTCAGGGATGTTGAATACACCTCGTGCGTTGTGTAATCGGTCATTGAAACGGTCATTAAAGTGGGAGCTTTGAAAACAGATGTGCATTTCAAATTGTTACCTCTATCATCTTATTTAGGCCTATGTTTTTTTTTTCTACAGGATGTTTAACCATCTTCCTTTTCACTGATCAAAATGTATCTTACTAATATTTACTAATATGGGATGTTTCCATGCTGAAGTACTGAAAAGATTAAAAATAACACAAACACAACCCTTGGGTGAACAGCCGTGGAGAAAATGGATCTAAGCACTGTAGCCAGCTTTTTCTCTCATGGATCTCTATAGAGGGACCTTGGATTAGCTTTGGAAAGCATCAGATTACATCATGATGAACAAATTGTGATGTCATTAATTAATGGAATAGCATCAGTGTCATTGTGATGTCATAACATATGCATCACCATTCGTATCTCAACCTGTCATTCTTCCATCACACTACATATATCATACTAACTCTTCTATCATGCACTCTATCTGTTGTAGTTAGAATGGGGCAAGGCCTGGCCCTGGGGGAGCAAGACTTTGAACAGCTTGCGATAATGTTTCACAAGCAACACTAGAAACAAAGAATGGAATGGATGTGATTCAGGGGAAAATATTCATGCCATTTAAATCAATTCACTTTTTGAAGCTCCCAAACCAATCTTGAAAAGTAGGCCTATTTCATTTGTTACCAGGCACTTTCAGCAAAAAAAGGTGCTAATGTGGTCCAAAAAGTCACAATAATAAAAACAATTTTGTTTAAATAGATTGCTTTCAAAATGATTATCATCCAAGAGACATCAATCCAATATATGATTAGATTACATTACTGTCATTTAACAGACACTTTTACCTAGAGTGACAGAGTTTTAAGTCATTCATTCATACAGCTGGATATTTACTGAGGCAATTGTGGGTCAATTACCCTGCCCAAGGGTACAGCAGCAGTGCCCCAGCAGGGAATCGAACCAGCAACCTTTCAGTTATACGCCCTGCTCCTCACCACTACGCCACACTGCCGTTTCCATTCTGAACTCACTGTGCACTAATTTGTATTTGAACATTTGTATACTTGAACACGTGCATTTACAGATATGAGCACTTTATGCTGCAGAGAAGGGAATTATCACAATTTGCATAAAAAATAACCACAATGGAGAACAATAAAAAAAACAGGTGAAACATTACAGATTAAGATACACCCATATCACTAAGTCTGACAGCTCTGCAATGCATTCACATTGCTTGCCTCCAATGGAGCGTGGGGTGGTGGAATTCCAAGGGACAGTCGCAGCATTAATCAAATTCCACACTGCTGTCGTTATAAATGGGCAGATGCTTATACACACTCCGTCAGTAAGATTCAGAGCTGCAGAGAAAGCCTGAACATCTGCTGGATTACAGGCCCATCCTGGTGGACCGTATGGATCATTACAGTTGCAGAATAGTTGGTGTTAATGTCGATTTGATGTCCGATAGTGCCTCCGCCTACTGGACCATTAGCAGGTAAAAATTTAAGAGGTTAAACTGATCTTTTGGAGTTTTAGCGCACCCCCTTGCCCCTAATTGGTTAAAGGGAAGTAGCAAAGCCTTTTAACCAGCTGTCATTTCATGGCTTGACTGCTTTGTGGGTGGCATACAGCACTGGCCTCAGTTTACCTGGATGCGAAGAGGTTCAGTTTCGTACGGTGTACAGTGCGGATTTCCTGTCAGAAAAGCTTCATAATCCCTCTTGTGCATATGTCCTTAGCAGTCCCCCAGAAAACTCCCTGATGACCCCCCAAAATCAAGGTCTTTACAGCGGCCCCTTTCAGCGCTCTGTAAAGCTGTACAATGTGGTCTGCCCCATAAGCACCCCCTCAATGCCTCAACAACTCAGGTGGGAACTGCTGATGAGATAGAATTATTATTATTTGCATATTCTGCCGTGAGATTCCGTTTGATTACTCGGGTCACTATTTGAATGCTCGTTAATTAACAGAAAATGAAGATTTTTTTTGTTTTAAGTTTTAGAGTTCTAGAGAGTTTTGTTTTCTCTCATCAATATTCATGAAGGCGAGTCTAACACCCCCCTCCATGAAGTAAGATAATTTACTGATATCCATATTTTTATGCCTGAAAGTATAAGCGAAGGCACATCTCTTTGCAGTGAGTAATTATTTACGCAGAGAGAGAGAGCTGTGGCATCCCTGGTACTTAAAGAGCCTGGGGGGGAAAGCAGGATTTGATTATTCTAATATTTGATCTTGGGAGCTGTAGAATATTACAGTATGGCAGTTTTTTTTGTGAGATACACGTTCCCAGAAGGAAACACCGGAGCAGAGCAACATGACATGCGGTAAAAATCTGATGGGTTTGTGATGGAGAAATTCAGGCTGAACCGAGTCTCCTCTGTGTGGTTCCTCCTCAGAAGGAAAGGCCCCACGTCTCAATACGGCCTAGAGTGGATGCCAGGAAGCAAACTCTTATCTAAAGTAATGAATCACATTTATATTGGAGCTTTCATAGAGCTCAGAGGCCTTTGTGGGGAAGAGGAGGAGGACTCTGGAGGGACCCCTGCTGTGTGACAAGGTCCTCAGGCTTCTTAATAACCTCAGAGATTCGTTGATCTCGGTTAAATGGCTTATCCGAAAGATCCAGACCAACGCTATCCCACAACAAGGGATGCCTTCTGCCTGAGGGCTTGGCACTGTGGTGTCAACAGTTCTGCGAAAGCTGATCTTTTTGCAGACTTTTACTCCCATCTCTGCTTTGAACAAAACTAGTCATTTTATCTTAGATTTTTTAAATTTGTGTAAATGGTAACTCATTGTGTGCAAGTCATATTCTCATGTGGTACTGCTGGGAGTATAGTTGGGAACATACATTCCCCTGGATTCATTCAAAGCCACTAATTCATATAAAGGTGCTATTCAATCCAAAAAACCGTCTAATCATAAAAACCAGTGCCAATTTAACCCTGATCTTTCTTAGAATAAAGTCACCCACCAGAAACAAAATCAAAATCTAAACTGCTGAACTATTTCAAGAACAAAAACCACTGCTGTACATCAGCACTGGATTCATGTGAGGTTATTGTTTTATTGAATATCTCTTTCCCTTAAGCAGACATTTTATGGGTAGGAGGATTAGAATAGATGGACAGGGCTAATTAATAACTTTGGCCAATTAAGCCACGGGGTGATTGGATAGAATGAAAACCAGCATGGATTTGTAGGGAACCAGAATCTTCCAGTCTTATTAATCTTAGTTTAATCAGCAATTAATGACCCACTGAAATCAGCAATTTGGGCTGGCAGTTTGAAGACGCAGGGCTGGGATTGGTCAAGCCTTATTCCATCTTTGGCGGATTTCACAGGTGTAACATAAATAAGTCAAATAAATGCGAGTGAACCGATGAAAGATTGTGTGACCTTTTCTGTATAGTCCATTTATTCCGGAAAACACAGTTAACAAGCGTGAGAGAATGACCTTTAGCTGCGTTTTTATTTTGAATTGCAAATGCCGATGGGCTAAACATAGGCCTACAGCTCCACGGTAGAACTAACAATAGTTCTTTCAATTCTGAAATGATCTGCGAAGACTGTGATAATTAGACTCCAGGGCTTCACAAATTCCACGGAAGGTCCTACTCGGACCTGTGGAGGACACTGGTGAGAAATGCTTCAAAAGTGCCACCAATATCAGCTCAAGACCATTATGATGCCATCTCCGATTACCAGACACAGAGGCTGTTATGCTCATTGTTTCAAGGGCGGGCGTGCGCTTTTGTTTTTCTCCAATTTGAGCGTTATCCTGATGAATTTTCTTGTTTCCCCGCTCTCTCTCTCTCTCTCTCTCGAGCATCCTCTGAATAGCTACCCCGACCTTGCGGTTGATTAGACACTAATCTGCAATTCAAACCACCACCGTTTGGAGATAAAAATATGTATTGGAAAAAAAAAAAACCTGGAAATGATTCCCGTGGCGAACTCTGGAGTGTACATGCGATTATGCGGGGTGGAGATACAGTGCGTGGGGACGGACGGGGAGCCGCAGATTCACTGGGCTGGTGAGGTTCCACTGGTTACCCACACTCACCCTCGTGGCTTGGATTCAGACTCTATACAAGCCTCATCAGGCATCCCCAGATGTACCCTGAATTTGAACAGAGGGTTATTTATTCATACATATATTAGATGCTAGACATTAGGTATGTCATTTTGTAGGACTTTTACAAATTGAAAAAAACTGGACATAATATTTTGTAATATAATTAATCTTCCAATCCACAAAATCCACAAAACATGCTCAAAAAATGACATAAATGAAAGTGACAATGATTAATGTACTTGCCATATCTAATGGCCTGAATTTTATGTCGGAGGTTTCTTTTTTCCACGACAGGAAAGTGCTACGGGGCATTAGTGAGTGATAGACTGTGAAAGGTGATGGAACCGGGGGGAAATCGAAATGTTCTGTGCTCTCTCTCTCACCCAGGGTGCCACGTACTCCTAGTTTACTAATGTGATTTTTACCCTCCCTTCGATATTATTGATCCTACCACCAGCCCCGCTCGCACAGGAGAGCTGTACGCTGTACAGAAAAGCACGATGCATACAGATTCATCATAAATACCAGAAAATGAAGTTTTAAGGCGTAAACATCAGTTCCCCGATGTCTCTTATACGGTACCCCCGGAGCACGCCCCAAACTAACCCTTACCCCCAGGGCAGTTTTTATGGTTTACGGTTTTTTTTTCCCCGCGCGTTTCAGCAGCGCACCGCCAGGCCCAGCTCGATCGGGCGGAGCTAGCGCGCACAGGAAGAGGCGGTGAGTAAACAGCGGTGCTCCGGACGGAGGTGTCGGAAGGACAGGGCGGGGGTCCTCTCAGCATTGCGTGTCTCTAAAGTGTGGTTTCCACTCGCGCCTCCCCCCCCCCCCCCCCCCCCCACACACCCTCTCCGCAGCACGAGGGCACAGGGAAACAGATGGCTGTTCGCGGGTCCCCACCTGCCTTCACTCAAACGAAACCATCTTTCTCTCTCTCTCTCTCTCTGTCCCCTTCAGTCTCTCCCTCTAATTCTCTCCCTCTCTCCTTTCTCCTTCTTCCTCTCCCTCTCTTTATCTGTCCCTCTCTGTATATCTCTCTTCCTCTTTGAATCATTCTCTCAATCTCTTTTTTTCTCTCTCTTTCTCTTTTCCTCTCGGTCTCTCTCTTCTTTACTTTTAACCACTCCAAAGCCCTTTGTTTGTGTTGGAAATTTAAAGTAAGCTGTGGGGCAACAGCCAGAAGGGAGCCCTGATTTTGGGTTCAGTAATATTAGGACAGTTAATAATACAATCATTCCCCTCAGGCTTCACCTTCCCCCAGGTGACTTTTTTTTTTTTTTTACTCTCCTGCTCTCTCATTCACCTGCTCTGAAGCACTCTCTACCCTTTCGCTACCTTTAAAATAGAAATCAAAAGTTCTTCTACTGTTCAGCAGTGGTAGGATGTTTAATAATGTAAGAAACGTCTGTCTTGCCCTCTATCCCCATTTTTCCCCCCCCCCCCCCCCCCCCCACCAGACACTCCGACCTCAGATGCCATCCCTCTCCCTGTCTGAATGTCAGTGGCCCCCTATTGGGTGGGTCTGGCACAGTGCCCTAATGCCAACGTCCCCTCGTTTCTTTTCCTGCTCTCCCCACATGCGGTTACGGGTGAAGCGGAAACCAGATGTCACTCCCCGTCCTTTCAAACCTAAAGTCATGGTGACAGGATTTCTGCGTATTGATCACTTTTTTTTTGCATGAGCTTTATCTCAACTCCAGAATTTCGTCTGCAAGCGGATATGACAAGTCGAATTTTATAAATGTAAAAAAAAAAATCCCATCTGCCAAGAGGTATGACAGCTGAATTGAAAGATGTATAAAAAAAAAGAGAGAGAAAATCAGTCACAGATGAAAATGACTTTAAAGAGGCTAAAAGAAATGATGAAAAAAACATTTATAAAGAATATTTGATCACTGATTATTCTCTTTTTGGGAGGTTCTTCTCTTTAGAATTTCTTTCAGCTCCACTAACAGCCGCTAAAAAAAAGAGTTTATGGTGCCTAATTATTCACTGTCTCCACCACCTCCAACGTCTAAAAAAGACACACAGGAAAAGTTTCACTGAGTTTACATTGGGTTGCCGCGTTACAAATGATTTGGTTAGAGACTGCCAATATCCATAGCTTGCATGGGACAGTGGGCAGGAAATTGAAAGTCGCAATATTTTTGTACCAGCTGCACCTTCCTGTATTTAAGCGCTAAATTATTAATATTTCTATCGCAGCTTCAGCAGGTTTGGAATGTAATCTGAGCTGACACTGTTGGTTTGGTATTAAACCATATGCATCACAGTGCTTCTCAGACTATGGCAGGTGAACTATATTTTCTGATATAACACAATGGGACACATTCACTGTTCATGCATGCAAAGGTTTTTGTGTGTACAATATGTGTATGATAAAAATGCGAACATTTTAGAATTCTTCAGTTTGTTCTTAGCTGGAATTTGTTCCTACGTATGAATTACTGCTCCAGACTACTTGTACCACAGGTACACAAAGCAATTTTTTTGCCATTCTGGTAAAATTTTACAAATATCAAATTTATATGTGAACAAAATGGCAGATGAAATACGTAAAAACACAATTCAATTAGCAAGAAACAAACTATAGGTTAGTAATGAAATCACTAGTCTAACCAGTAGGTTTGTACTGTAATTAACTTACTTGCCAAATTACAATTGCAAATCTGTCTATACTGTAGTTCCGTGTTTCCCAACCCTGCTCCTGGAGGCACACTGTCCTGCATATCTTCTATGTATCCTTCCTGCTTGACTAAATCAGGTGTGCTCAGCTAATCAAAAGTGCCACTGATGAGTTCAGTCAGGTAGGTAGAGCAGGGATAGATAGAAGATATGCAGGACGGTGTGCCTTCAGGAGCAGGGTTGGGAAACGCTGCTGTAGTTGACAGAGGTTAGGTTCTGAAAGTGTTTGATTCTGTGCATGTACGCAAACGCTGACCCATGTACGCGCCGGTTTTGGGAAACAAATCAAGACACCATAGCGAACCCATGCACCATTATTATCTGGGACTAAATAAATCCCAACAAAAAAGTAAGTTACACACAGGTTAAATGCCCGAGTGCAGAGGGTGCAGCGCAAATAGCGACCTTCATCAGAGCTATTCTCTTTTGTATGTAGTTACGTGCTGAAACTCTGACTGATGACACTGCTGGCAGACACTGCAGGAGGTTGCATAAAACCTAATGCACGCACTTTCTCTGTGATGGGAAGAGCCCTTGGTGCGCTGAAAGGCTGCTGGGTGTGTTTGGACACAGCAGATGGTGGGATTTTGTAAATAGCAAAGAGGGTGTGCAAGATGGTGTTGGTCCACTGTGTCCGGCAAAATATGGCCATGAAACACAGAATTCACTTATTGCATTACAGTACAGTCATTTAGCAGACACTCTTATCCAGAGCAACTTCCAGTTCAAAAGAACAGAAGTTGAACACGTTACATTACTGGCATTTAGTAGATGCTCTTATCCAGAGGTTACATTGGTTACAGTTTTTTTTTTTACAATGTTATCCATTTATACAGCTGGATATTCAGTGAGGCAGCTGTATGCCTACACTGCTAAATGCTACACTGCTGTCTGATTCAAGTTGCAACATTTTACTCATCAAGGTTGTAGCTAAGATCTGACCACCAGAATAAAGGCAATGAGAGGACCCTATGCCCAAATCACTGCAAAGAATAGGATGACGAAACTGGGTGTTCCCACATATTTCACGCATCCAATGCCACTTTTTGGTACACCCGTACTCCGAGCACAAAATATGCTCATTTTGACGGACATTTTATTGAATGAGGCCCAATGAATCTGGATTTTTATTTTTATGTAAGTACATATTAATAGTGCACATTAAGGTCAGAGGTGTACGTTTTCCACAAGCAAAGTGGGCCTATTCACGGACAAGAGAGCAATGTTAGATCGCACAGTGGGCTGCACACAAAGTCCTTGTGGGGCTCTAATGGCCAGACAGGTGGTATTTTGCAAAACTCTTATATAATTCAAAAATGGACTGAATTACTGCATAGTATTTTTTGCCTTTGCCTCCACCACTGACCAGGACAGTGCTTGTTAAGTCTCCGCCCCCTTGTCTAAGGCTTATGCAAAACAAACAGAACCCAATATTCCGTACCTGCCTGGCTGAGAGTCCTATTTTCTGTTTTCTGTTTTGTATTTGTACTTATTTACCTGCACATTCCCATTACCATATCAATATGTTAATTTATTCAATCCCTTCTACTCCAAGGGTCCAAAAAAAAAAACAGACACACTTAACATATTATGCACTGCAGTTAGTGACCCCTCTGGAGAAAATATACCTACTCCTTGCTCTTCCCCTGAGTGCCAGGGCACACTTCAAAGGCTTGTGTTACTCTGAGGCCCGTGGGTAAGGAATTATGCACAGAGATAATTCCGTGCAGTTCCATTTGAATGCGGCAGAGAATAAGAATTACATTTTCAAACAGGACCCTGACATTATGTGACAGTTGAAGGACGTACTTAGACCTCTGTAACGCGTCTTTTTAAAAGCCCGTTCATATTTAACGGCACAAGGCAACACCAGTATATTGCTGCTTTATTGATTACCTTATCATATATTTCCGGTTAAAATCCATATTTACTAAAGCAGCGCCACACCTGAGGTTTGAACCCGTGACAAGTCCAACACTGTCTATCTTCTGATTGCATCCTTTCAGCAAATGGGTCGATACAACAAAGCACTATCAGACACAGCAAGGCCAAACTGTGCCTGCAATCTTGCTTAAAAAAAGGAAAAGGGAAAAAAAAAACAACACCCCCAAAGTTGTGCGTGAGGCAGCTGCATTCATAAACGCCGGTATGACGGATGGGCCCCCGGTGCCGGAGCCGCAGCTTGAGGAAGAAGGAGGGGATCGATGAATGATGCAGGCTCAGTCTGCACCCCGTTCCGCTGTACTCCGCCGCGGCCGGGCTGCGTTCCGAGACCAGGCGCGCGACGCTTATTACTTTTTACGACCCTCTTGTTTACCACAGCCATGGTAATGATGGCAATAAAATGGGGCCCGGGCGCGGAGCCACCGCATGCCTCGCCCCCCCCCCCAGCAGAGCCAGACACCGGGGGGGTGGGGGGGGCGAGGGGCGCAGCGAAGTGGAGCGGAGCAAGGTGGGGCAGGGTGGGCCGAATCCTTCCCTCATTTAGAACGACGTTTGAGGCCTGCAGGAGATGCAGGCAGCCAAGCTGCCGGTTTGCTTGGGGGAGGGCACACCTCCCCCCGCGCTCCCTGCGTCACTCCTGTCAAATGAAAGCGACGAAATGTGGGACTCACCATCAGGTTGTGGTGGGAATGGGGGGGGGGGTAATAGCTGGATGGGGGTGTCCGCTAGAATGAACAAATAACGCACAGCGATGAAGGCCCCAGGGGCCTATTACCACCATGTTCACGAGCGGAGAGCGCGAGGCGCAGCATTTACGCTCCCACACCGGGCTCAGCCGCATCGGGGGGTGGCAGGAGAGAGCGCGTTTTCACAAGCACGTGGCAGAGAGCTGACAGGAACTCCACAAGAAAAGGGGGAAAAAAAAACGACCAAAAAAGAAGCATCTGCCTTATGTTAGTCATTTGTTCAGGAGACGCTCATGTCCAGGGCAAGTTGTAAAGCTTCAAGCTGTTCATCTTATGTATTCTGTAACTTATTTATACAGGCTGGGATTTCACAGGAGAAGCTCAGCACTATAACCATGCCCCACTTGGGATTTGAACCCTGGACCCCTCCCCCAAGTGCCTTGGGACTATACTATTCATCCTTAGGGATGCCTCGGATCCTGTGATTTTTTTGTTTAATTTTTCTTTCTGCTGGCATCTGGAGCATAGATATATTCTAGTCCCAGCAATAACTCCCACAACCCTATCTATATTCTAAAGGACTGTCAGCAAGGGAAAGTAATACTCTTCAACCAGACTCGTGTCTCAAAGCTAAGAACAGTGTCTTCTGAATTCTCAAACTCTTTGGCATATGTAGACATCAATCCATCAGCTGAGGGAGAGGGAGAAAAGCTACTTCAATCCAAAAGGTGGTTAACATTCCAACTCCAAGCTCCACCTTTTGGGCTAGTAGTCCCCGCCCACCTCACATCTCCTCCTATCAGCAGAGGAGGCACTCATGACCTTGGTTTATGGAATTTGAAGATGGCCATAAATTTTAAATGTAAAGACGCCGAAAGACATTAAAGAGGCTGCAGCGTCAGTACTGCCTATATCTGAATCCAGTGGCAAATGGGTTTCTGCTCAAGAATGCATAGAGAGAAAAATTCAAACCCCAGGTCCCTACTACTTTGCAGTCCTAGCAAGAACAAATTACAGTAAGGTGATTAGTACTCTAAAAACGGCTATTTTCTTTCATCTTCTGCTTTGAGGATTCTTTTTACTGTCATTTTCTTGTTCTCAAGATGAGAACACTAACGCAGAATGGCGTCATTGCATTGAAAAAAAAAAGTTAGTTATGTTGGCTGACTGTGGAGCAAAACGGAGGGTCAGAGAGTCCCCGCCCAACCCCACTCTCTCTCCCTCCCTCTCTCTCTCCCTCTCAAAGGTATTAAATAGAGACTTTAGTATTAAATTTTCTGCAGCACAAAAACATTGTTCCTCACAGCTTTAATTTCAAACATTAAACAAACGGAGAGAGGTGGTGGTGGTGGGGGGTGGGCGGTGGGGGGGGGGGGGGGGGGGGGGGTAAAGAGCAAGACAAAGGGAGAGCAACAGAGACAAGGATAGTTTGAGGAGAGAAGGTGAAATAGGGACTTTTGAATTTGAATTACTAAATGTATCCAAATGTACAGTATCATCGTTGAATGCCAAACAAGCGTTTTAAGATGGGTAAGAGCGGTTGAGCAAGAGAGAGGAGTCCTAATCCTGCTTCTGCTCTGTGAAAACATGCTGAGAAAGCAGCATTTGAATTTTGAATCTGAGAGAGGGAGAGGGAGGAAGGGGGAGCTGTGAGGGAGAGCGAGAGAAAGAGTGAGACTTCAGAATACATTTGCGCAGCAGAAAGTCAAGATGCCACTGATAAAAGTTTGATAAATACAACTGCCTTGAAGTGAATATTTCATGCCCGTACATCTGTTTTCCCCCACACTTAAAGCACAAAAGAGGCAGCATGCATCGCCTTGTCTCTGCAGGCCCCGGTACAGAGGTACTTACAAAGTGCTGCTCTTGGGCTTTTCTTGCGGGAGACAGTACTGCACAGCCTGACTACAGCAATTTCATGCCACCTTGCACGCACCGGTTTCTGCCTTCAGACCTTTATCCCCGCCAGCTCTCACTGCTGGAGACGACGACTTTGGAAAGTGAGATCTTGCAGCGTGATGGGGATGGTAATGAATAATAATCATCACCATCGACATCACCATCATCATCATCACCATCATCATTATTGGTGACGTCGTCATCTCCACCACCATCATCATCATCATCATCTTCATCACGACTGTCATCACGAGTCATCATGAATATTGACTGAAAATGCATCCAGATGTGCTTACATTTCAGCTGAGTCAGCAGACGGGGCCAGAGTGGGTGGACCCTATTGCAGACAGAGCTATCAGATCTGATCCGATCAGGATACTTATTCCACCACTAGGGGGCGCTGGCTGAGAATGAGAGGGCCCCTGTTGTGGAGCCACAGAGGGGTAGGGCCTCTTTCAAATGTCACCTCCATTTCTGCGAAAGTTCTCCCTTGGAGAACTTGTTCCCATGGAGTCAGGAAGTAGTGCATATGATTGGCTCGGGAAAACAGAACAGCTGTCTAAGCATGACAGCTGATCCACTCTTATCAATTAAGGGGACATTTATACAGGGGAAAAAAATGTAGAAACTAAAGATATAACCTTCCTTTATATATCTACATTACCCCATTGGGAAATATTGATGTCAAAGCCTTTGAAGCACTTCCCACTTATTTCACTCAAAATTGTCTTATTTGCTAAAAAAGAAAACCTCTATCCTCTCTCCCTGAACTTCTTTTTAACGAGGAGTGATGTGCCATCAAAAAGCTTCCCGAACAAAAGGGTCTGCACCTACTCGCTTTTCAAAGGCGGATGTAATGAAAATGACTTTTCGGTTTTAATTCTCTCCCCCCTCGAGGCGTTTTCAGATCAAAAATTAATAGAGCTGTTTGTGGAGAAATGCCTGGATGGTGGTTGAATTCAATTTTTTTTTTTTTATTTAAATTTTTTTTTCTTCTTTTTGGGCTGTGACAGACAGCGAATTCGAAAATAAAGACCCTGACAGCAGCTCTCTGTATGCTGCCGCCTCGTCAGAGGCCCGCGGGCGTTAAAGGGGAACGGGCCCTGTAATGAGTTTCTCTCCTTGATGTGGTGCTGCCATGGCGTCTTGCCCTTTTAAGGCCATCGATTCCACAGACGCTTGGTGCCCCATGGCCCGTTTCAAGTATTTGGGGGAAAAAAAGACGCTGGGTGTGGGGGCATGGCTGTCAGTTCCACAGACGCTTGGGGCCCCGCGGCCCGTTTTGAGCACCTGGGGTGGGGGGAGAGACGCTGGCCTGGGTGTTGGGGCGTGGCCGTTGGTTCTACGAATGGCTGCCGTTTGTGTCATGCATGGTGGCAGTGGGGCCGAGAATGCGAGTGTGGCCTTGTGTCAACTCAGCTGTCACCCGTAACAGCTGCCGAGGTTGAAACGTATGCCCAGGCGGCATTTGCCTGACGAGACCCGCTCTCCCACGTCACTGACAGAGCGTGACAGCTCAGGTCACGGTTGTCTCGGTCACGGTTACCTGGGAACAGCCCGGAACAGGTTGCGACCACCCAATTAAAGGAGAGATGGCTGCGGGTGGCGAAGAATCGGAATCTGAAACTGTGGCGTGTTTAAAATGCAGTCCAGCGAGGGAGAGATTGCTCCTGGTAATTTAGATATCTCTGCAGTGCACTTGGGTGGAATAATAATAAAAAAAAACATATTTTATCAGAGAAGTAAAGGAGTTCTGAGGCTCCTTGTGGCTTCTTGGAGTTTTACAAACCAACATAAAACAGGAGTAAGCACCTTTTAAAGGCCAAGCATTAATCCCAGGAAAGTGTTTACTTGGCCGCAGCAAGCATTTATCAGC
Organism: Megalops cyprinoides; assembly: GCF_013368585.1. Taxonomy (NCBI): domain Eukaryota; kingdom Metazoa; phylum Chordata; class Actinopteri; order Elopiformes; family Megalopidae; genus Megalops; species Megalops cyprinoides. The sequence continues at coordinate 4,540,566 of NC_050603.1, forward strand.
CACCTCTGGCACGTCAAAACAAGCTTTTACCCTGAGTTTAATTTTCAATTTCATATTGTCTTTAAACAGTTCTTTAATAAGAACAATGTTAATAGTCTGTTGTTAAATCTATGTCTCAGAGCACTAAGATCACTAATTCTGATGCCATCTTTACAGATGCCTAGCACTCTCTCACATATCTGAATCATTCAAGTCCGCACCATACTTTTAATCATACAAACTGAAGCTCAGAAGAGAGAGGAATTGGTGAGGATGGTAGAGAGAATAAGAAACAAAATAAAAATGCTGAAATTCATCACCCAGCCGCTGAACAGACACCCGAGTCCCTAAGCCCTTTCATTGGATTCAGAGACTGTGCACATAACGATAAATGGGAGAATCTGTAGACATAACAACATTAGAGCTGTCAGCGCAATGGGATTAGCGTCACCCTCGATAAGGCGACGGGTGTGGAAGGAGAGGTGGGAGACGGAAACTGTTGCTTTTTTCCTCTGCCACGGTAATTCCTGTAGAACAGGCGGCCCAGCTGAGCAATACCACTGTTACACAGGATGGAGCTCTGTGCTAATGGGATATCTATACGCTGTTTGCCGGGGTCTCTTTTTGTCCACAGCGCCTATCTGCCCCCCCTCTTTTCCGGCGTTGTAATTTTGTGGTAGATATGTTAATTCCATCTTTCCTGGAACTCAGAAACACTTTTCCACCTTTTGGACCCAAGCCAAATGTGATGTTCAGAGGAAGATACTGAAAGATGCTGGCCTCCCATTGGGAGGGGGGCTGGAATGTTCTGTGAACAGACATGTTTGGAAACTGATGTAGAGGGAAAAAAAAGGGGGGGTGTTTTGGGGAGAGGGGTTGGGTGGTAGGGTGTACACCCCACAGGGTGCTTTCAGAAGGCTGTGGTGGACCCAATTAGAGTGATACAGGGAGGGAGGGACCATGCAAACACAACAGAACACATTCCATTGTGTCCCAGGGAATTATTCCTCTGGGACAGAGGGAAGGAGAATGAGAGAGAGACAGAGAGAAAGAGGGAGAGAGAGTGCGCAAGAGGGGGAGATGGAGAGAGAGAAAGAGAGAGAGAGAGAGAGAGTGGGGGGGGAGGGAGGGAGAGAGAGTGGGGGGGAGAGGGAGGGAGAGAGAGAGGCAGGCAACACCGAGCACAGCTCTTATCATTCTGCTGGTGTGCCGCCATGGGTGCAGTGATACCGACGCGGGGTGTCGCAGGACCGAAAATAGCAACATGGCATATTGTCCCACGGGGGAGACGGGGGGAGACGGAGCGCAGGGAAGCTGGCAGCGGCGGCACAGTTAGGCATTCAACGGGCGTGCGCAATCCTCTCTGCTCACGCGACTCTCTCTGTCCCCACGGCACGTCGGTCAGCATGCTGCTGTCCCTTTCCCCCCCGCCACCTCCTTGCCCCTGTCCCCGCCCACCTCCTCACCCCACCCCGGTCCACGCATGAGATCCTTCTTTCCCTTACCGCTGGTCCGCCGCGTTCGACAACACCGCATTCAACACAGTGCGACACGCACACCGTCATCAGAAAGGACAAGTCCTTTCAAAGAGGCGTTTGATTGGTTCCAAGGCGCTCGGGGGCCCTCCCTCGGCTTCGGCGGCCGGGACGCGCGATGGGCGTCTGGAGGAAAGTCGAGCGTTTGAAATGAACACGTCGTCGGGAATGACGACACTTCAAGAGACTTCAGGGGGACGTTACTGTTTTTATTGGGGGTTTTTTTTTGTTTTTGTCAGTCGTGATCGGTCCTCCGGAATTCTCAATGAGATGCTGAGCGTGTACCCAGTCACTGAGGAAACTTGCTTTGCTATAAAAGCTCAGGTTTCTCGCCTTTGTAGAGATTTCCACTTTTTTTTGGGCTCTTCTTCCCCATAGGGCGAGGGGTGAGGAGTGGAGGAGTGGGGTGGGGGACAAGGACATGGGGCATTTGAAGCGCCCCAGAGGGCGACACATATCGTGTCAGAGGGATTTCTGGGGAAACACAACACAGGAAGGCAAACGGGGCAGGGGATTCTGGGAAAACAATGGGGGGAAGTGTCTGTCTGTGCGCGGGGAGGCGGGGTTAGGGGCCCTTCCTGCATGCGCCGCTCGGAGGGCGAAAACAACGGGGTGAAGGGAAGGGTGAACGAGACAGCCCGAAAACAAGGGAGCAGTCAGAGATATGTGGAAGCAAGAGAAAAGCAACAGAGCGGTGATGTAAGAAAGCTTTCAATCCATCTCATGCATAGACAGACAGACAGTCGGACAGACAAACTACAGCCTTTATGTAGATTTATACTGTGGTTTTAGTCTGCCAGGCTGAAAAACACTGAAACTGTGCATTAAACGACAACCTCACTTCACTGCCCTGCAACAAGGGTCACTCCATCAAAAGGCCACTGCTTTAGTCTGATACTTGTGTGGTGATTAATTAGAGTGTGTGTGTGTGTGTGTGTGTGTGTGTGTGTGTGTGTGTGTGTGTGTGTGTGTGTGCGTGTGTGTGTGTGTGTGTGTGTGTGTGTGTGCGTGTGTGTGTGTGCGTGTGTGTGCGTGCGTGTGCGTGTATGTGTGCTTGTGCGAGAGTGTGTACGTTTGTGAATGTGTGTGCACGTGTGTGTGTGCGCATTTGATATGAGGCTGTAGTTATGCACATGTTGATTCCTTTTCTTTAAACTCAGTATGAGTTTACAGGTGAACTGCCCAACATGGTCTATTATTTACCACAGCTGAGCTTTGATAGGAGGAACTGGATAAATGACATGTAAAATGGCAATGTGTTAAGGGTATTTAAGGTTATTTATTTATTTATTTACTTTGGGAAGTGTGAAATCCAGGGTGTGCTAGGAGCACAGCCTTCCCTGTGAACGAAGCCCCCCTTCTCTTCAGAGGACCGGCAGCACAATCATCAACACTGTGATAAACTCAGCCGGCACGCCTTTCAAGCCGTTTTTCATATGCAGATGCTCGGAGCACTGCCGCTTTCAAATCCTCCTTTCCTCTCTGCTCCTTCTTTCTCTGCACATCACGGGGGAAATCGCAAGGTGAAATGATTGCGTTTTCAAACGGATGCCATGCGGAGAGTAATCTCATGTCCGACGTGCAACATGCGGTGAAAAAAAAAAAGAGACAAAAAAAAAAAAATCAAAGCTCTCCCCCCCTTCCCCATCAGCCTGTTTTTCCCATGTTTTCTTCCCTGTCAGGGAATGTCGCTGTGAGCAGGGCATTTTGGGACAGTGCGGGACAGCCCGGCTTCTCCCAACCCGACACGGAGTCTGTCATGAGCACCGCTGTCCTGTCTGAGCTCTTAAAAACACAGAGACTGTGAGAGTCAAACAGGACTGCTCCACACTGTGGTAATCTCTCTGCAGCTTTGAGTCTGCAGGCTCCTTTGATGGTGCGCGCACCGCACTTCTGAGCCACTGCAAATATACACGCCAGGTAAAGTGTCAGGTGTGTGCAGGTGAACTCCTCTGAATAGCTTAGGGCCTGTGCACTTCGACCACCTGTCTTCCTGACCAGGTTGCGGTTGGTGCAAAACACGTGGACATTTTCTTAAAGGCACAGTGCATCAGCAAAAAGCCCTGACAGGCATGACACTCCAATACAGAAGGGTACAGGAAGGGAACTTTCATTTTTAGGAGAATAAATGCTATAGAATTTCCCATCAACCACTGCACTGCGGTAAACAGAGTACCATAGTCATGACAACGAGGTACCGAATGACCAATCAACGGGTGTAATGGTTGATGGGTCCATCTCCGCTTTAGACTTCCTTTGATCATCATCTTATTCGAGAGCACACTTCAAGTTGCATGATGGAGAGGGAGGAGAGGGCAAGAGGTTATTGTGACATCAGAGCCAGGAAGCTCAACCCTGCCATCGCCAAGACAACCAGCTTCTGCCAACTGTCAGCTCAACGGTCCCCACCAATCTTTGCTCACTGAGTGCATGGTCTTGGATTGCTGTGTAGCTGGCAGGGAAGCAAAGACACTGATTGCCACTTGACTGACTGGGACACCGACAACAATGCAATGCGTCAGACGTGGGGAGAAAAAAAAGCCAACAGATAGAAGCCAACAAGGCTGATGAGAGATCCAGGTCGACCCAAACCTTTGGACTGTGAAACATATTAGGAGATGTTAGGTCAGAGAGCCAATGCCTTCACAGACAACATCCAGCTCCACAGTAACTCCGAAAGACCCAGAGTGGTTTGTAATCTTCTCTCTGGACATTATTGTTTCTGTTAAATTAGCTGTCTTTAGATAACCTCTCGCTTGTCCGCTGTTATTAATTTGAGAGCAGCATTATAATGCTTTCTAATAATAGCTCTTCCCCCCCTCTTCACGCCTCTCATAAGGCGTACTCATACACAGGGCCTCCGCTGTTCCGTTAATATTGTTTTTGTCTTTTCCGTCAGACGATTAAGATGGCGAATTCCCATCAGGACAACAGGAGATCCTGGGAGAGGCGTGCATCTCCCGTTCTCTCCACCTGCCTGGAGGATACAGCGCACTAATATATGGGTAAATAAATACCTCATTAAACATTCAAATGTATTCGAGAGTCTTTTCTTTTTTTACATTCCCTTTGCTCTGCAAAACAGACCTGGCCCCGTTTCAGGCACCCGCCGGGGCTGTTCACTGGGGAAAAGGAGATACGCGTCAAACTTGGCAGCCTTTTACCTATTTCAGAAAAGCAGGCTGGCTGATTGGGAGGGCAGGACACCTCGGCATGGTGGACAGACAAGGGACACTGCCTCACCTGCCACCCCCCCCCCCCCCCCCCCCCCAAACACCCCCTTCTGGATTTGATGCATCTGAGGGACCTTCGGGTCAAAAAAATCCAGCAAAACCCACACACTGACCCCAGACAAGCTTATTCCAGAACGATGGCATTCTCAGAGGTGAAATCTCAGGTCTGAGAAATCGCTTTTACAGTGATTGGGAGTAGCACCTCCAGCACGCCTCCACACTCGGAGTTTTACCTGAGGGAAAAAAAAAGTCTTTGGACCATTGATGGTCCTGAAGAAGTTGAAATTGAACTCTAAGGCCATGAATGGTATCTTCAGCTAATGTTCTTATTTGCTAATTTAACTGTATTTGGATGCTGTATCTGCCACGGCATGCACAGAATCTACTGCCAAGGTTCCAGGACTGGGGGAAAGAAAAAAAGTCTCATTCTCATTCAGATTTCACCAACGCAAACAGTGGGGGTCGGTATGCTAATGAAGAGCAGGTCTCATTAAATTAAACCGGCAGGGCTTTCTGCACACTACTCCGCTCCGTCTGCATCAGTAGGAAACCATACATGACTCTGGAGTCTTGTAAACACTCTGCGAGATTCTCAGAGTTCTCGGAGAGTCGGGTACGAGTTCTAGATTTCTATTTAGAGAAGAGAGGGGAGGAGAGGTGGGGAGCAGTGTTTGAACAGGGTGGTGTTTGAACGCGCGCTGAGTTTTGCCGGAATTTTCTGAGCCTGCTTCGCCAGACTTTGAGTGAGCTGCTCTGTTCCTGTGTATTCATACCGGCGCCCACACGCTACGCGCTCACAAACGCACGCACAACACACAGGAGCACACACAAACCACGCGTCACACGCTAACACACGCACATGCAACACGCATGACGCGCACTTACACACACACACACCTCACAAGGACCCTCACATACGCACACAAAGCTTACAAGCACGCACGCACACACACACACGCACGTGCACACACACACACACACACACACACATAGAGACAGACATATTGACTGGCATCACACGGACTCCCTTCATGTCAGCAGCTGCTTGGGGGGGGGGTTTCACATCTGGCCCTCAGCTTCCCCCCCACCGCCAGCCTGTCTTGATCAGCTGTTTCAGATTTTGGAGCAGAAAGTGCTGAATGTGGTGGCTCTGCTGTGAGCGGGGTGGTTATGAGCATGTGTGATGCAGCTGCCGTTGTGTCCTGCCTGGGAGAGCACACAGCCAGTCTGTCAGACGGCACAATTTTCACACGCGCCTCTTTGTGGGGCACATTGAACAACGCTTTCATCACTTTGCAGCAATGGAGCCGCTAGTTAAGTTCTGATTATGTTTCCCACACCCATAGCCGGACCCCGTTGTACTATGGGAATAGTACCACCACGGTCGAGAAGGATTTGTTGATATTGACCCTGGAGTGTTTTTGGGGGGACGCATGTGGGATACAAGAGGCACTGCACAGGGACTTCAAATGAATGCTGTCCAGTCGTCCCAAAAAGCCAGTTCCCTAGCACACAGCTGCAAGGCCTGAGCCCCAGGGCACTGTGAACTGTTCTCATAGGGGAAGAAACATCCTTTATTTGTCTCACAATGAACATTTCACACGCAAATGTAAGGTGACCTTGGAAAGAACTTCCTCAGGAAAAAGTTCTATATGCATTTGAAAATGAAACCTGAGGAAAGATTATAGCTGGACACACCATGTAAACTAGCCTCAATGCTTGGTGTGCCCAAGCAGACACACTCGCTGAGTTTTATTTGCTTGTTGTCAAATCCAAGGTGCCTCTTTGGACCCAAGTGGTTCTCAGACCTCTCTAAGCGGGCATGGAAGATGAAACAGTTCAGAGAAAAGCTAAATATTCGGCCCCTGAAAACTCTACCATTAATAGAAAATAACAGCCCCTTCCTCTCATAAAAGTTTAAAAATGCTCATCTTGACAATAAATTGAGTGTCTTGGGTTTAGCTGGCGCAAAGGCTATATAGATGAAGCACCCATCTTCACATAGTAACAGAGCAACAGTGCCCCCTAGAGATGTGACATTGGAAAACAGCTGATAAAATCTGGCCGTTAATTCCGCACCAAAATGTCTGAATATTCACACACAAAGAAAAAAATATGTTCATCAGTAACTGAGAACTACACTTTGTCTGGGCAATGTTTTCTCATTTATGAGGACATTATAAACATAATATGGTCTATTGGAATGCAGTCCCATTACAAGATGTTGTTAATGTAGGCAAAATGAGCTGCTGAAGAACAAGACGTGCAAATAGTAGCCCCTAGTGGAGGGATCAGGTATTGCAACGTGTTCTTGATTGTGCTGCTAAAAGAAGTTTTAATGAATTCCCAGAATGAAGCGACTAATTCAAATTTACCTTGACGTTAAACCAATAATTCTGTGAAATGAGTCACAGATATACCATATCACTGTCTTCCTCTTTCTTGCTCTCTCTCATATATGCACACACACACACACACACACACACACACACACACACACACACATTTAATTGCTTCCCCCAATTACTGAAGTAGCTTCTGGGATCCCTTTCATCGCTTATGCCTACATTGTGTGTGCGTGCGTGTGTGTGTCTGTGTGTGTCACCAGGTAATAATATAAGCATTATAAACATAATATTTTCTTGTGATTGTGGAAAATGGCCACTTGGCGGGTGACAGTCAATAACACCTCAAAAGCCTGCAGCATGCACTTGAGGAGGATTGGGGGCTTGACACAGCCGGGCTGTCGAAAGGGCGATTTCCAAAGTGCTCTAACAGGGGGGAAAGAGCCACGATGGCTGCTACCGTGGCAACAGCGCCAGCGCTTTTAAGCCTTTTCCGCCTCACCTGTGCGCCGACCCCACGCCTGACGCAGTCGCCGCGGCGACGCCTCTGTCACAGACTGCACACACTCAGCCACCGGCAGAGCAGACAGGTGTGGAGCTGTGACCCGCCCGTCTCCGGTTTCCCCCTCGCACAGAGACATGGCAAACATCATGTATCGTGCGCTCGGCGGACTGGGTCACCTGGAGTGCAGCCAGGGCCGTTCTCTGAAAAAACAATCAGTGCTTTTCCTTTGACTGATTGTTTAATGCGTAAAATTAATTGCAGCTTTTTGTGGAAGAGGCGTGTGAGTGAGGCATAGGTTTGTCTGCGTTTTTCACTCATCACTGATATGCCTTTCAAGAGTTCATTACATTATTGTCACTTAGCAGATTTACTTTTATCCAGAGTGACTCAATTAGGTTACAGTTTTTATATGTTACACATTTATACAGCTAGATATTTACTGAGGCAGTTGGGGGTTAGGTGGGTTGGTCTCCCAGCATGAAATCGAGCTCGCAACCTTTTGGTTACGAACCCTGCTTCTTACCACTACACCACACTGCCAGTCATGAGTCAGTGGCTCGGTTCCACTGTCAGCAGCTAAACTCTGATTGCTCTTCTTACCACTTCAAGGATGAGAGGACATCAGCACTATATAGCTGCAGATAAGAATAACGCCTTACATGATCCCCAGTTAAGCTTACAAGGGCGAAAGAAGTACTGTTCACGCGTTCTGCGCTCAAACACAAATGTACTTGTAGCATCAATGGCCAGTGCGATCAAAGAGATCCAGTTCATTCAAAATTCAGATGAATGCAGGGAGGTTTCATACCACAGTAAATGAAATGCAGACTTAACGTTACTTCAGCATTTACTTACATACAGATTTCATTATGATAACGGTTCTGACTAACTGATTGAGCACATTTTTAATCACTTTAAATCAAGATAGGATCTGGTTCAACTTTCCAGTGAATGAACAAGCAGGAATGTGAATACATAAACATTGTGGCAAATAAACCCCAGGAAAGGTGCTTGGTTGGACATTCCACACAATGGCAAGCTACTGGCTCTTTCATGGCTGACCCCTAAATGTTTACAATGTCCAACTAAACCCTTTTCCTGGGTTCTATTTTCTCTCTGAGCCAGCTTTGTATGCTTTCACACATGGTGAAAGAAGCTGATCTAATTACTGGGACAGCTGAAATTAAAAAAAAAAAAAAACAAGACAGGACACTGTGGCTTGGCCTGGTCCTGCACATAGCCGAACCCCTCCCCGCCCCTCCCCGGCCAGTATAGCGGCTGAGGTCGGCTGAGGTCGAAATATGCAGCGTACACGTGGGACCAGGTGCGAGCTGAGTCACTGTGTTCCGTCTATAGCATGGTGTTCTGAGCACTGCGTAAGCTATCTCAAGCTTTGAGCCGAATGTAAAAATCGATTGATGTCCGCTCTTTGCAGTTCAAAGGTTGCTCGGTTCTGTTTCAAAAACGACTCCTTAATGCATGCCTTTTGAATGCGGGTTACTGAGTAAGATGAATCACTGCAAGCTGCCATGAGATGAATTTAAAATATTAAGGCATTGGCTTTACTGCCCTGCCAGAAAGAGGCCCGAGAGTGCCTGATCCAAGCCCTGCTTCCATCGTCCCAGCACAGGATCCCAAAGTGCCACAGACAGGTGACCGGACGAAAAAGACGAACTGCATTCTGGGATACATTGAGTCAGGTGAGAGTCCAGACTCAACAGTGCTAAGAGACTGTAGGTAACATAGCCATTTTGCAGAGAGATATCCATGACACTTACATCCCTTAGCCTCTGTAAAAGAAGGCTCAGGGGGGGATTTGGTTGAGGTTTTTAATATTTAAAATCCATTAATAAAGCGAGCTACAAAAAGTTATTTCCAGATGAGTTCCATCCAAAGAACAAGAGGGCATAGGTGGAAATTATTTTAAGGTAAATTTCACACTGACACTATGCAGTATTTTTTTCATACAGAGGTATTAATGCATGAAATAGCTTCCCGGGATTTGTAGTGGAAGCAAGGACCTTAGAGTATTCAACATTAGGCTTGTCATAGTGTTAGATACACCCTAGACTAGCTGAGCCAAATGGCCTTTTTTCATTATTAACCTTCTTATGTTCTTACATTCTTACAGACTGAGTAAAACCAACACTATCTGGTCGCTGCATAATTCCATGTATTATTTCATAGTTTTTACTTGCCTTTACTATTGTTCTAAAATGTGGAAAATAGTAAAATTAAGAATACAAGTTGTGTCCAAGCTTTGGACTGGTGCAGTATAAATAAAGTTTAAAGGGTTTACCGTTAATGTGACTTCAGTGCTGTATAAAAGGATCCCAGGTGATACTATGAGAAAGGCAGCAACTTGTTTTGGGACCAAATAAGCAATATTTAATAGTTATTTTAAAATGCAAGTAATCAAGCTGAGGGTATCCCAAGCCTTAAGCTTTAGGGCCTTTGGGGAAAAAATTGAGGACTTTTTTTTACAATGACAACTGAGGGATGTGATTTCCTAGACACAGCACAATTTATGATCCATGAAGAAAATGTGTTACTCACTATTTATGTGGGCTTTTTTCGTAGTTCTTATCACGCACATGATACGTAAGTTAACAACTCCTAGTGTTAAGTGCATACCTGATACCTAGGCTTAAAAAATCAAAGTAAACTTATTGTGTTTTACATAAATATAAAAGAAAGAGAAAAATGAAAAAAGAGAAACAGGTCAATCAAGGCAGTGATTTAGCTTGAGAGGAGGAAGGGGTGTTTTTAGAGCCAAGACAAAAACAGGAAGTTTATAAGGACCGTTAGGTTACGGGAGAGAAAACACACTCTTTTTTCCTTGATTGCCATTTGAAAACACAGGGAAGGTCATCGTTAATCACCGCTAGCCAGTGGTGAGCACTTGAGTGTGTTTGTTTAGGCTCTCAGCTCCACGCACTGAGCCACAGAGAAGGACAAACCACTCTGTCCCCATCCCCCCGTCACTAACATCACTCCACATGCCAGACAATCAAAGTCACCTTTCTCGGGAGCCACGTTCGGCCGCCCGGATTATGGATTACGGACAGGCTTTCATATCCACAGTCCTTACGCGAAACGGATGACGGCTGTTGCCGTAGAGATGGACATCACAGCTGCGGACATCAGTCGCAGTGTCCCTTTCAGAGTGTGGTCACGTGACATGGCTGACAGTTAGAGTGACCCAATTACTGAAGCAGTTTGATTCCCAGAGGGGAAAAAATTCCATAATATATTTTCTTATCTGAGCCCTAAAAACAAGTAACAAGGTACAAATGTACAGCTGACCTTTGACCCTCACAGATATGAGGTGGGAAATAATGGACCAGGGCAGTGTCTTCTGTCAGAGGGCACTGTATTTTACACCAATTTGTCTTGTTTGCATGTAGCATGATTGCTGTTTTATACATTCACACGGTAGTAAACAGAATTTCAAAACACTTTGTATGTATTGAATATTAAAAATGTAAAGCTCTGTGAATTTAGATGTTAGTTATCTCATGTGTATACAGCTGACAGTTTACGCTATCCGGTGACAGAGGTGTGTCAACCCCTGATTGGCCTCTATAATTCCAGGTAACATGCTGGTAGGATGCCACATACAGACTGGCCCTGGATCACACATAGATGGTTCCACAAATTGCCCATACTGTATCTTACTACAAATCCAAATCCAGCTCTCCAACCTGACCACTTGTTTTCAGACCAAAATGTCACATATCTTTGAGAAATTTAAATAAGGGTTCCACAATGGTATCAATTAATTGTGTTTACCTTCAACAACAATAAATCAATACAAAGGCAACCCCTACTCCCTCCAAACACCCTCACAGGAGAGGGGAGACTTCAGGATTTCCATCTCTTAGACCTCCATTCATAAAATAAATGTACAAGGCATTCTAATCCAATGAAATCCAAATGTTCATCACAAACAGGCAGCTATTCTCTCAGGCCATACTGGGGGATTCCAAACTGCCGTACTTACGGTGGACTATAAACTTATTTTGAGTTTGTTAAAGCTACAATCACAAGACTGTTCACGTCTGTCCATTAGCATCAAAATGCAAATAAAATGTCAATGCTTCAAAGAAATTAACCATGATTTCCTACCTTTACAACAAAGCCAAATGATCCCTTTTCTGATGCTGTGAAAACCTTGCTGCCTTTGGTGCAGCCAAGCTTGGAGGAGATTTATAGCTTTCCTATCCAGTAGGAGTCGAGATTCTTCTTTGAATTAGGTTTCTGTCATGTCCTTAGCCCCTCCCATGCCAAGGTCTATTGAAATAGGGTTTGAACCTTAAACATTTTACATTTACATTTATCTATTTAGCAGATGCTTTTATCCAAAGCGACGTACAAAAGTGCGTACATAAACAGACTGTGACATATCTACTAGGGCCAATCCAAACTTGCTGAAGCACACCTTGAAGCCAATAAGTGAAGATTGGCACAATCTGAAATGGAACAGTGTTAACTGGTCATGTGACATCAACCACCATGAGTTACTCATCTCCACTAATGGGACTACAGACAGACACAGTGTCACTGTTGCCTACCCACATATCAGTCTTTTCTGATCCCCAAAACAGGCTTTGGCTAGATTTAGAGTATTTGTCTTTTTTTTAACCCTTAAATATTTTTTGACTGTGGTTCTGACATATGGAGGTATGGAGGGTGGTATAGAGGGTCCTTATTCTAAGATATATCAGGCCACTTAAGTAAAGAAACAAAGAAACAATCGATGAAATGATTCATCCAATCAGGAGGTCAGCTGACCCAGATGGACTGAGTTGCAACTGGCAGTGAGTGTGTGTGAGTCTGAGTTTAGTTTATTGCCTCTGAGAGGTAATGTGGTCCAAATTATTAAAGAACATTCAGAGCTTTCTTTAGGAGTAGCATGGTGTGTTTTGTTTAAAGAAAAGTTGGGACCATTTGAGTTTCTTTGAGAAATGACCAGAAAGAAAACCAATTGCAACGAAGTGCAAGGTTTCAAAGAGAAGGTCTCAGCTGGTTTGAGAAAACAGTTCGGTACGAGTTGTTGTAAAAATGTTCTGTGTGAGTGTGAGAAGGCCTTTTTTTTATTTCTGCCCAGGAAGTGAAATACATGCCTTTATAGAGCTATAAAGCGAAAGAAAAGTGTGAGGTTACCAAAATTAGCTGCAGTCATACTGCAGCCAGCACAATCACACGAATTATCACTGTTGGCTGTCACTTACTTTCCTGCAATTTTTCTGTCAGTCATTAGGGGGAGACACCACAGTATCAATTTCCTAAAGGCTACACATAACTGCGGTCCTGGAGTGCTGTACTGCAGCAGCTTTTCAAGTTTTAACTTTGAACTACAAACGCATTCAAAGCTGGGGGTGGAAGGCAGTGAATGGGCTCTTTTAAGACCGTCATTAGCTGGAGCTGGTGGTTAAGTGACTGGCTGAACCTAGCACTGCAGGCACTGTGGTCCAGCAACAGCAGGATGAGTTGGCCATATTTATACAGCTTTAGCATGGTTAGCTGGTGTCTGATGTGAAGCATTGCATTCATCGGGCTGCTGACTTTGTGCTGCGGGTCAGGTTGAGTGACTGGTGGTGGTTTTAGTGTGGAGTGCGATATTACGAGACTGTTGACAGCTAAGCCTTACCTGTCTTGTGCTTGTGGGTTTGCTGGTGTCCTGAGCTGCTCGAATGAGTTTGCTGTCCTGACGTGCCCTATGAAGAGTGACATCAGCATCGGGAACAGCCAGCTGCCAGCCCACCACTGTTTCTCTGTCAGTTGCTGGTCCAGCTTCTACTCTCTCCCCTTTTCTCTCTCCCTCTCTCTTTCTCTCTCCCCTTCTCTGTCTCTCTCACTCTCTCCATCTTTCTCTCATTCCCTCTACCTCTCTCATTCTCTTTTTCTCTACAAATCTTTCATTCTCTCTCTGTCTTTCACACGCTCTCCATCTCTTTCTCATTTTCTCTTGCACACACTCTCTCTCCTCTCTCTCATGTATTTATTTCTCTCCCTTGTACTCTCATTTTACTTATCCAATATATTCACCAGATTAATCCTCATATATTCAGTTCTCTCATGTATTTGTTGCACCTGTTCATTTGCACTTTCAGCCTGACACTGCCACCCATTACTGGTGCTGTATCATAGGGTTTGGAACCTGCTTTTGTATCCAGAAGGTTGTAGATTTGATTCCTCCAGTGGGAGGCAGCTGTTCGACACTAGGACACGATGCCAATTCTGACTTGTGTGTTACCCAGCGGTGTAAACAGAACAAACGGAAAATGCAAGTGGTGAGGAGCATCTGCAAAACAGAAAAGTTATGTAAGGTAGCAGCAATTCCAAGAACAGGGCTGAATACAGCACTGCATTGATCAAAAAGGAATCCAGGCTTCTCAGAAGGCAATTGGCGAGGGCAAAGGTCACCCCCATAATCAGTTTTTTTTCTGAATTGGAAAGAAATAGTAGCCTGGAATGAGTGGCCTCATTGTATGGGATCCAAACACCCTTTCAGCGGGGTCACCAGGTCGTGGGGGGGGACACTGAAAGGCAGGCCACTTATGGCTGTATCAGATTCTTAAGCTCCTCAGCGCCAGAACAGACACAATGTCACTGTTGCCTTCCCACATATCAGTCTTTTCTGATCCCCAAAACAGGCTTTGGCTAGATAGCACATTTAGAGTATTTGTTTTTTTTTTAACCCTTTAATATTTTTTGACTGTGGTTCTGACATATGGAGGTATGGAGGGTGGTATAGAGGGTCCTTATTCTAAGATATATCAGGCCACTTAAGTAAAGAAACAAAGAAACAATCGATGAAATGATTCATCCAATCAGGAGGTCAGCTGACCCAGATGGACTGAGTTGCAACTGGCAGTGAGTGTGTGAGTGTGAGTGTGAGTGTGTGTGTGTGTGTGTGTGTGTGTGTGTGTGTGTGTGTGTGTGTGAATGTGTGTGTGCGTGCCTGTGTGTGAGTTTATTGACAGTGATTTGTGATGCCTGACCCCCTCTGATGGCTGGTCTGGATCACATTGCTGCTGTTTAAAAAACACTCTTTGCAGGAATCTAAGTGTATTTCCTGTAATATATACATGACATATATAAAAGCAAAAGAGACAGACACAGACCAAGAGAGGATGTATTCATTTCATTTTATTATTTTTTTTTTGTTTATTTGTAAGCAACTGCAAAAAATGGTTGCATGTCATAGCAAGTTTGAGGTTGGTATGAGGCAACTCCCAAACTCACCCCCCCCCCCCCCCCCCTAAACCCCCCCGCTCAGCCTCAGCTCCCTCCCCGGAGTCGGTAGGCGAGATGTCATTACGCGATAAAGAGGAAACGATCAGGAAACCGCTTGTGCTGCACTTCCTGTCTGTTGCCGTAGCGACCGGCCTTGCTGCACCGTCACTCTCGGTAGCTTTTTTTTTTTTTTTTTTTTCAGTTTCAGAGCAGAACAAAAAACAGAAACAGACAAACTTACACGATTTCAGTTCCATCCTGAAAGTGTGAGAGTCTTCAGGTGTGTACGGGTGTGTGGATGTGTGCATGTGCGTGTGCGTATGCGTGTGTGTGTGTGTGTGTGTGTGTGTGTGTGTGTGTGTGCGTGCATGTTTATGCATATGTGTGTATCTGTGTATTTGTGTGTGTCAGTGTGCATGTGTGCATGTCTGTGTGTGTCTGTGTGCGTGCGTGCGTGCGTGCGTGTGTGTTTAGGGGGAGGGCACTGCCCCCTGTTCCACAGTGATTTTGGAGGAAACATTTTACCCATCAGGCCTTTGCTGCAACTGCTGCTTTCAGTTTCCTGACAAGGAGGTATTTCATTTTTATTATTTATGAATTTGTTTTTGTTATCCTCAGCAGCCACCAAAATTGTATTTTTCCAAAAAAGTAAAGTTGCACTTAAACAAGCTGTCATATCAAAAGCTAGCTGACAAACTGGTCCCACAGATGATCCAAGTATAGAGGAGTAACATGAGGTCCCTGCCTAGATAGCAGGATTCATGTACATTTCCATCCATCTTTCCAATAACGTAAAAGCCATAAAATATAAGGGTTTTCAGATGTGAGATGGAAGAAGCACTCACTGAGGATCACCTAATCTAAATGCTATGGCACACTGTCCTTTACTTTGAACCACCAGACTAAGCAAGTACAACGGTTTTTCAGTTCAAACACAACCATGCATGACAGCAGTGCTGTCCTGAAGGAAAATAATGAAAAGATCATTACATTTACATTTTACAGTACATTTACATTCAGTTCTATCTTGAAAATGTGAGAGTCTTTGTGTGTGTGTGTGTGTGTGTGTGTGTGTGTGCGGAGAGAGACACAAATTAACTTGAATTACACAGGTCTTCCTGTCTTACACAGTAAATTTCAGTGCCTCAGACAAATTCTTGGGGTCAAGTAAGAAAGGAACATGGAAATTTCAGCTTGGATCCTTGAGGATGTGCTTGAGCAGTACAGTGGTTAAAATGAACTCCCCCCATAGACAGAAGCTTAAGCTGAGAAAACAGACAGTGATGGAAATTTTCTTGTGTTCGTCGTTTTACGACCTCTCTCTGTTTTTCCATCCGGGAAGCCTGCTCCCTGCTCCCCTCTCTCCCACCCATGGCATGGAGGTGCTTCCCCCCAAAAGTAGGAAGCACAACTGGCAAAACATGGACTGTCCAACACCCCCCCCCCCCCCCCCCACACACACACACACACACACACACCCCACCGCCAATCAAAGATCGGGGGCCTGGGTAAACAAGAGAAAGCAGAAAAACACGTATGCAAGGCAAATAACCCCGACCGCTGTCCAGATAAGCCGTACGTATATCTTATTAATGGCTGAGTCAGAACAGCGGTGAAGTGAGGAACTCTCCGGAGGTGATACGTTTCCTGCGAGGGTGCCCACATACAGGATGTTCCACGACACAACACCAAGACCTCACGGTCACGTCTTCACCTGTGGACCTTTCTCTGTTATTTATTACTTTAGCTGATTCAGGCAGACTGTAACCCATGTTCTTACAGCTGGATGTTCGTTGACACACTGGGCAGCACTGTGGTAAGGAGCAGGGCTTGTAACCGAGAGGTTGCTGGTTCAATTCCCCGCTGGGGCCACTGCTGCCGTACCCTAGAGCAAGGTATTTAACCCACAATTGCTTCAGTAAATATCCAGCTGTGTTAACGGATAAAACTCTAACCTATGTAAGTCGCTCTGGATAAGAGCGTCTGCTAAATGACAATGACAAGGGTACAACTACAGTGCCCCAAAATGGGATTGTAGGACTTGAGACCAGAGGGTTACGAGGACAGCTGCACAGCCCCCATGCCACACAGGTGGTGCTTTGTCAGGACACTGAGACGTCAGCTCAACTGAAGCTGACTGAAGCTGGGTACAGCAGTGCTGTGTCTGTGGTGTCTTCCACCCCAGCCTCCACCTGTCTCCTGGCTTCAGCTGATGGGTAAGTGTCAGAGAATCTGCTCCTTCCTCTTAGCCAATCAGTGCACTCCCTGCTGGGTGGACAGCATGCTGATGGGCATAGTCAAAGTCCACTGCCTAGCTGTTACACTATTTGCATGTTTTACAGAAATATACAAAAGAGTTGTGCTTCCTGAGTTGTGCTCACTGAAAGTCCGGGAAATCCAAATGCTACACTACACTGAGTATACCATGCTACACTACACTACCCTATACTACACCACACTACCCTATACTACACTACACAACACTAAACTACAGTATGTGTGACATGATTGGAAATCATCTGACACTGTACCCTCGACATAAAATATTATCTTTTTTTTTTCAATAAACCAAGCACAGTATATTTGGTACATTCTATTAAATACAATCTATTTTGTAATCCAGAACACCCAATGTGTTTTTGCCTCCAAAAAAACACAATTCAAGTACAGAGTCACAAGTCCAGACATTTACATGTTCCACACCTCTTAAACTGAGGGAATCTGCTGTATGGATAGATGCCCAATGTGTAAAAGGCATGGCTTTTTCTGCGATGTGCTTTCACAATAAACAGCACGCTGTCGCCAAAGGGCTGGCGTGCCCAAAGAGAGCCGAGGCAGCACTCAAATCAGAGGGAGATTAGGTCACCGAAGCAATTACCGCCAGCGCCTGATGTGGAGCTGAAGAGCAGATAGCAGTCATCAAAAAAAAAAAGAAAAAGAAAAAAGAAAAAACGAAAAGAAGCTCGCCCCTGTGATGACAGAGCTGGCGTGCCCGTCACAGATGGAGGGTTCGGCCACCTCCCTTTCAACAGACACACATGTCAGGGCAGGCACTGACAGCTGAGAGAGCGAGAGAGAGAGAGAGAGAGAGAGAGAGAGAGAGAGAGAGAGAGAGAGAGAGAGAGGGTGGGAGACAGACACACGGACACAGAGATTGAGAGGGAGTGAAAGAGCAAGGGGTAAGGGGGAAAAAGACGGAGCCTGTCAAAATAACTAAGAGACAGATAGAGGGAGAAAGAGAGGGAGAGAGGGAAACAGAGAAAGAGAGGGAGAGGGAGAAGACAGTGAGAGAAAGGGAGAAAGAGAGTGAGAGAGTGATACAGAGAGAGAAAAAAAAAACACACACACTTAGGGGCGTGTCACCTGCAATTAGTTCCTCAAGGAAGTAGAAGTCAGATTATCTTGACGGCGAGCTGCAGAGAGAGAGAGCACAGCGGTGCAGCTGTGTGGATCCTTCCCTTACCGCCTCGCACACGGGCACCGCTTCCACTGAGCAGCGACCGAAGACCTGAATGCTGATCACCTGACCAGCGCTGATCACAGAGCAGGAGAGAGGGAGACCCGCAGACACGCAGGTAAGGACCTCCTTTCTCAAGTCACTTCCCAGCTCTCTGCTCTGTTCCTGGGGGCCAGCTTGGGGGTGTGGGGGGAGGGGGGGGGGGGGGGGTGGGTACTAGCGTGCTCGGTCTCTTAAACACTTCCCCCTTCCAGTGCCCATGTGTTGGGAAAGCGTTCTTTTGAAATCAAACTGTGCTCTGTGTCACCAATACCCCGACACTCCTCTACACTCCTGCCAATCTACTTGCTGCTACTTTGAAAAAGAAAAGAAAGACAGAAAGAGAGGTAGAGGTAGAGTTTTGCGGCGGAGGTCTCTATCGCAGCGGTGCTTGCGTGAGAGGTATGTGTGGGGCGGGGGGGAGGGAGCTGTGTTCAGTCACGTCGGTTTTGTGGGAACGCGGTTTCGCGTGGACCCCTTCCAGGGCGTCTCGGCGGCGGCACGGGAGAAACGCTGGGTGAACGCTACAAGCTGTGACAGGACCGACACTACAGGCATGCAGCCCAATGCCTGCGCGCAGTCCAAACGCACCATCCGGCCCATATCTGAAAATCTGTATCCGCTCACTGAGAGCGCATCATGTTCACGGGATCTTTGCGCCTTTTTGGGCTTTGCTTTCTGGGCAAAAAAGATTTTGGAGTGATAGAGTGTGATTGTGTGAGAACATGAAGCAGGACAGTGCCGACGGCCGGCAGATACAGCCTCGGCCGTTTCGACCCTTCAGTTGTACAGACCTGAGGGCGAGATCGTTTCAGATACCGCGTCTTGCAGAGCAGATCATGCTAACGGATTGGAGTTTCACTTCCTTTCAGAATCAGCGAAAACTTAAAAAAAAAAATCTCAAAGGCTTCTGTCTGAAAGGATGATCAGCAGCACAGTGTGTGTCTAACTGCTTTGAAGTGTGTGCTCCTAACTGGAAGCTAATTTGAAGTTTTCTGGAAAACGCCCAGAGGGGCTTTGAGGACGAGCCCAAAAGGGGCAAATTTAGAAGGTGCTAGAATATTCCATGCTGTGAATGCAGTGTACAGAGACAGGACCTCAGCGCGAAACCATTGCCACCTCATCCCTCGTGTCCACCAGGCTGTCACTACCCACAACATATTTGCTGAGCAAAAGCTGTGCTCCGTGTGGCCTTACGGTTTGCAATGGACACCATCTCAGATGAGGCTCTTCATGGGCAGTATGTTCATGGTCCAGCACTGCAGGAAAAAAGCAGGGAGATTAGGACCACTGCGCTCTTGTGTAGAATGCTGGGGGCTACATTAATGACAGCGCGGGGGGGGGGGGGGGTACCCATAGAGGCCGCTGACCCAAAGCCACTGACCACACTCTTCTAGTGTCCCAGAGGCCTCTGAGGACAAGGCACTGACCAGTCAGGGGTTTATTAGCCCCCTCAGGTGAACCAAAGTTAAGACACCGTGTGTACACAGCATGGGGGAAGTCCAGGTTTTATAAACAAAGACGTCTACAGATATCTGAGGTATGCCAAATATTCACCTCACCTGCACCTAATGCCTCCAATCAGCTCTGTTTATAAACACACCCACGAGCTCGGTCTGGTTCCCCTGACAAAATAAACGAGGACCACACAGACAGGCTTATGGCCCGTATCTGTAAACTTGTGGGGACATCACTTAAAATACCACTCTCCAGATTTACAAGCTAAGACTTCCTTTCTACAAAGATATTTTTTCTGGGATTTGCAGGAATTAAGCAGAAAACAACAATATTTACTGCTCCTAAGGAGAGTCCTGAAGTCCTTTTTTTGATTGCCATAAGGAAATACGATGAAAAATATGCAAGAATATTTTTCTTCATTAATGACTATCCAAAGGCAACTGTGTGTGTGTGTAGTGTCTGTGTGTGTGTGTGTGTTTGTGTGTGCACGCATAGCCATGTGTTCGCATTTCCATATGTGTATCAGTGTATATGAACCCACTTATTCATATTCAAATGATCATATTCAAAATTTTGTATTGACAGAATTCTTAATAGAAAAGTTGGCTGGAGAAGTGACAAGCAGTAGTGGAGTTCCCAAAGTAGTCCTTTTCATAATACTACTAAAAGTGTGACAAGGCATTCATATACTTCTTCTGGTTTTCACCTGTCGACCTCCACTCTACCCACATTCATACACTTAAATTTATGGTTAACAATGAAATGGTCAACAATGGCAAAACAACTATTGAAATAAAATTTGCTGAAAATAATTCCTGAATTTCCTGAAATTAAAGTTGCTGTTAATAT
The DNA here is from genome assembly GCF_013368585.1 of Megalops cyprinoides. Lineage (NCBI taxonomy): Eukaryota > Metazoa > Chordata > Actinopteri > Elopiformes > Megalopidae > Megalops > Megalops cyprinoides. The sequence continues at coordinate 4,561,208 of NC_050603.1, forward strand.
GTAAGCCATCCTATTTCTTTGGTTCTTTCTGTGGAGCGAAAAGTTCCCTTTTGCCGTAGTTTAGGGAGTGTGAGCCCTGAAAGTGAGCAGCAGTTTGCATGTACACATATCACATTGGGTTTCGTCTGCCTGCGGAAACGGTACCGCCGTTTCCGTGGCAACTTGCGAAAAGACGGATGTGAAATCGACCAGAAACCAAAAAGAGGGCAACGGGCGCTCACTTTACGGGTCTGTTGCAATAAAACAAAAACAGGCGCAAACGTCAGTGCCTCGGGGGCACGGACGAGGGGTCCATCCACCCGTCTGTCGCTGTTCCGACACCTGCGAGAAAAGCTGTGCTACCGTTCCCCACGGCCCGTGGAGCATGTCTGGATTCATTTCCTAAAGCAAATTCAGACATAAATGCCAAAAAAGCCAGTGTTTAAACATCAACTATTGTGAGTCGCGAACACTTCCTCTGGAGCATGACTCTCTGCGGTTGTGTAACGCAATCGGCAGTGCTAAAAAAGAGGAACCACTCCTATGGCCGCTGAGAAGTTGTGCCCAAGCTGTGTGCAACCCATTCGTTTTCACACACAAATAGCCGCTTCGCCCCGGTGCCATTCATAAATCCAGCTGTTCCAGGCTGCAGGCCGACATGAGCGGAAAGGAACTGCACAGATTGTTCAAGACCACACGGGCAAGGATTTCAGAGTCATTTGGAGCTTGAAGCGGTCACAGATGGATGTTGGATGTTGTATCATGGGTTTAATGGAATTGAAACTAATGTATGGTTTCCAGTCCTTACACTCGATAGGCCTTGCGCTGAGGCAAGCACTGAGTCGTTACTGATGCAGCACTTTGTTGAGGTTTAGAGAATGAAGATCTGAAAGATCACTTCAGGCTAACTGGGAGGTCAAACTCGTGTCCTTTGGATGGACGTGGCTGTTAGTGTAAGAGAACATTTAGCTGTCTTTTTCACCCTTGTTAGGGAAGCCATCATGTCCAGCACCAGACCAATCAGTGTCAGGCAACGGGGAAGACAGTCTTTGATCCTTCCACATGCTGTACCATCAAAGATTGGTCACGATTGGTCACATGTGAACTGCCTCATCAGCACTTTGCAGCTTTGCATGAACCAGCACGTGACCTCGTAGTGACCCACTGTAATTGTGCTACAAGGCCAAGGACCTCCATATAGGCTATGGTAATGGTTAGCTGTTGAGGTGTAAGTAACCCCTTTCCGAAGAATCTGACTTTGGAGAACGCTGAGGGCGTGCGCGCATGCTCTGAGCTCGGGAAACCGCAAGCACTTTTCTCATACTTGTCTGAGCAGGCAATGGTGTTTGCAGCCTCTGTCTGTCTCTCTCTCTCTCTCGCCATTTTCTGCACACAGGAAGTCAGAGACTTCCTTAAAAGTGTACCAATCGAGACAAAACGAAAAACATTTTTTTAGGTCACCGCGCCGTACCTAAACTTGTTGACTGTGCTACCTTGCGGCTTATGAGGTAGAGAAAAATAGCCTAAATAGGTGCTGACAGACTATCACCAGGTAAACTGTGGTAAAAACAGGCGTAAAGGAATACAAGTTACAAACTGGCCAAAACAGCATTTACGGTCTATTTTAAAGAATTTCTTCTAATTTTGTAGCAGTTTGCAGCTAGTCTATCTGTTTTTTTCATTTAGTTGTGTGGAATCAAACTCAAAGCATGTCAAGAAGTATGCTGCAGAATGTAAGGTTGCCATGCAGAGATAGGAAAAACATACACTATGTGTATACACCAAATACTGTCAAAAGTCATGGAATCCCAAGCTGTGGATGAGTATCTCTCACCTGGACTCTAACCTGTGTGTATTATCTCATTAGAGTCCAGAGCAATGAGTAGTCATTTCCTCTCCACGTGCAGGTTAGTAAACCTCAGTCAAAGACAATAGACACAGTGGATGTGTCACAGGAAGTGACTGGAATTAGGTACTGCAATCAGTCTCAGCATGCTCCAGTCAGCCAAATTCTTGGCTGGTTATCATCTTACATTTATTTTCTTTTTGATCCATGTTTTGCAATGCAAATATGGAGCCTTTAAGCACTCCTAGGCTGCAGGGTGAATCTGTGACTACGCGGCAGGTGCGTCATAGTTCATTATGAGCAGGAAGTCACAAAGAAAGAACAGTAATAGTGTTTAAGTGGAAAACAATTAATACACGTGGATCGTCAGACTGTTCATTGAAGGTATTGCTTTTAATTTTAATTTAATTACTTCTTTAATGGTGCAACACTGGTACCCCTTCCCCCAGACCCGAACCTGAGACTTCATGACCCATTCTAGAGCCATAACCATTCCTGCAGTGAAACCCAGAAGGTTGATTCCCTGTTTTCATAGCTCCTCCAACATCCCCCAGCCCAGCCCCAACCCAAAACAACTTTCACTATGGGCTTTTGCGACCCAGAGAGCACAAAGACAGGTTAACTGACGCTCGTTTTAAAAGATGGCGCCCAGTGAGAGATGTCCACAAAAAGGGACCCTGGGGTCAGATCGTGTTTTTTTCCCATCCGGCCGGCGGGCGGGACAACCCGATCCCTGCGAGGGGGCGGGTGGGGAGGTGTTAGGGCTGGGGTATGATGCGTGCTTTTCCATCATAAACACGGCGAAAGGGAAGGTAGAGGAGAGAGGGGAAGTGTGACTCATTCACAATTCAATGGTGGCCGTGATCTCCTCCTTACTCCTCTCTCACAGGCATCCTGATGACAGGGCGCTCCTACACCACTCAGAGATGAGGCAGTTACAGGCTGGCTGCTTGATTAGGTTACATTATTGCGATTTAGCTGATGCTCTCATCCAGAGCGACTTACATAGGTTACAATTTTTCACGTTACCCATTTATACAGCTGGATATTTACTGGATTAAGTACCTTGCCCAAGGGTACAGCAGCAGTGCCCCAGCAGGGAATTGAACCGGCAACCTTTCAGTTACGAATCCTGCTCCTTAACCACCATGCTACACTGCCACCCCAATCACACATGCTGCACGCTGCTTGCTAATACTTTTACTAAATGAATGCTTCTGTTGTTTTCTGTGGCTGTGGAGAAGCCACGGCTCTTGTTCTCTTTAGATGTCTACTGGCCGATATACCAAGCACACACCATGTATTCAGCCTTTATGATGCTAACCCATAAATTCTCAGTATGCCCAACAAAATGCTTTGCCTGAGATTTTAGCAGGACTCCCTGTCCCTTAGACCCTGCCAGGAAACCTGGGGAGAGTGCGCGGAGCGTGTGGAGGAAGCAGGACAGGCACACAGTAGCCCTGCCGGATACCCCCCCCCAACCCCCCGCCATTCACACATCGACAGGAAGTCCCCAGTACCTCCAAATCCAGCAGGGTCTGCTCCCTGTAACAACACACCCCTCCCATCAACACAAACACACAGCCAGAGGGCAGGAGCGATTTATGCTCCTTTATGCCTTCCTTCCTATGCCCCCCCCCCCCCCCCAACAAACACACACACACACACTCACACTCACATACACAAACACCCCCCCCAACACACACACACACACACACACACACACACATTCAAACAAACACACACAGACACATACACATAAAAACACACATAAACACAAACACAAAATCCAACTACCCCCCCCCCCCCCCCCAAAAAGTGAAAAGACCAACTCAACTGAACAGCACAAATGCTTAAATAGTAGGCATTGCCTTGCTTTTCAGAAATTCTGGCCTGGATTCAGTTAACATTCAACCTGAAATATGTTGCTGTTTTTCAGTACACACACATTGGCACTGGCCATTTTCTATTCATTTTGGTGCCCTGTGAACTCACCAAACCATTATTGTGTAGAAAAGAGTAACAGCTTTATGTAATTGTGACTCACAGGCAAACATGCCTGATTGAACGCAGGACCTTTATAAATGAAAAGGAGAGGTCATTTTTTTTAATACTGTGGAATACTGTTCTTTCATATTTTTCTGTGATGTTAGTTCACTGGACCAGAGACTCAGATAAATATTCATGCATTTGTTTATTAGGCAGGGGCAATGTATGCTAATCAACATTTCTGCAGATGCATCTATGGTGTGAGTGCCAGCGTTAGCCATAATGCTAATTTTCGTCTGCATTTCTTAGGCAGGTGGAAAACAGGCAACAGTAGCACACAGCAGGCAAATGCACAGCAGGTAAAAAAGAATACATCACGTCGTACAACAACAGTGCTGTCAGAAATGATAAAAGCAGCCCAAATAGCATATAATAGCAGCAACAGGTTATAGCAGTGCAGTGGTAGCCACAGCATGGCACTTAATATGACATAATAGCAGCAACATGTACAAGCAACACAGACAGTAATAACAGCAACATCAGCGACTACATAGATTAGCTGAGGACGTGCAAGGCCCACACAAATGAGAACCATCTCCTGCAGCACTCACAGAAGCCTTATCAGCGCACCAGGCGGTTTAGCTTGGTGGAGAGGCCCACCCGCAAGCTGGTATTCGTGTGTCACGCCCAAATGAGACAGCCCTGTTGATCTGCCGCTCGCTCGGTCAGCACAAACACAGAAGCTAGCTGAGATGCTGTTACAGCTACGCAGTCAGCACACGGAAAGCCAAAGGTGTGGTACGTAGTGGTTTGCAGCCTCTCTGAGCTGCTCTTCTCAGGCACTTAAAGAAGGCTTGAATAATGATATGCTCACACTCACTGGTTTGGAGATGTTGTTAGCCTGGTCTGACACTGTTGCTCATTCAACTCACATAACATTGCCTTACTGGCACTTAGCAGATGCTCTTATCCGGAGCAACTTACACAGGTTACAATTTTTTTTTTTTTTTTTTTACATGTTACCCATTTATGCAGCTGGATATTTACTGAGGTAGCTCTGGGTTCAGTACCTTATCAGCAATATGTAATTCCTATGTATGCCTACTTCAAGCACATGCCATATAGTACCAACGACAATTACACTGTATTATATAACACTATAGGATGTGGTGAAAGACAACATGTTCAGTCACGTTATAACAAGGAGCCTGGTTCAGGCCAGTATAACAACCTCAGCCAGTCAGCCACATGTTAGGAGAATGTCTGAGTATGATGTAGCTACTCAAACCAGGTAATGGTATCATTGGAACATGGTGGACCAAGCATCTTAGCGTGGACTTGGGACACACAGCAATTAGCTTGTGGCTGACAATGGTATGAGCTGATACACAGGAAACACTGCTTGTAAACTATTCTTCCCAATTAGCATAGCTGTGTGGCCAGCTTTTTGTTGTGGTTGGAAACACACTTTGAAACAGAAGCCTATCTGGGGTATTCATTCTGCTTGCCAAGAAATTATAGCCTACATGTTGATCAAGAAAGAGGAAATTAAGTGATTAAGCTCTTATCCAATAAAAACGTGCGCAAACAGCATTTATGACTGTTTACACAGGATTACAGCCCTGGTCATGATGTGTTGCGCTGTGTGATGTGTTGCATTGGGTGTGTGTGTGTGTGTGTGTGTGTGTGTGTGCGTGCCTGTGTGTGAGTTCCAAGGGTGACCGCTTCACTTCCCTTAAATGTCCCCAGTTTCTTTTTTCCAGTCTAAAATTACATAATATTTGCTGATGTTAGGTTCTGAGCAGTCTAGTGAACCCCCCAGGCCACTGCCTTTAATGTTATCTTCATGCTAATTTCCCCCACCCATATACATTTTAATCTCTTTCATTTAATCATAAGCACACAAACATTGTATGTATATAAAACTGGCAAAATGGACACTACAGAAACATTAAACAACAATATAAGCAGCAACTGAATGTTCAAACAAGACACTTCAAGAGCAGTAATAATAAGAATAAAACAACCAAATTGAAAATATTCCAATAATACACCTATAAAAATGAGGCTCTTGTCAGCTTGGTACAGCCTGTGGGTTGCCAACTCTCAAGGATCTATCATACATTTACTTTCTGTCAATTTTATCCAACCTACAAAGCAAAGGTACAGAAGTACATTTAATACAGTTCCAGAACAAAAGTGCCAACATAAAATGACAGATCACATCTGAAGATGTGTCAAGCCATTCACAATGTGGTAATAACTATTGCCATTGGGACTACTGAAGTATCACAATGCATTTCAACATGTATCATAATAATACCCCACAGTAATACAAAAGGAAAGGAAAGATATAAGTACTGATAGATAGGGGATCCACAGTGCAGTTTTAAGAGATGGATCTTCAGTCTGTGACAGAAGATATCCAACAACTTCACTGTCCTGACAGTTATGCCAAAATCATTCCACTGGGAACGGAACAGCTTCATCAATTTTATTTAGATATGATGAAATTATTAAAGGAAACGTTACCTGCCTTTTCTCACACTGTTAATGTCTAGACAGCAAGATGTCCATGAGGCTTTGTGTAAACACACATGTGAAGCAGTATCTCTCTCTTTCAAAGGAACAGTATCATAACAATACGCTACAACACCTCAACTCTTAATTTCCCTAGGGAAATCTTTTCTATTCTGCTCTCACCGCTGCTAACCCTCAACACCTGTCAGCCCCCTCGTTTTAACAAGTGCATTCCTTTGCTCTTGCCCAAAGCTTCAATGGAGACCTTCAACTCCAAAGACTTGGCCATGAAGGCCCAGAAGAAGATCTTCAGCTCCATGGCCAACAAGTCGATGGTGCACATGTTCATCGATGACACCAGCAGCGAGATCCTGGACGAGCTGTACCGTGTCTCCAAGGAGCACACAGGCAACAAGACCGAGGCCCAGAAGGTGGTGAAGAACCTGATCAAGGTGGCAGTGAAGATCGGCGTGCTTTACCGCCACAACCGCTTCAGCACCGAGGAGCTGGGCATGGCCCAGGACTTCAAGAAGAAGCTGCACCAGGGCGCCATGACCGCCATCAGCTTCCACGAGGTAACCTGAGCCATGACCCGCATCACTTCCTCTGCCCCTGCTTTCTACCTTCTAGCCTGACACGTTGCTCGTGACAGCTGACCTTTATCATGGTGAGCTGCAGTAATGAAAGTATTCCTTTAGACCACATTTTGGAATTTACTGATTTGCTAAATTGCATCAGCTCAGTCTGAACAAAGAACTTTGCTTGCACAAGAACAGTGTCCCATATGGACCGTTTGAGCATCTGGCTCAGAGTCCAACACTCCACACCGGGTTCTGTAAATAGTGTTTTGGATTGAATAGATGCAGAGAATACAGATGACCAGACTGTTGCTTCATTTTCAATGATTGTGGAATGTTAATGGCTTAAATGTGCCTCAGAAAAGGTCAAAGATACTTTTCACTTCCAACACTCACATGTTTCTGCTTTGCTCCAGGTGGAGTTCACCTTCGACAAGGCCGTGATGTCTGAGATCCTGACGGACTGCCGGGACACAGTCCTCAAGCTAGTGGAGAAGCACCTCACGCCCAAATCCCTGGGGCGCATCAACCACGTCTTCAACCACTACGCCGACCCCGAGCTGCTGACCCACCTGTACAGCCCAGAGGGGTCAATGCGGGCCCACCTCACCAAGATCTGCACCGGTCTCAACAAGCTGGTGGAGGAGGGCAAGCTATGAGCCGCCGGCGTCTCGCGTCAGACTGGAGGGAGTCGGGCCGGAGGGGGACCCAGGGACAGCCCAGGGGGGAGAGGTCGAAGGCCCCACCCTCCTTGCCTGACATGGGGGGGAAGTCTGTGGTCAAGCAGCAGGCTGGATCTGTCCTGTCTGTCAAACGCAAGACCCGGGACATGACGCCCAAAGAGGATTTCCCATAGCGAGAGACAATGAGCTCATTTTGTCCCGTCTGTTATGTGTGGGTGTGACATCGTACCCTGCGTGGTCGGTAAATGTTGGGACAATTGGATGGTAATCCGCATCCCTGGTTGTTGGAGCCACTCTGAACTGCTCTTATCTCTATTTCTCTCTTATCAGTTACAATAAGGCTTTTTTTCTTTTTGATTTTGGACAATTACACTTGAGGCTGCAATCTTATGATTAACAAAGCAACTTGTACCCTGCAGATTTTATACTGTGCAAAGGAATTGTTTGTATGAACAGTATACCTACAGTATGAGAACATAAAGTGACTTTATTCAGTAAGGGCCTCTGTAACAGTGAGGTATTTGTCCTAGGAAGCCAAGCCAATGATTTTCAAAGGTTGTGATTTTTCACGGAAAACTTTGAAAGCTTGGGTAGATAATGTACGAATTACATGATTAAATGATTTTCAGTATAAACATTAAAGGACATATTAGTAAGCAAGAAAACGATAAAGCCTGGGAAGTTGAAAGTGGAAACAAAACTGTACTGCCCTCTAGTGTTGGACTGAAGTGTTACAAGTGTTCTTTACATGTGGATTGCCCAGAAATAACGCCTGATATTTTTTGCTTTGTTGTTAAGGGGTGGCATGGGAAACAAAAATCTGTCAAAGAGAACTGAAGCATATCTATAGAATTATATACTACATGTGCATTCATGTACATGAAGTAAAATCTATACAACATAAATCTATGTTTTGTTTTGTGTTTATTTTTATAAAATATGAGGCATTACATTCTGGCAACCCACACATTCTTGCCATCTCAGAGAATGAGGGACAATATGTGTGTGTGTGTGTGTGTGTGTGTATGTGTTTGTGTGGATGTGAGCATGTATGTGTGTTTGTGTGGATGTGAGTGTGTGTGTGCAAAGCTACAATACAGATCAATAATTAAAGTCTGCTTCACATCATCTTGTAAATGAACTAATGTCGGATTTATTAACTGTACCTAAAACTAATGAAAGGCTATTCAAGATGACTCAGGATCTTGTCTTGGACAGCAGATTCTGTAAGACTTGACAAAATCCCTCCCCCTCTCTCCCTCTCCCTGATATTTGCTTTCGATTCCAAATTTGAAATACCACAGAGATTGTGAAAGAACTGTTAAGAAGGCCGCGGCAGGCTAGGTTTGGCCATTAAAACCCATGCTAAACAGCTTCCTGTTTCATAAATCGATGCACTTGGGATGAAATGTGACAGTTCATGATTCACTAATGAATACAAACACGTATTCAAGAGTTCATTCAGATTATTTAGAATTACAATAACAACAGAACGGTTGTAATAATATACTGCCCTCAGCTTATGAGAATACTGACATAAGAAACAACTGCACACAATGGGACAGAATACTTTTCTTATGCAATAAAACAGTTCAATAGCAGATAATAGAACTCTGCTGTTCATTTTCAGCCATTTATCAGAATGAAATCAGATAGATAGGATTCTCATGAGCAGAGTATACAGCTAGCCCTAATATTAAATAATTTTACGGTTTACTATTGATAGTAGTAATCCAACATTACCCACTTGTTACAGTGTATGAAAGGAGAATTAAAGGATTTTTTGTATTTGTTTAAATGTCTTGCTGCTAACCAGACAGTTGCAGAATCCCAAGTGTTTGTGGCTCTGGAAACAGAAATCCACAAAGCAAACAAACACTGAAATGTATCAAAAAAAAAATTTAAGCAAAACTAACATGGCACTGGAATACGTAACGGAGAGGACACTCTCAGGGGCGACCCGAAGGGTTCCACAGCTAAACACGTCGAATGAAATGAGCTCCATCTGTGGTCCATCTGCCTGCAGACACTGCGGGAGATTGAATGCTCTCGGCAGGAGGTGGGAGCATCCATCTCCCTCGGTTTTACCAAGCAGGCACTCTCCATCCCTCACTTAATTAATTTCATCACTTACCAAATCAGCTTGAATAATGGCCGCGCACATCCATTTATGCAGGCCCAGTGTAAGGGGACTTTCTGCACTGGCATCTGATCCAGGGTCAGTTTGCACAGCCCTGTACTTGACCCCAAACCTTTTGTGCAATTAACGAATGCAGACCCAGGATGGTCAATGCATTGCTCCATTTTAAGATATGGTGTTTAAATAAATAAAAAAATATTTCAAATTATTTTACTTGGGGATGAACAGCAAGGCATTAGCTGGCAATGGTTTTAACAGGTGCTCATACTTCAGATGTGGAATCTCCAGACCTCAAGTGAAAATCATGTGACCTTTTTCTAAACCAGAGAGCACTGCCAGCTGCAATGAGCTGAGTGGACCTGTAGCCTTATTTTGCAGTTATGCAAACACCGTGAAACTTTTTAAAGTTGCTTCAAGTTACTTAGGAGTTACTTCATAATACTGCCTCATTAGCTGTAATTGGCTGTTCACAATGTTGCTGCATTTAAGTATGACAGTGTTGTGTAAATCATTTTTTTAAAACTACACATCCAAAGGACAAAAAAGCTATGCCTCACAAGTATGAAGATGACCATGTATGGGTTTAGTGATACTAACAGTCCATTTCACACTGAAAACAATGGTGATGGTTTAAAAGGGACAAGGGTTGTCACAGTAAGTAATGCGATATTAACCCAGCTTCATATATATCTGCCCTTTCAGAAGAGGAAAGACTGAACATTCAAGTTGTTTCTTGGTCACATGATAGCGCTTTATAATTTGAACATCAAGGACCAGATACTAGTACAATAAGAATAAAATGGTCTATGAACCAATGGCTAATACACTGTGCATAAAAAACAATTTGATAGGTAACTACCAGTTATGCCCCCCCACCCCCGCCAACACACACACACACAAATTTTTCTGGTATGTTTTACATATATTTGCCGGCAACAGAACAGAAAGAATGGTTTGTGTTTTGCGGGAGTTTGCATGTAATGGCACTGTTGTTTATTCAGGGAATCTTCTCGTCACAGTGGCTAGACTTTTTTTTTGTTTTTAAGTGTGCCCCTCTCAAAGGAAGTGGACACCTCTGCAAACAGCCCATCTGTTTCAGATAAGCAGGGCAAAGAGGATCTAAGTGAAACCGAAATGTCTCCTTTTTCATATACAAATAAAGATGGTGCTAAAAGACATGCGGTTTTCTCATGGAGTCTATTGACATGACTATGAATGACAGTAATAAAAGATATTAAAAGAATCAAAGATTATATAAAAGATTAAAAGACAATAATAAAAGAGCATTATGCAGGGTTTTTTCCTTTCAGGAAGTAACTAAAAATGGCATGCTAATTTTACACAGGAAGGAAGCAGAGGACAGAGCAGGCCACCTCAGCTGGGGATTCCCCATGTTCACAAACGGCATGAAAGGCAGTGGTCAACCTGTCACCAAGCTCACCGCTGAAAACAAAGAGGTACTGGATGACGTTCACTTCCTGGCCACCTGTGGAGGTGCTCATACGGAGAGGGTCTCGCAGATTTGTCTGAGTGAATCCTCGCAGACGGAGTCCCTCCAGCAGGTGGTCTGGCACGGCGACCCGCCCGTATCGGCGCAGTCCTCCCCTTGCATGTATTCCCCTCTTGGTCCTTTCCAGTCGTCTGGTTCTGCGGCACTCCAGAACCTGGGCGGGGAAAAGAAGCGGTGGGCTGTACTGGAACGCAACTTGCAGAACAACGTGTGTTCTCATGCAAAGCTTGTGGTCCTGCCTGTCAAGGTTTCATTTGTTTTTTAAGCTATTTGCGTTTGCTCAAAAAAGGAGAGTCTGCAAAATGGGCAGTTTTGAATAAGTAATTTTCCGTAAGATACGGTCCTGCAGAACGCTGTTCTTTAGGTGAGGACAATGGTTTAGGACGGCTCCCAATCAAGAGGAGAGCTTCCAGTCACCATTACTGGATGAATGACGACAGGAACAGGAAGGTGGACAGGAGGACAGGAAGTGTAAGAAAGTGCAGAAGAAGTATTGCATTGTGGGTTTGGTTGTCACTCTTTTTACACTTCGTAACAGCCTTACAAATTCATGCAGCCTTCATAAAGCACACCTACTCTAAACTATAAAAACATACACGGAGCCTAATTCTTACGAGCTGTCTTCATTGAGAGCCGTGTTGTCCGTCCAGATCCAGTGGCCTTCCGTCTCTGCATCCGACAGTCCAATCCAGAACCTGTCTTCATCGTTCGCCATTCTCTGCGCCACTTGCTTTGTCAAAAAAGCCTACAACGGAGTCATTTTTAAGGAAGCAAAGTCAGCATTACCCTCAAAACACAGTGCGATAATGAGAAAAAGCGCAGAAGACTGCAGAGCAGAGACAACAGAACGGCTGGGCCTTAGTAACCGCACATTTTTATTAGCTAATCAAAATTCATAACTCTGGCTTCTGTTGGGGTTATGCTGAACTATGGTGACCATCAAGCACATGAGACCGCATCCGCTACATACAGTTATTTCACCTGCCATTCCGAAGTTAACACGCACTGACATTCTGACTCTACAGCAGAGCCAACCTGGGCTCTGCAGAGTTGAGTGCGTATTTATGAACAGTAATGAGTTTAGGAAAGATCGGAATGTGCTCAGAAACTCCAGGTTAACTTACAAAGGAACTCAAACACTAAAGAAAAGCTGATGCCTTAATGGCAATCAGACGGTTATTCCAGCGTGATAAACTCTTCCCCTTCATGCTGTGTTTCACTGAGTAACATTTGCATACCAGCTCCTCTACACTACGCTTTGCAGGGGATGGTCGGCATTAAAAAACAATGCACTGCCGAAAGAAAGTAAGAAGCTCTCATATCCCTGTACCTGCTCCACTGCGGCCTCTATCTTCACCAGCCTGGCTCCCTTGGTGGTGCAACCGTCTCGACTCTCTGGCCAGCTCATTGTATCCGTGGAGAAGAAGTAGCACTTGGCTCTGAAGTACTCCCATCCATTGGGACAGACCTCACATGAGCCATTGACTGTGGAATTGAAGGGAAACTCAGATCACAGAGTGTGGGCAAAGCTGCAGCATTTATAAGCTGCACATTATCAAAAAAAAAAAAAGACTGAACAAATTTCAACCCCCTGTGTTTGCCCACAAGATGTACCCATTTATGACAAGTGACTATGAATGCCCTTTGGAGAAAGGAGGAATATCTGCATGCTGTTCTGGTGAACTTCCAACGACCCTTAAATCTTACAGGACAGATTGTTCAGGGGTGAAAGAAAACCACAGAACTGCGCATCACTTACCTCTAAATTCTTCCAGAGCTGCCCATGCAACTGACAGATTGCCTCTACAGATCTGTAGTTCTTTAAAATATTTCTTATAATCTGTTCATAATGAGAAACAGAAATAAATCACTATCTAAGCAGTACCATTGAGTTATTTTCCATTAAGGGCTGATTGGAAGACAACAGATGATTAATTCACTTAAGATGTGGTGTTATGGAATATATCCTACAGACAGGATATTGAACAGTAATAAGAAATTAATCTTACTGGAATTCTTAATATACAGCTATGCATTCACATGGTAAGACCGAATCAGAGAACCAATATTCTTTCCTGAACAATGAACAGACTGCAGCCCCAAGCAATACTGTTGTTCTGTAATGAGTGACACAGCGCTAATGATACTAGACTTACATGTTACAATCTCCTCAATCAGAGTGATGTTGTGCTGAAGCTCCTGGATCTTGCTTTGGAATGAGGTGGAATTTTTTTCTGCACCTTACAGAGGAAAGATGAGGACATGTGAGACAGACTACAGAGAACATTTTTTTTCCTTTTTTCATCCACTCCAGGGCGTTAATACTGAAGCAGACACAGACTGCTGTCTTAATGTGGGTCTGAGAATATTATTATTACTTATTTATTGGGCAGACTTGCTTGTGCAGTAAGTCAACAGACACACACAGAACAGCCAATAACACAGTAAATTAGCATCAAGCTGGAAACCAAGGCACAGGCATAGGACAAGACCAAACACAGATACTCTCACTTAGACTGACAATAACTGGGAGAAAGGAGAAGCTGGCTAACTAGTCCAATCCAACTAAAGCAGGACACATCAACACACAGCCCACTATGGACTTCCTGTTGACCATCTGATCACTGAAAAACCAGACCAAATCCTAATTAATAATATTTATCAAAATGTATTACTTTGAACTCTAACTAGCTGTAAGCAAGCAGCTACAAGCAAAGTTAATACTTTTTTTTTTTTTTTTTACAAATGCCTTTATTATGGCCAGTACAGGACACCAGAGGGGCAATGAAAAGCAAATCAAGACTAAAACTAAAGTCAGTTATAATCTCACGCATAATGATGACTCATGAAAATATCTGTTAGGAGTGAACAGAAAGAAAGACATGAATGATTCACCAGATCATATATAGGAGGAGAAAAAGGAAGTCGGTTGTATGCAACAAGGGTTTTAGGTACACTGTGATGTCACACTAGACTCCTAGTGGGGCTGGAACATTTGTAATCTTAATTTAGGCCATCACACTGCAGCCAAATGTAATACTGTTGTTCTGCCGTGAAAAAAACATAACACTAATGATATAAAACTTACCTTTAATTTCCTCCTCAATCTGCCTGTTGTACTTCTGAAGCTCATCATACTTGCTCTGGAGAGGTTTTGTGGCTTGCTGAAAAAAGACTGGAGAGACATTAGACACAATGAGACTCCTGGATCCTGACTGAATGCAGTTTTGCACTTTGCACTCACACCACAATGTAGACAGTGAGTTTGGAAATGATGGCTGGCACACACTGTCTTATCTCACTCACATTGATGCATACTTACAGAGAATGGCCACCGCAATGAATCCACCTAGCAGACCAAGGCAGAGGTGCACCAGCACTAATCTTAAATAGTGCCGTCCAGTACTGGTCCCCTCTGCCAAGGTTGAAGGGAGATCAAGGTCATGTGCTAAGGTGTCAGAAAAGGAGTCCAATGATATGTGAGAGACGGAGACACAATCATCTTCTAATGTGTACGAGAGAGGGGCATGGCCCTCAGTTGGGATGTCAGAAAAGGGGGCAGGACCATCTTCTGGGTTGTCAGAGAGGGGGACGGGGTCATCGGCTGGCTGGTCAGAGAGGGGTACAGGGTCATCTTCTGAATTTTCAAAGAAGGAGACAGGGTCATCTTCTTGTTGGTCAGAGACGGGGACAGAGTGATCTAACAGATGGGCAAAGAAGAGGAAAGGGTTATCTTCTGGGTTGTCAGAGAAGATATGGTCATCTTCTGGGTCGTCAGAAAGGGGTAGAGGATCATCTGCTGGGTTGTCAGAGAGGGGGACAGGGTCATCTTCTGGGTTGTCAGAGAGTGGGATGGGGTCATCTTCTGGGTTGTCAGAGAGTGGGAGGGGGTCATCTTCTGGGTTGTCAAAAGAGGTGACAGGGTCGTCTGCTGGGCTGTTAGAGAGGGGTACAGGATGATCTGCTAGACTCTCGAAGAAGAGGAAGAGGTCATCTTCTGGGTTTTGAAAGAGGAAGAATGGGTCGTCTGCTGGATTGTCAGCGAGGACAACAGGGTCATCCGCTATGGTGTCAGAGGAAGGTTCTTGATCATCTGAGGGCTGATACACCTGGGAACCTTGGGCGAGATTGATGACTGGGATTAGTCACATAAGTAGTCATCATACATCAAAGTGATGTGCTGATGAGGGTGGTAATACCCACACACTGCAAGAAGAGCTTTGGGAATAGGGGATTTGTGTACACCTGGGCACTTGGTCAAGGATATTCTAGTGAAACAGAAGAGTGTCAAAGTCTCAGAATCAGAGTCTTGGAAATGTCAGGGTCTTGCTTTTTAGTCTGTGTTCTACAACTGAATACACTGCCCACATAACTGATCTTTAAATGAAAAAGACATTTGTGAGCAGAAACATGTTGTACAATCTTTTGAAGAAGACATATGTGTAAAGTAAGTTTGTAGAACAACTGAGTATTTTAATACCTGTCCTCTTCAGGTAACACCATGTGTACACAGGTATATATGGGTATGACAGTTTATCCCAACAAACAAATGGAATGCACCTGTCAAATTATATTTGAGGCATATGAAGTGAATTACATATTTCACTGAATATTAATATTATGATATCATTGTGATATTTGGTAATGGAAAAGGACAAGAGTTCTCTTTGTCCAGAAACTCTGTATTAAGTAAGACTGGGAAAACCTTTGCTAAATGTAACAAGCACTTAAATTTGGAAAAATGATCTGTTCAAGATCCGCACTGTTGATGTAGAGAGACATGAGAATATATCAGTACGTACCTCTAAATATTTATATTTTGGGAACCCAGGCCTACACAAGAACATTACGATTTATTATGCACGTTCTCGGAGGAATAATATTACCAATTAGTGTAATCCTCTTTTGCCTGAACTGAAATTACTTTCAAAATCCCACATTTATTGTAACTTGTGTGTCAAAGGCCCAATCGATTTTCATGATAACCAGAAAACACTATCGCTAAAGAGTATAAATGAAAGATAAATATCAAACAGCTGCGCCAATGATGTAGGTTATATAGAACTCATGGACCGTAACTACGCGTGAACCTTACTTGACCATTTTACGCAAATAAAAAATCCCATTCTGTTGTTTGAAAGGATGACCGACCAACCTAGTCTACATAAAAGATGTCACTGGAAAAAAAAAATCATCATCTTAAAGGAGAGAAAGCGATGTACCAAGCAATGATCCTTTCCATCAACATTTTTCATTTGACATAGGTTTTTGTGGATGACGATAGCTTGCTAGCTAGATAGCTGACTAGCTAACGTTGTAGCGATCACGCCTGCCGGACAGGATCACGTTACTAGTAACAGTTTTGTGGCAGGTCAAACCAGTATCGCTGTAATTTTGTATTGAGCTTCAGTTATTTATTTACCAGTGCCTAACTAGCTAATAATGAGTTTAGTTTAGTAAGGGTAATAGCGTGCTGGCTAGTGACTTTGCGCCACCTACTGTACAGCCCCCAGCTAGCAACGTGCGTCGACTGATGGCGAAGCTAACCAATGTTAGCCGTCTTCTTCCGTTTTAATTTAAGGGTACCCCACTGAAAATCAACAGTTTAGCATATGTTACTTACCAGACTTAATCTCAGGTAGGACTTCTGAAAAGTAATCAGTCTGGGAATCATCCATTCCTTTCCACAAGAGTGGAAGATGTCAGAGCGGGACATGCCCTCTTAACAGACGGTTACAAAGACAGCTGTAACCTAGCAAGCTAACTTGAACAGTTAGCTACTCAACGGTGCAGTCGCCTTGTAACTCTTATTACAGGGAACTATAATGTAAAAAAAATCATTTGAATAAAGAAATCGGCAGATGTCTTGCTACTGTTGTCTCGATTAAATGGTAACTCACATTGATAATTGGCCTGCTTGTTATAACCTTAGTAAACGACGTCACTCTGATACACAGGCCTGATTGATGCAGTACAATATAATTGATGAGGTCAGTTAGGTGTGTAGTACTAGAGCACAATGTAACAGCTGGCGATTGATCCATGCTCATAGGTTTGTATTGATCATTTAGGTAAATTCCTTCTTTCAGTTTTCAATTGTACTAAGCAGTTGATCCACATACATAGCTCACTACCAGAGCAAGAAAATCACTCCTAAGAGACGTTTACACACATGTTTGTGGAAAATCTGAATGGTTACATGAGTATGGGTTTTGTATATTTCACTCCATGCCAGATCAACCAGTCTAATTCCCCTCTTGTGATAGTTTATTGTCCCTGGTATTATTATTCAACAAGTTGTTTGGAAGTGGTGTATGAACAATTCTGAGGGCAACAGAGGAATATTCTTTAATTGTTCTAATATATAATAAATTAAAATATTTTTACTCCAAGTCAGCAATACAAAATCACAAGAGCACTGGTCTTTTACAACAGAGAGAGATGGCATATATTTGCAGCAATGTAGACCTAATTCCTTCCTACAGACTCAAAACAACATACTTATAAAAAGAAGCAATGGAAACTAATTCAATAAAATAAACCTCACAACTCACAGATAAGTGTAAAGCAAATATTCCAAATATTTGCACAGAAATGACTCATAAAGACTAGTGTAACTCTAGCCATAAATGGCTTATATAAAATATCAGAATTTAAAAAGATTACATTTTTAAAACAATGAAAGTGATACTTTAAAATAATAATGGTTCAAGAAAAACTGACATAAGTATTTTAGCAAAAACATCCATCTTCTGATACCTGACATTGACAGATAACCACCACCCATAAAGTCCAATAACACATCAACACACAGCTGAATGAACTGGTAGTCAATACACCAAATAAATAAACTAAACTAAATTTAACAAAAACTGAAGAGCTAGCTACCCAGAATGTATGCACTTGGGTGACATATTTAGAAAACAAAAAAACACCATCCAAAGACCAAAAAAAACCTGAACATTTTACAATCCTGTATTAAGGATTATCAGAATCCCCTGTACAACCAAATTACTACTATAGGCTGCATGACAAACCCAAAGCTCTTGATTGTATTACATCATCAGTGCTGGGATTTCAAAGCAGAGCAGCCCTGAGCTTGTCAAACTCAAATTTAGTCTTGCTCTAAAAGTTGAATATTTCTCTGACATCTACACTCAAGGTCTATTTGCACCAATATACAAATGTTACAAACAAGTCGTCAGTGTGAGCAATTACCAGGTGAAGGTTTTATGCAGTATAATTAACATGCAAAAACTGGCCATGCAATGTTTTCAGTGAAACTCAGTTTGGCTTTCTTCCAAACCACCATACTCATGCCATAATCTGGCTACATACACACATACATAAACATACCCCACCAAATATATAATGGCATATGTAACATTACGTCAAACTAAATAAAATGTTTTCTTGCTCTATTAGAAGAAAATTAAAAGGACTCTATTTATTTTTGACTTTATTTATTTATCACGGAGGACTGTTTCCTAAACTTGGTGCAGGAGGTAAGCATATGACATAAAATCAGCGTAGTCATAAAATAAATATGGTATTACATGTAAAAACGGTCAAACAACAACTAAATCAAAAACATAATTTTTCACTCAAGGGCATCGAGTGAAGAATGGCTAAGAGGTGACTCCAACCCCTGGACTCATTAGATCGTTTTTGAAGGTTTAAAGTTTTTTTTTTTTTTTTACATAGCATTTTATTTTACATCAAACTCCACTGAATATATTAGTTTTGCTCTAATGTTCTCGCAGTACGTTACTGGTTGAAGTAGCGAAGTATTCAAATTCTCTTCATCTGGTCTTCATTTGACTCAATCCGGAACGTTTCACAGATGTTTCTCGATTCAGCGGACACATTACAGCTGCAAACTGGATAAATCCGGAAGTGGAGCCGCTACGAGACCTGACTGGGCCAATGAGGAGGGCTGATGAAAGCATCCAATGAAAAGTTTCAAATACCGGATGGCGTTCCCCAGAGCGCGTTTTTCGCGACTTCAAACCAATAACCACGCAAAACGCTTAGACAGGCACACGCACCGGCGAATAAAAAGCTACATTTTTGCGTGTGGGCGGGTATTGATGTTAAACCCAGACCAAGAGGGCGGGGAGTCCTACATTGCCGAGTTGGCGAGGTGAGCGGTGCTTATCTCAGGCGTGGAGTTTGTGTACCTCTCTCATTCACACTGTGAACATGGCTCCCGGCGCACAGCTCAGTGAAACTGTGTCCGACGTGCGGAAGGGGATCCGGGCAATTCTCCTCGGACCCCCAGGCGCCGGGAAAGGGACGCAGGTAGGAGGCACCGAAGCAAATTCCCGCATCACTGACAAGTTACCTCGCTGGCCATTCTCTGAATAGTTACCGACCGCATGGCCGACTTAGCTAGCTAGCTACAGACTGTTTCCCCAAAGTGCATATTAGAAGCCACAAGAATACAGTCCGTACGCGAAACGTAGCCAGTTAGCTATAGAATAACTCGAGATTCCTATGAAAATTAGCTACCAAGCTATGAGCTAAATCATAATTTGCAGCAAAACTTGCTACAGACTAGTCGTGCAGCGAACTGGCAGTAGAGCGTAAATGAGTGAGTAAATTCTCGCCCCTCCCACACAGTAGCGATTTAACTTCGAATGCATAATCCGCTGTCAGTGTAACGTGAGATACAGTGTTTGATTACTAATGTAGCTAGTTGTCTAACTTTCCGTTTAAATGCGAGGGTCATTGTCCCAAATCTTGTGTAGTTGCGGTGATGTTAGCTAGCTGCCCCATGAAGAGGTTGCGTGAGTGCTTGTCTGGCCTGTCTTCCAAAGTCTCTGAACTCCGCGGCCAGAAACGAAATTAGGAAGGTGAATGGGCAAAAGAACGTCACTTTGTAGCTTGGTGGCAGCCTTTGCCTACCCTTTGACCTGCGAGTTACGCCTTTATACCCACGTAGCCATCTGTGTCTGTACACAATCCATAGTACTAATTTAAAACTAGGTGTTCGTCGTGGAAAGGAGATGTCTGTGGATGTCGATATTTGAAGAGGCTGTTGCTTTCAGTACTCTTTAGGCCTCTTTCTTTCAGGAAGAGGTCACTTGAATCTTTAAGAGAATAGTCGAGCTTCTTTCAGATTTGGGGACAAGCTTTTTTGGATCCTGCAGGTTAACAGTTAACATTAAACCGGTTAAGGATGTGCATAGGAGCAGATCACTGTCAGGAGTAAGAATTCTCCTAGTGTCTTGGCGAAAGACGAAACCACGAAGGCCAGGGTGTAGATTTCAGGTATGCTAAACTAACTTGGGCAGGGCAGGCCAGCTCACAGGTGTAATTGTGACTGTGGTCCTTACTGGTACCTGAAACATGAGACTTTGAGTGTTTTTTAAATTATAATCATGTGTATTAAAACTGGTGGACTCTGAGCTTTTCTAGTGTTTCCTATTTTCTGTGACTGGCGGTTTGTGGAATGTACATATTTAAGATAATCTGATTTTGCACGTTACTTGCGGTAGTTCATTGCCTTAATGCAGCTTCTTGGGTGTCATTCCCTGCCTGGGGACTCATAGTGTTGGCACAGACTGAGAGAAGTACACTGCAGCAAGTTCGGGCACATATTTTTGGTCAGGAAAATGTAATCCATTTGGCAATAAGTCCCCTGGGGGCTTTAGACAGGCTGGTCTTTCGGCCCCTCAGCAGCCTGAGATAAAAAGGCAAAAGGGCTCCGCTCGGTTAGGATTGCTTAACAGATTGTTTGAACTGTTGGGCCTGACATGGAACATGTAGTGTGGAGTCATCTTGTAAAAGTATGTCCCCTGTTTCTGTTCGTATTTGTAATGGTTGTTACATCTGTGGGGAGAAAAGGCACGCTAGTGACCTGACGTGGCTTTGAATTCTGTCCTGAGTTAAACATTCAGCTCATTATTCTTATCTTGAAGAACGTTAGCCCAGCCAGCTACACACATCTCCATATCTCCCTCTCTCTTTTGGTACCTCCCCCCTACCTCTCTGTTTCACAGCTTTGCAGGACTACAGTAGCTTTTTGTACCATGTTATATTATTGAACGCAAGCATTATTAAGTATTGTTATAATGAATGCATTATTTATCATTAGGAGTGAGAATATTAATGTATTTACAGCGTTAAGGAGCAGGTGGTATTCCTTGTACAATACACTGAACATAGTTTTTAGTTCCCAGAATGATTTTTACCCAATTTTCATTTTCATTTCACTTTCTTGAAAAGTGGCTAATAAACTACCGACCACATTGCCCAATGTTTGTTTAACATTTCTGCTATGTTTCTAAATTTGCGGTTATAAGAATTGCACCTAGGTGTATGAATCCATGCAGCAAGTGTTATCAGTAGTCATGTTACTAAAAAATGAAATAGTTTTACAGTAATTGTTGCATCCCAGATGATCACACTTGATTGACTGAAAAAAAACTTTTAACCTGAATCAGTGAGAAATAGAAAGGCCTTTGTTCTGGCTGCTCTGTGTCATGTGTCACTGACAGTAGCATTCCCTTGAGTTCTGAATGCTGTGTGGTTCTTCTGCATTCTGAGTGCCGTGTGCCCTGTGTCACTGGCTGTGTGCTTTGCCCCGTTGGTAGGCGCCCCGTCTAGCAGAGCGGTACTGCGTCTGCCACCTGGCCACAGGGGACATGCTGAGGGCTATGGTGGCGTCGGGAACAGAGCTTGGAAAACGGCTCAAAGAGACCATGGACTCTGGAAAGCTGGTACTGAAATTGTGTGTGTGTGATGTGCATGTTACATATTATTAATATGATTTGTTATTAGTGTTGCGTGCTAATCCAGAACAATTTTGCAGATCTTAAAAAATGTATTATCCGTTCTTAAAAGTGGATGACTACAACAGCACTGCCTTACTGTGAAATTTTACCTGTAGCCTTCTGTCACAGCAAGGCACATTATTTAAGCCGCTGTGCCTGCTGGCAGCTTGTTGCGGTACTTGTCGTTTGGTTGGTTTTGGTGTCTTTCATAATGTCTGTCAGCCAATCAGCGGGCTCCTTTGTATATGTTTGCCTCTTGTGTCTGTGAATCTTTGGTTCTCCGCGCTCTCTGGTTACTGTTGCCAATCTGTGTGTCGCTGCACAGGTCAGTGATGAGATGGTCGTGGAGCTCATCGAGAAGAACCTGGACACGCCCCCCTGTAAGAATGGCTTCCTATTGGATGGTTTCCCCCGCACGGTGAAGCAGGCAGAGATGGTGAGTCGCGGAAACCAGCAAATCGGCATGGACTCTTGAGCTGCCCTGCATTCCATCAGAGTCCAGCGCTGTCTCCCCTGTGGCTGGTTCCCTCTTCTCTCTAACGGGCGCTCTTATGGTAACGTTGGTTGCCTTCCCCCCTGCTGGCAGCTGGATGACCTGCTGGAGAAACGCACTGAGAAGCTGGACTCTGTGATCGAGTTCTCTGTGGACGACTCTCTGCTGGTGCGCCGCATCTGTGGCAGGTGAGAGGAGGGGGGCCGGAGGAAAGGAAGGATAGAGGGAGAGGAGAGTGGAGAGTGGAGAGAGGGAAGGATAGAGGGAGAGGAGAGGAGAGTGGAGAGAGGGAAGGATAGAGGGAGAGGAGAGTGGAGAGAGGGGAGGATAGAGGGAGAGGAGAGTGGAGAGAAAGAAAAACAGGGAGGAGAGCAGAGACAAGGCTGAGTGGAGAGAGGAGTGGAGGGGAGAGTGAAGAGGAGAAAGAACAAAGAGAAGAGTAGAGAGAAGGGTAGGCATGACGAAGGGGAGGAGGGAGAGAGAGGGTTCTCTCTGTACTTTTATTTGACCTTTCACCCTGCCCTGCCCCTCAGGCTAATCCACCAGCCCAGCGGCCGCTCCTATCACGAGGAGTTCAACCCCCCCAAAGAGCCCATGAAGGACGATGTAAGTGCTGACTGGGTGTGTTAGTCACTGTGTGTGTGTGTGAGGGAGACGGGATCATTCTGAGGAAAAAATGTCATTGTTCATGAGAGTCGCTCAGCATTCAGGTGAAAGTGTGTCTGTCTGTTTACATGTGAGAGAGCAGGTGAGGAGGGGGTGTGTGTGTGTGTGTGTGTGTGTGTGTGTGTGTGTGTGTGTGTGTGTGTGTGTCTCTGCTCATGCATGACTGCATATCTAAGAGAGTGTGACTGATGCCTGTTGTGTCAACAGTAAACCTTTCTTGGTGACGGTAGATCCCCAGTCTGGATTTCCCTAATGGACCCCCAGCGCTTGCAGCTTTCTGGAGCTCTTATTTCAAAGAGTGCGCACAAACATGGCTTTCACCACAGCAACAAGGGCCCCTTGTTGTGGGTGTGCTGAGAGATTAGTGTTCGCTGGAAACCGTGACTAAGTTCCTGACCTTGGTGGCAGGGGACAGTGTGAATGTACTCGTTTTCCCTTTTCCATGCCTCTGTGAACACGGAACTGTGGGCGGAGTTTGTTTCCCTTTCCTGTCCTGCACCACTGCTGCAGAACTGAGTCAGGTTCCTGTCCAATCAGCAGATCCAGTTAAGCTCATCTGCATGGCAGACAGGAGTCTGGATGAGTTCCCCATAACAGATGCTGAGCAGGAGTTCCCTTTTACAAGCCCTCTTTCACCAGCTCAGATTGGACAAGGAGGAAGCTGAATAATATGTACATATTGATATATAATGCAAATGTATAATATATACATTTTTAAAATATATAATTGATGGTGAAGCACACGGGGGCGACAGTGGCTCAGGAGGTAGAGCAGTCGACTGGGAATTAGCTCAGTGTCCTTGAGCAAGACACTGAACCCCCAACAGCTCCCAGTGGCCAGTTGGTAAGCCTGTATAGCAGCCTCTGCCACTGGTAGGTAGATGTGAGGCCTATAACTGTAAAGTGCTTTGAGTACTCAAATGAGTAGAAAAGCGCTATATAAATGCAGTCCATTCACCATTCACACTCATTTTAAAACAAGCATTAAACTGCAGATTATGTTGGGTGTTTTTTGTTTGAGTGTAAGCTCTGACGGTGCATTGTGTTTTTATGGTGTGTGAGTTGACTTTATGGTGCACCACTTGTTTGAGAATCTGTGTGCACGTTAGTTTGTAGGGTGTGCTATTTTTTGAGGCTGTGTGTGTTTGTTTATAGGGTGATTTGTGTAGTCAGTGTATTTGTGTGTGTGTTAGTTTGTTGGGCACATTGTTTGAGGGTGTGTGTTTATGTGTTAGTTTTTATCTTCTGTAAGAGGGTGTGTGAGTTGGTTTAGAGGGTGTGTTTTTTTGAGGGTGCGTTTATGTTCGTTTATAGGGTGATTTGCGTGTGCATTGTATGTTTGAGTTTGTGTGTTTGTTGAGTGCATTTCAGGGTGTGAATGTGCTAGTTTGTATGTTGTGTCTTCTGTAGGTGGACAGGTGTGAGTTGGTTTGTTGGGTGCTGTTTTTTAAGGGTGTATGTGTGTTAGCTTATAGGTTGATTTGTGTGAGTGTGTGTGTGTTCTTTTCTAGGGTACGTTGTTTTTTGAGGGTGCGCATAAGTTAATTTATAGGGTGATTTGCGCATGCATTGTGTTTGAGTATGTTAATTTGTATGGTGCAACCTCTGTAGGAGTGTGTGACTTGGTTTTTAGGGTGTGTTTTAATGTCGGAGGGTTTGTGTATGTGTTAGTTTGTCGGGTGATTGTGGGCATTAGTTTGTAGGGTGTGTTTTTGAGGCTGTGTGATGTGAGGCTGTGTGTTTGTGAGGCTGTGTGTTTTTGAGGCTGTGTGTTTGTGAGGCTGTGTGTTTGTGAGGCTGTGTGTTTGTGAGGCTGTGTGTTTTTGAGGCTGTGTGTTTTTGAGGCTGTGTGTTGTGAGGCTGTGTGATGTGTGAGCTGGTTCTGCACACGGGTATGTGGGGAATGGTGTGCAGGGTCGCATGTTTGAGGCTGTGTGAGTTTCTGGGCGTGCTCAGTGTGTGTGCAAGCCCAGCCCTACCTTGCTGTCCCTCCCCCCAGGTGACCGGCGAACCCCTGTCCCGGCGCAGCGACGACAACGAGAAGACGCTGACGTCGCGGCTGGAGGCGTACCACCGGCAGACGGCCCCGCTGGTGCAGTACTACAGCGCCCGCGGCCTGCACCACGCCATCGACGCCGCCCAGTCGCCCGACCTCGTCTTCGCCTCCATCCTCGCCGCCTTCTCCTCCGCCACCCGTAAAGACCTGGTGTTCTTCGTATAGCTCCGCCCCCACTCCCTCCCTCCCTCCCTCCCTCCCTCACAGAGCTGTCATCTGTCCTTCCTTTCCTCCTCTGTCTCTCTCTCTTTGTCCCCCTCTGGAAGGAGCCCATCTTGTGTGGAAAGCGCAAGGCGATACCTGCTCCCGGTCTCCATACGCACTGACCCAGTGAAGCAAGGCCTGTTTAAACAGCCACAGCAGACATTACACTGCATTAGTCATTTATCCAGAGTGACTTTAGATTAGTTTCACCCATTTTTCCAGCTGGATATTTGCTGAGGAAATTGTAAGTTAAGCACTTTGCCCGAGGGTGCAACAGCGGTGCCGCAGCAGGGAATCAAACTGGCAACCTTCCAGTTATGAGCCCTGCTGCTTACCACTGCACCATACTGCTGTTTGTGTATTGATCATAGCACTGATGCTGGAGAGCTGCAGGTGTCATGCACAGGGCATGTATGCAGAAAAGGATAAGGAAAAGGAATCATATTTGTAATTTCCTGTAAGCTATTAAGTTGACGGAACATTTCTACCTTTTTTTTTTTTACCCCTTTCTCACCATCACCATGGTGACCTGACCAAGCTGGTATTACCCAGGGCCAGTGAGCCACAGGCTGTTCCATGACGTCACGTCGGCTGGGTGGCGTGTGCTCGGTTCACCACAGCTGCCAGCGCATCAGCTGCACTTCAACCACAAGGCCGGTGCCCTCTGTGGGAAATAACCTGACCTGTATCTGGAGTCTTTTTTTTTTGCTGTTCTCAGCGATGATGGCAAGTTCTCCCCTCACTTCTTTAGCTTCAGTGGAAGCGGCACGGTTTTGCAGCTTGCTGGTTCAGCTCACTGCTAGCTGATAAGAGGACTCATAGGAGGGAGCGTAGTAGGCTGAGCTCACGGGAGTCAGCATGATTTTAAAAAAAAAAAAAGATGGGGCAAAGTCACCTTCCACACTGGCTAAACGGCACAGTTGTCCCAGTGTGGAGAAGGGGTATGCGTGTGCTGAAAGTGAAGAGAGGGGTGGAATTCATCAAATGAAAACGGGTCTGTAAGTGTTTCGTGCTCTCAGCCCTCCAGGGCCAGTGGTGGTGTGCACCCCTGGTGCAGGAACATCCTCAGACAATCCTCCATCTTGGCCAGAAATGCACTTTAAAAGCAAGGCCGCAGGCCCGGCCAGCCGCCTGTATACTGGCTGCAGCTGTCCCAGAGCCCGGCAGCAGGTAGAGCTTTGCCTGCGGTGTGGGAGTCTCCCGTCTGTCTCCCCTCCTCCTTCCTCCTCCCTCCCTCCCTCCCTCCTCGGCCCTCTCTCCGTTCCAGCCCTCTGTTTGCCGGAGGGAGGGACGCAACTGAAATGCAGCCCGCATGGATGCACTGTCTGTCCGTCCGTCCGTCCTTCTGTCCTCGTCTCCTGTTAGAACGACAGCTCTGCGTCTGTCCTGGGGGCAGTGAGCAGACAGCAGCTGGAGAATCAGCTGCCCTGACGTCCGCATGAGGGACGGCAGCGTGACTTTCAACTTCTGTTATCCTTCATAACAAAATTCCCAATGCAAATTTACAGTATGTTCTCTGCTGAATCATTTAATGTGCCAGAAGCGTAGCCGCTCATGTGGCCGCTGCCAGCGAATAAAGATTGTGCGCTTCAAAGATTCCAGATTGTATGCCATTGCCGTGCAGCAGGACAATTTGCTTGTAATTGAAGCCTTTTGCAGCTTGAAAACTTTGATTGTAAACATACACAGTGGAGTGTGTTTTGTAAGCGCTGCTGAAATCGGTACTTGTACGCCTTTTCATTCTGTGGAAAGCGGTTTGTATTGCACTCGTGTAGATGAACAGTGTTGTTGCAGTACCAGTTATGTCCACCAAGTGGCACTGTTGCACTATTCTTGCACTATTCTATTTGTTAAGCTCTTTTTTTTTTTGTTTGCCGTCCTCCTTGTGGCCTTCTGAATTAACCAAATGCACAATATGCGATATGATTTGTTTTAACTGTGTGTATGTCTGAATCTTTCAAATTTCACCTGTTCGTTTTTTTTCCTTTGTTTCAGCCGTTTGAGTCCCAGCCTATCCCACCCATTCCAGCTCTGAAGAGGGAACAGGGGACCGGTGGGGGGGGGGGGGGGTAATTGGGTGTGCAAAGTAGCGCTTATGTTTGTCAGTGATCAGGATGGTCAGTGTGCTTGATGCAATGCATTGTTAAAATAAAAAAGGAGGAAATAAAGTCACTTAATCAGCTGGATCATGTCTCCCTGTAAAGAAACAGTATTGTTTTTGTCACTATAAAACTGGTAATGTTCTTCTGTGAACGCCACCTTCAGCTTTGAATGAATAGGATGAATGGTGTTTTTTCTGTTTCAGAACTGATTACAGCTTTCAGTGGGTCACAGAGATTGTGGCTGACAAATTTAGATAACGGAAATCCCAGTAAGACATGTGCAAGAGATGAACCATACAGAGAAAGTGAAAATACATTTTTACATTCATTATTTCCGCATTGGAATACCACAGTTGAGTACCACAATGACCTGACTGGCGTTATGATGCAGGGGAATTCTGAATGTTTATGTAATACTGACCAATTTCAACTGAAATAAAGGCTTCGGCAACTTCTTCAAACACTGTGGTCGACGTCAGATAATTCTCTTTTTTCGTTTTTACCTAACTTTGATCGGATAATTCCAAATGTTATTACTCCAAGATAATTGTTTTATATTTATAACGTACGTTGTTTAATGAATCGATCTTACTAACAGAAATAACACTATTTCCTTCGCAGCCAACAATAATAGGAACGACAGGGAAAATGTAAGGTTTCCGTTTGTCCTTGTTTGTTTGGAGGTTTTCGGTAAACGCTTCCTCTCGATCCTGTCGGATTGTTCCTTGTGAGGGTGACGTCACGGGGTGGGGTTTCCGAGCAGACTGCGCGTTGCGTCATGGATCGGGGTTTTCCCCTATGACGTTTTGAGAGAGGGAGCGAGCTGCGGAGATTATTGCTGCCGTGTGAACCGGTTCAGATGGGCCGGGGTTGCGAGGCGATCGTGTCTATTTTGGTTGTCAGATCGCTCAGCTTCGCCGAAGGCCTCTCCGAAAGTGGCTTCGGGCCACAAACGCAAAGGGGTTAGGGTACAAAGTGACTAAAGAGCGCACGGCAGGAATAGTATCGAAGCGAGCGCTGCGCCTTTCACGCCGCGGAAGAGATCTCGCTGCGATCGGAGGAATATTTCGGACCCGCCCGAGAGGTGAGTGCCTCCGCGTTGCCGAGCCGTAGCGCAGAGCTTTAAGACCTTCAAGGCAGACAAGACTTTTTAAAAACATTCTCGCATTCAACGACGTTGCCGCACATAAACATACATGAACTGTGCGGACATAAACGTTTCTGTCCCCGCGTAGCCTCGGCGTCATAGGGCAGCACTAAGATAGACCTATACCGTAGCGACGGGCGTTCATGTGTGTGGAGCATTCAGGTTAGTTAGTTTGATTTGCCTGTTGTTTCATAATTATGGTCGTTGTGTGTTTGTGTGAGAACAATCTCAAAACAAATACAAAATACAAACCAAATAAGCTTTTAGGTAAAGATTTACAATAACGTCAAGGCTAGCCGTCTCACAATCTGAAAGATAGCAGCTGTCATTCTGAGTAGAATGTGCTTATCTCCAGAGATGGCGGTTGTGAGTTGGACAGTTCTGTACTGGTCTGCATGTGTGTGTATCAGCTCATTTTCAGTACTGAGGAAGCAGCTCTTTTAAAAAGAGTATGCAGCACACAGATTTAAGAGGGATTCCCTCTGTCCACCCCTCTCTCAATCCCTGCCCCCCCCTTCTCTCCATCCCCCACCTCTCCCCCCTGCCCCCTCATTCCTGTTCCCCCTCTCCCAGAGATGTTATATTGAGGCCAGGATATTAATATCATGCCAATAATTGCCTGCCTCTTACTCACTCATACACAGGGCTACACTTGGTATGAGCCAGGAGTTGAGCTCAGTACACATCTGTTCTGACTGCGTGCCTAATGGGTGTTCATCTCTGTCCTCTCTCCATCTCCCCTGCCTTCACTTCATCTGGTATCCCTGTCCCTCTGTCAAACGCCCCTACCACACACACACACACACACACACACTCCATTTTTCTCTCCATCTTTCCCTGTCACAGTCCATATTTTCCTCATCTGTCTCTTCAGCGGGGTTTCTGGCCCTGGCTGGGTCCGGCCTGCGGGTGCCACCCTGAGCTCTGACATTAAACATTCAGGGCCTCGGCAGCTTGCTTTGGGAACGCGCCTCTAATTATAGCACCCTCACGCTGTTCCTCTCCTTCCTGCTCACCCTTTGTGTATGCGTGTGTGTGTGTGTGCATGTGTGCATGTGCGTGTGTGTGTGTGTTTGAGGCTGTGTGTTTTGAGAGGTAGAGACAGACGGACCAAAAGTAGCGTATGTTCTGTGTTCTTGTCACCGAAGGCCAGGTGGATTAGTTGTTTCAGGAGAGTTTGAGCAGTACCCAGGTGTGGATCTGTTTTCCCCCCTCTAACTGCCTCAGAGTGCTGGTCACGCTTCATTTCCTTCATAGATTTCTGTAAGGACATATGTTGGACAATGTTACCACAACATCACAGGAACATTGTTGTAACGTTGCTGTAGGTGTGTGGGAATGTATTGGGGTGTGTTTTTAGATCATTTCCCTGACGTGTGTAGTTTTAGGGAAAATGTTTAGGAAGAGGGCATTGCTGACTGCCTTGTGAATACATTCTCACGTTTCTACAACTTTGTAGCAACAGTATCATATGACTGACCTGCTGGGCTGTTTACCAGCCATGAAGAAATATAGTGAAAATAACCCCCTGGGCGTGAGAGTGATGGCCTCTCTGAAGTGTTGGAGCTGGAGGGAGGGAGGGAGTGGGGAACAGAGGTCCATGTTTTGGAGCCACTGTCACTTCAGTGGAAGTGCCCAGTTTCCAGAGAAACTGCTTCTTACCGCACTGCTGATGCATGACCTCACTCAGTTCCTGCCCTGGGAGACTCCGGTCTGTGTCATGACCTCGTGGTTCAGACTGCCCCTCAGACAGAGCCACTTCCTGCAGCCCATCTGTCAGAGAGGACCCTGGTCTAGTTACCATTTTTATTTTTCACTTTCAGTTGTTATTTTCATCAGCTTTTCTGATGAAATACTCTTTCGTACCAGTTTTGTATTTACTCACACCGAGATTTCTGGAGTCCCAAGACGTACAGGCATGAAATACCCTCAAGGGAAGAACACAGCCTGTAATGGCAATTCTGGAATTTTACTGCTTGATTGTATCAACTGCTTTTGAAACATATGAGGGATTTATATTCAAAATATGTCTGATTACTGGTAAACATGTAATAGGACAAGCCCGTGGTTTATATCATTATACATGGGAACATGATACTCAAAGCTCTTGTCACCATGAAGTATTAATGATGAGTGAATGTTTAATATTGTAAAATAAATATATTTTGCTATTTCACAGTTACACCTGTTAGAAAATTATGTGATATTAATCATTATGTGATATTAATCATTTAGCAGATGCTTTTATCCAGAGCAACTTACATAGGTTACAATTTTTACATTATCCATTTATACAGCTGGATATTTACAGAGGCAATTGTGGGTTAAGTGCTTTGCCCAAGGGCACAACAGCAGTGCCCCAGCAGGGAACCGAACTAACAAAGTTTTGGTTTCAAGTCCTGCTCCTTACCACTATGCCACACTGCTGTTCCTGACTATAGATAACAGTGCAGTTGAATCTCGCAGCTGAAATAACACCACCTTGCGAATACCAATAGTAGGTTGACACAGCACTCTCAATTCAAGTACTGCAGAGAGACCAGTCACGAAATAGTCTATGGTTTGAATGTAAAATTAATTTTATCAGTCAGTAGGAATGCGTGATTGATGTACTGCCCCTATTCTACTTCATGGAGAGAGATTTTTGGATGAAGTTCTTGGTTCTGTGGACACGCATTTTCCAACGTTTGAGAGCCAAATTTCAGCATGGAATATACCTATGTCTTCTTTCAAATCAAACCTGAGTAAACCTGAGTAATAGGTTGTTTTTGTATGTAATATTCCTGCTAATTTTTTTATTAATTCTTCTAATGAACCCCTAATGCACAGTGATCTAATACTGTGAATTTAATTTTGTTGAATATTATATTCTTACATGTATAATGTCTTTTAAAAATATACATGCTTGTTATTATGATGCTGTAACAGTCCCACTGCTCACTATTTTGGCATGCCAGCATCAATGTGTATCCTAACACAGGTTAGCTCCAAGAGTAAGCGTGAATAGGATGGTTCAGTATATACTGATGTGTCAATTTCAGAGCTGCATGGCTGGACCCTATGTGTTTCTCTCTGTATATCTGTGTGTGTGTGTGTATGTGTATATTTATGTGTGTGTGTGCGTGTGTGTGTGCGTGTGTGTATGTGTGCGTGTGTGTGCGTATGAGTGTGTGTGTGCGTATGAGTGTGTGAGTGCGCGCGCGTGTGTGTGTGTACGTGTGTGTGTGTGTGCGCGTGAGTGTGTGTGAATGTGCGTGCGTGTGTGTGTGTGTGTGTGTGCGTGTGCGCGTGTGCGCGTGTGTGTGCGCGTGTGTGTGCGTGTGTGTGTGCGTGTGTGTGCGTGTGTGTACGTGTGTGTGCGCGTGTGTGTGTGTGTGTGCGTGTGTGTATGTGTGCGTGTGTGTGCGTATGAGTGTGTGAGTGCGCGCGCGTGTGTGTGTGTGTGCGTGTGTGTATGTGTGCGTGTGTGTGCGTATGAGTGTGTGAGTGCGCGCGTGTGTGTGTGTGTACGTGTGTGTGTGTGTGTGTGTGCGCGTGAGTGTGTGTGAATGTGCGTGCGTGTGTGTGTGTGTGTGTGTGTGTGCAGAGGCAGCTCTGAGAGCCGTGGCGGAGGCCCAGTGGTTAACACTAAAGTGCTGAAGTGTGTTTGCAGGCTGGCTTATAGAGCCCATTTGTGCTGAGGCTATGAGAACGGGCTGCCTACACCACAGCAGCACAGAGACAGAGAGAGCCGCTGCCTACACATACTGTAGCCCTGCCGAACCTCGGAAAGATCCAGTGCGTGAGTGTGTGTGTGTGTGTGTGTGTGCGCGCGCGCATGCTTGTTGGAGAAACTGTTGCATGAGACATAAGGCTATATGCTTCGGGGCAGTATTGTTTTAACACAGTCAGTGAGTGCTGTAGAACAGCCTATTGTCTGTAGTTTAGTAAGCGGTGTTAAAAATGCAGCATGTTGTTGTGTGTGTATGTGGATGTGTCTGTGTCTGTGTGTACGCACACGGGCGCGTGCATGTGAGAATGCGTTAACATGGCAGGGAAGCGTGCATGTGTGTGTGCGCGTGAGCGTGTGTGTGTGACAGATGTGTGGGAGGAGGACAGAGCGGTGAGGGGTGTGGTGACTCCAGACCGCTCAGAACTCAATCTGTCCCTGTCCATCTGGCACCTGAACCTCCATCTCGCCTGTCCCTCCGATCCGGGCGCCTGGGGCCCTGTCCTTCCCCTTCCCTCTCTCCACACCGTTTCACATCAGCGGTTACCGGCACTGCGGTGTCCTTACCCGCAAAACATCCATTTGTTAACGCCAAGACACAAGCTGAGACTCAAAGGACGCCCTTTCGAAGTATCAGCTGCGACTCTGCCCTGTG
The DNA here is from genome assembly GCF_013368585.1 of Megalops cyprinoides. Classification (NCBI taxonomy): domain Eukaryota; kingdom Metazoa; phylum Chordata; class Actinopteri; order Elopiformes; family Megalopidae; genus Megalops; species Megalops cyprinoides. The sequence continues at coordinate 4,594,263 of NC_050603.1, forward strand.
ATACACTGGCATTCTGTCGCAAGAGCGCGTTTATACATCAAACTGCCTCAATCCGAAGAAACTGGTATAAACTCCAACCCTCCCAGCCTTCCGGGCCCAGACAGGCCTTTTTTTAAAACTATAACTTAATTGTATACATTCCACTGCTGAAAAAAAGCTGTGTATAGCTGTCACCCAAAATGCCCTCTCTGTTGTGCTCTGTATCTCTTTTTTTAGCTGAGATAGATGCATTCGTCAGTGTCAGCAAGGCTAGCCTCTCCACAAAGCGTTTCTCAGACGACAGCAGATCAGATATTAGGCGGAATAAAGCAGACATTTACAGAACGTTTACGGAACATCTATGTCGGCGTGCAAAATGAGGATGACAGAGTGTTTTGTACCTTTGTTCTGGGAGATTATAATTTGGGTCCCAGGGCCGTTTGCTTAGTAATGGGCTGTGAGTGATGGACTCAGAGGGAGGGAGTCAGTTGGAGCCCACAGAGGTGTGAGGCTGAATCCTTCCATGTACCTCGTCACTTACAGGGACAACAAAGACACACACACACACACACACACACACACATATACATACGTATACACACATAAGGGTAAAAAGTCAGAGAGTATACACACACAAACATACACACACACATATATATATGCATACCCACACATAGAAGGGCAAAAAGTTAGAGGGTAGACACACACACATTTGCACACATAGAAGGACCAAAAGGCAGAGAGTATACATACATATAG